>NC_054740.1:0-600000 GCF_018143015.1 Lytechinus variegatus | reverse complement strand
TTCTGTTTCCTGTGAAATGCGAGCCAGTTTTGGAGCTGTTAGACAAAACTTCAGCAGAAGTGTAGGATTTGAGGCGATCCCTGATATTCCTCCTTGGCCTTTTGTTGCCTTGATTAGATGTTCCTGTGCTTGATCTATACCCAGTCTAGTGAATGGAGTGTTGTTGTTGGTGTTTACTGTGAAACCACCTTTGCAAAACTCGTCCCACACGGTTGGATCAGACACTTGCATTTCCTGCATTCTTGCAAGGAATTCTGGAATATTCTGAGCATAATCTAAACGATTATAAGCAAAGAAATATACACACATTTGCTCAAGGGATGCTAGAAAGAGAACCCAATTCCCTTCACGTACAGCTTGTTGAAATTGCAGCATGTTCAATACTTGATTCTTGTACTGCTTCAGCCACCTTTGCATGTCACTATCGTGGGTCTTGTCAAAGTCCATAAGCTGCTTCTCCAGATTCAAAGATTCAATGGCGATCAGAAAATCTTGTTGTGCTTCTTGGATACCCAATCCTTTTCTACAAGCATCAGCAAACGATTCAGCACTGGTCTATAGGGCATTTTTCACTTCTGGGCTACCATTGAGGAAGGCATGTAAATGAAGGTCGAAAAGTGCTTGCAGGGTGATTATGTGTGCACTCATAGCTCTATTGTAGTGACTTCCATTGATTATCTGATTGATAGTCACCGTGCCATACAGATCTGCTTCTCTCCATGCCTCTTCAAGACCACTTCCCTCTACAGTTCTCCCAAGGCATCGTAAGGCACATATCACAATGTGAAATGGTCCGGGAAACAAGTGCCACTTGTCTTTGAATTGTGGGTGCAGATACTGCAATTTCAGTGCCCTTTTGTACAGATCCATATCCATATTTACAACTACCTTCTTACTAGAACTATCAACCAGGGAGTTCAGCTTCTCTAGATGACCAAGAGCAGTCACAAGTGTCTTCCATTCATTAGCAGGAGCATTTATAAGTGGCATACCGAATATGTTGTCTACATTTACATCTGCTGATCGATCGTTAACGGTCTCTTGTAGCAAGGAGTTGTAGGCTGACCAGTTAGGAACTGATTGTATGGCACCTGCCATATTGGACTCTATGAGGTCTATATCATCTTTGCTCTCATCAAGAACGACAAAGCTAGCTGAGCGACTGAAGTGTCTTGCAATCAACCACAGGTTTGTGGTGTTACTCCTTAAACAGTCCTCATACTTCCATGGTTTGAAGGACTTGTACTTTGGGCTTGTCTTAGGTGTTGGATTCCCTTCTATCGGACAATGAAAGAGGTCTATAACAGTTGGAGGAACACTTTCTTTCCAGCTTGTTTGACTAATTTCACTTCTATCCTTTGGCTTAAAGACAGGTTCAGCTTGCTGGGAAGGGGGCATTGAGCGCTGATAAATGGCCATTGCGGTTCCATGGAAAGTACCCTTTCCATCAGGGGTATCCACCTTCATGTCTATATTGTCTATTGATGCACGAACGAGCTGTCCCTTTGCAAGTCCTGGGGGAACGTATGCACCGTTATCTTTCATGTTGTCCATGGCTGCATTTACGAAGTCATTCTTTATGTCAGCTACTCTTTTCGGGGGAACTCCAATGCCACAATTGTTCAACACAGTGACTGCTTTTTGACTTCGGAATTGGTGGTACATGTATAAGGACAAACCTAAGGCAACAGGTGACTCAAATCTATCAATAAACCTTTGATGACTTGATTTCGGTGCACATTTCACCTGATGATCTGATCGATAAGCCTAGGAGATAGTCTGTGCTATGACAAGACTTTTTGTTTTAACCTCCTGTAATCTTGCACGACCCTCAACATCTCTTCCTCCTTGGAGAATCCACAGAATTGTTGTTACAAGCTCATCAGGGACACTTTTCTCCATAGAATCTTTAAGTGAATCCTTAAATTTCCAGGGATCTTCTTTCCTCTTCATGAGGATAGTACGACGAAGAGTCATCGCTGCTTGGAACAGGTTTCTCATTTCCTTCTTTGTATTGTATTCATGCTGATCTTTCAGAGCCTCACATCCAACTTTCTTTGAATGCAAGACAGCAGGACAATTTTTTTTTCCAGGTGATATGCTGTAGCTTGTGATATTATCAAGTAATTTTCCTTCCAGTTTGAACCTAGTTATCTCGACATCAGGTATTCCATACATTTCCATCAAACTGTTGTAAGATGTCACAAGATCATGCAGAGGTATTATTTCTCCTCCGTCTATTCTTTCCTGCAACCTGCCAAAGAACTCTGTTTCTGCGCAGATATACTGCACAGACTGTTCAGAAACATTGGTGCTCCTCGATTTCTCTTGTGGCCACTGCACATATTTTCGCCAATTTGAAGTGTAACAGCTTTTGTGATATTTAATGTCCCGAGCATGGAAATCGCCTTCTGCAAGGATATCACCCAAGTAGAGTTTCCAAATTGCATTATTACTCTGGTTCACTACTTTCATCATGGAATTCCCCATGTCTAAGCTTGTACAACAATGCAGATCATGTTCATCATACTTCTCACACTGGCAGTAAAAACAGAGTTCCCTTCTGAATGGTTTAGAATTTGATCTTCTAAGAGGGCTTTGAGATGAGACTGATGATTCATGACCACTTGTAAGAGATGAATGTTGTCGTTTTGTTGAAGGGCGACCTGCTTTACCTCTAATAGTAAGGACCTTTGATGAATCTTCCTGAAGTAATGCTTCATGCTTAAGTCTATCTCGAGCAGTGTGTTGTTTATGAGTGACCTCACTATAGCATGATCTGTGCCAGACAGCTCCATTTTTCTCGAGTTCAGCAGCTGTTAGCCCTTCTAGAACTGTTTTTAATTTGAGGTATTCAGGGTTTCCATACGAAGCTCTGATGTTGACATGATCCAAAAAGTTTTGGTAGGTTTCAATGCTTGATCTACGTAGCTGTTCAAAATTTAGCTTGCGTTTTGTACATGTATGGTGGCTTCCTGAATCTGTTATTATTTTTTTTCCTGGCATTTAATGCAGAAGTCAAAGTCTATATTTGTTGCACGACCTGACATTTCTCCATCTGTCCCAGACATGTTTTCCTGTTTGAGTAATGATAATTTTACCAAAGCTTTAATTTTTTATTACTATTATATGAGATGACTGCATGACAGATTTATCTGCCTTTTTATGATTTTTAGATAAATGGGGTTTCATCCATACATGAAAGTTTTCCAAAGAGCCTGTACCCTTAGTCAATTACACCCCTGAAAAAATGTCGATTTTATTAATAGAGATAAATCAATTAAATATAATGGTGAATATTTCATCAAAACCGGACGTGAAATATGAAAGTTATGTCGTTTAAAAGTTCAGTTTATTTTTCACAAAACAGATACAAGCACAAACCGGTGACATGCAAATAGTGCTGAAGCTGAGCCATTGAAAATGGCAGTTCAAACCGAACACAAAGGCTTTGGTTGCTGGTTCAGTATAAGATATAACCTCGAACCTCTGCATCAGTTTGTCTACATAGCTTGGATTACAGGCACATGCCACAGCGCCCAGTTGCGGATTGTAACTTCATAGATTGTAACTCCATGTATTTTAATGATATAAAATAATGTTTTTATTGGTTAGTGATTAAGAACGATAAGAATTCCCCAAATATATTTCAAAAGTCAAATACCACAGCTTCGGCCTCGTCTTTGATTCAATTCTTATCGATTTTAAAATGTTTATAATGACAAATTTTGTCTTTATAAAATTTGAGGATTTTAAAAATGAATCTTGGTGTTATGATAGATCTAGACACTCATCCATTATCCATATAATCTAGGTAAGTGCATAATCTATTTTCCCTTTTATTTTGGGTGCTATTGCGACCCCATTCTACTCCATTTTGGAGACTACCCTCTGCCTAATATTACATGGACGAGTCCTGGGCTCCGTGGGTCGGAACTCCTTGGGTTATTGTAGAATACTCGATCAATCGTGTAGATCCAGTGACTAGTCAATTTAGCCTTTTTATAATTTTAGAAATTTAGGCTAGATCTAGTATTCTACTTTCAGTAGAATACTACTAAATCTAGCTTAAATTTCTAAAATTATCTACATCTAGGACTATATAGTACTAAGTCCTAGATCTAGGACCTAGTCCTAGTCTAGATCTAGCCTACTTGATTCTAGGCCTACTTCTAGTTCTCTTACTTAGACCAGTACTAACAAAAGGCCTACTTAAGTTTATGTTCACTTTGACAGGGCCAGGGGGTGTGTTATTTGCAGTTTTTCTATGAAAAACACCTGACCAAAGCTCCAACTTCAAGGCCCACTAAAGTAATAAGCTACATAGAATACAATGCATGGGACTGTAGTATAAATCTACAACAATCTTGATGAATTAGTACATTAAAAAATTTTGCTTTAATGGACAAGATGTAGAATGAGAATCAATTCTTTGGTAATTTTGGGGTGAGAAGATAAATGTAAATTTGTTTTAAACTCACCTTAAAATGGATTTTGTCCAGAAAACAGAATCAAAATTGACTCCATCATAGGCTATCTCAGGAAGATGTTAAAGTTTTCAACAATTTCCAATTCTGTCCACGAGAGGGCGCTTTCCAAATTTTGCTAAGTTTAAGCTCATGTGGTAGTTTTAAATAGATAAAAAATAGAAAAATGTATTTTTTCACACTAAAACCAACTGAACTGAATAAATACTTTCATATGAATGCACAAAATATGTAAAAGCTAAAAAAAGTACATTTTTTAAATAAAAACATATTATTTCCTATCTGACAATAATAACTTAAAGAGGGCTTCTGTCACTTTGGCGGCCATTTTGAATAAGAATTCTTATACGAAATTTGGAGGAAAAAATCTGCGTAATACTACATATCATGAAAAATACAAAAAACATACTTTTGGCCCAAGTCATTGTCATAAATAGTGTTTTTCCAGCATTTATGTCCATTCAACAGATTTCTATGGCGGCCATTTTGAAATTCAAAATGGCGGCCAAAGACGGCATTTTTAATTTGGCAACAAGCAGATTCGTGTTCAGCAACCTAAAAATAGCGGGATAAGCACAAAAAATCAGATTCTACAGAAAATTTTTGGAATTCTTACAACTTGCCGCCTACTATACCCTCAATGTGCAAAATATAGACCCCCGTATAGACCCACTGACTTATTTTATTAGAGGTCACAAAATAGACCACAATACTTTTGAGAGCCCAACTATTGTTCAAAATAAATACGGCGCTTATTGGATTGTGTTACTCCGGCATGATCCGCACCAGCATGCACCCCACCCTTGTTGATCTAGTATGCTAAATACCTTGGTCACATTTGTTCTAAGACGAGTCGAAAACAGTAATTTTAACAGTTTTTGTACCAGCTAAATATAGGAGGTTTGAATAAAATGAATAAAACGGCAACTTTCGACTCGCTGTATGGCCGCCGTAGAGCAAATGCGACCGATGTACTACCATTTCCTCTACGTTAAAATTTATTTTTGGGTGCATATTTAAATATGCAAGCTATACAGAATGCAGCTATACGATTAAGAGGTGAAGTACAAAGTTGGAAGGGAAACTAGGCCAAAGAGGCTTTCGTATTACTAACTTTACGTCGGTAAATCATGTTTACATTAGACACTGGGAATCTAATTTGCAAGAATTCACTGACACACACACATTGCAGTTTAATTAAGATATTTGATAGAAAGAAAAAATCAACGGCAATATACACGTATTGTTCAAGTCAAACGTGAAGGTTAAAAAAAGAATATTGATTGATTATTTTATTTCCATGCAACAACTGAACATACAACATAAAACGAATTAACAATATTCAAATATCAGAACAATCATTACATGGGAGGGGACAGTCATAAGCACAGAGGCTTGAAAAGGACACCCCTCAATGAAAAGGACACCCCTCAAAGGACACCCCTCAATATATAGAAAAGTTTTAGAAAAATTCGAAATGGGGTCACCATGCATAAAATCATGGTGCTTGTGGAGGCCTCAGCCCCAGACCCCCTTCGGTTCTGTGGCTCCTGGATGGTTATCAAGAACACTAGGTCACATAGCACTCTAGATCACAGGGGAAATTTATAAAAGAGAATACAGACGGATCCCACGTAAAAAGATATAGTATAGATTTTCCTGTCAAATGTCATGTCGGAGTCACTTAAATGTGTTAATTTGCATTTTAATTCTTGCGATATTTTTCATAGGTCGTTTAGAATGGGATTTAGTTTAGAATGGGATTAATAGAACACGCTATAATTCCTTTATAAACACTCAACTCAATTCATGGTCAAGACTACATCAACTTTGATTATTTCAATATTTATTTTTAAGTGCTTTTGATTTCGTTCGCAGGTAAAAATGTTTGTAATGGTCTTAAAAAGTAACGAAGTACTTTTTGTTCTGAATTTAGGGCAATGAAATTCAAGAATTGTGCATTTAAGCTACAATTACCGATATAACAGCTTGAGCATCCAATTCATTTTCTAAAGTTCAAATAAATAATATTTTATTCGTTTGTTTTGAACGGCATCTGTATTATGTGTGAATATATAAGTTTCTAGAATTTAAATGTTTAAGCAAATGCAGTGGCATACCTATGATTTTACGTGTTTTCGTCGCTTTCTTGTTTACTTGTCTTGAATGATTATGGAAATGGATTTTACCTCTAAATTGGATGTTTACAATTTTACTAAAATGTTCCATCCATCGGACAAACCATCATCGGAACAATTCGGTTTTGTTCCACTTTCATAACTATCATGACTATAGACTGTGGTCAATACCATGTTTCCCATCCCTTCCAAACCGATACAAAAAATAAAGAAAGAACAAGATGATGAATAAAAAATACCTACCATTGGTATAAGTCATCCACCCAATCACTGGCGGAATTTTTTTTGCTCGTCAAATTCCTAAGGAAAATGTGCCTTTCCCTTTCGGGAAATCCTGGGTCCGCCCCTGCACCCACTCATTAATCACTAAAAGAATAACCGTTTACAATCATATCCTATAAATGTTACATGAATTACGTCTTTATCAAACATAATGGAATAAAATAATTCTAACTGAAAAGGTCAGAAAAAGATAGTGTAAGGTTTAAAATAAAATGTATAACTTACAAAAATAAACATAGGAACATGTTACCTGAATTTGGACACTCTTAGAGTGCAAATATGTGTGCTGATAAATGAAATTGAAAATTGTATTTTAGGCGAAATTAAACGATTAGTTTGTCGTCGTGAAATTAAATGACAACTTTGGGCCATTAATTTGAACGAATTTTCCTCTAAATTGGATTCATACAAAACTTCAAAGGAATGATATAGAACAGAATTGAATGATGGATACATGAAAATGAACCATGTGTGCAGAGGGTTGACAAAATATTTCGAATTTGAACGTCCTTTCATTAATTCAAATGAAATTTTTATCAAATTGGACAGGAAATCCTATATTTCTCAAGCATTTGAATTAGTACAGACCTATATTCAGTTCCCTTGTTCGTGTTACTAAAGGCTGTTTTTTTTTTTCATTGATTAGCTGATATTTCTTTAATTTGATATGAATTATACCTTGTTATTGTAATTGAGATTTGACTATGTTATATTGTACAAGCACTATAAGATTAAAAAAACAATAATTACATCTCTGATCTTGTCAACCTGTTTAAATATGATTGAATGAATAAAGAAATTAATAATTCCATCGAACAGGCAATACGAACATGAAGCGCGGGATAAATTGTTTTATATAATAACATATGGTTTCCCCCATTCTGATTTCCCCTCACCTTGTTTAATTGATTGTTCCTCCTCTTATATTTTTGTCTTCTCCCTTACCCTCTGCTTTCCATTCTATTACATGTTTCCCTTCCCTTTCTTTCCCCCTATTATGCGCCACCAATCGGGGGGGGGGGCGTCCCGTTAGCCTCCTGGGTCCGCATATGGGCGCATATGATACCGGTACGTCAGGCCTGTATGTTTTAAGCAGTTGATGTTTATGTAACATCAATCCCCCCAAAGTTTCGCTTTGTATTTTTCTTTTCAACTTGTAATGGTAGAACATGCATGGGCGGAAATCCCAGGGGGACGTGTTCTCCAATATCAAATGTCCTACTATTTTGGGTCTTTCGTGATGCTAAATGTGAATAAAACGTGCGTTTTCGGACGAGATGACCTTTATTTTTTTTTTTTTTTGGGGGGGTTGTCAAATATATTTTAGTCGAAAGGACCTTAAATTTTAGGTACATATAATAACATTTTTAATTTGCTTGTCAAATTTTCCAGGCCCTTTTCCCCCCTAATTTGGGGAGAGATTTCCGCCCCTGAGTACATGTATATACTAAACAGTTTTCACGTTTGACTTTGTCCAACTTTTTGACCAAAATTTTATTACAGTTTTCTCAGAGATTGATAATGACGTCTCCTGGGTACCCCCCCCCCTTCACCCCACTCCTACTTGGTCCTCTGGGCTTGGAGAATAAAATTACGTACGTATCATGGAGAGAGATATATATATTCGAGGAATTATTTGGGGAGAGGGGTCTTCTATTTCTTTGTTATTCAGAAGTTCCGATGATGGTGCAGCGAATGTGCTCTATGCAAAATCACATTTTGGCACGACTTCTCTGCGCTTGGCATGTCAACGGACAAAAACAAAATAAATGCAAACGTGTCATGGATCGAAAAACGTAAAAAATATATATGTAAAAAAGACATTGTTATCAAATGCAGTCAAACCAACATTATTTTTTAGTGCATGCATTGTGCAAAATTTTGAGCTCGCGATTCGCGCTCACACTTTGCAAGAATGCTCGTTTGACAATAATTTGCGCGGAAAATGTTTCCAAACCATTCGCTTGCTACGCTCGCTTCCGGAAAAATAAATAAAATTAAGAAAAACCTGATTGCATATTTCATAAATCAGAAAAGACTTCAAAAAGGTTTTAATGTTGAACTTAATTACTGTAAACGTGCAACTACTATAACGCAAATGATAATCACATGGTGAAAATTTCACTTTGCATAAAAAATACATATAAGTGCCCTTTTTTGCCCCCCAAGAAAATACGTTCCACTGCACCTGACTAGCACCCAGCGCCACTCGCTTGTATTTATATTTATCGTCATTCATCCTCTCAAAGAAAAAACTAACCTTTTGCCCTTTATTTAGCCACCAATTGAAATAGCAGGACATTTTATTCAAAACGAGAGCATATCAACTAGGATGCAAATGGAGGTTACTATTTATACGCTTTGGATTCTTGTTTGCCTAGAAAATGTTAAATATTTCAAGACTTGTTATATTTTCATAAAATCTTTGTCTTTATTTCGCTATATCTGTAGCTTTACCATGCGCATATTCGGGGTCCTGAGGGCACGCCCCCCCCCCCCCGTAGGCGAATAAGAGGCGCTATAAATAGGAAGAGAAGAAGGAAAAAGGGGAAAGAAAAAGAGGAGGAAAACAAAAGGAAAGGGGAGCGCCGAATTGATGTTCGCCCTAGGGAGGGGGGCGCCGGATTGATAATCGACCTATAGGAGCATCGACTTTATGTCCGACCTAGGGAGGGGCCGAATTGATGTTTTGCTTAGGGTCGTCGAATTGATGTTCGACCTAGGTGGTGCCAAATTGATGTTCAACCTCGGTGGGGATGGGGTGAATTGATTTTTTTACCTCGGGGCGCCGTATAGATGTTCGACATTGCTCGCATCAAATACACATTCTGTTCATGATTACCAAAAGTGCATAGAAAGTCCTATTTTGAGATCAGAATACAAAAAAATCATCCCACTCTTCGCGCTCGCATTGTAGTTTAGTAAGGTGACTATCCTGCTCGCATTAAATGATTTGTTAGATACCCATCCTGTTCATGATTACCCAATAGTGCTCATAGATTTTTCCACATTTTAGGTCAGAATATCAAATGTTTTCAGCTCACGTTTCGCGCTCATATCAATAATAATAGTAAAGATAATATATTATACCCATCATGTTCACGGTTGCAAAAAAGGCTCACAATATTCGATCGGAAAAGACTGGAAAAAACTGGATCCGCCCCCGGTTAAGAAATTACAGCTCCCGCACATAATTTTAGTATGGTCTACCACTCTGATGAGAAGTTGAACTAAATTGAAACCCCAAAATGCTTTTTATACTTTCTGGTCACATTTTTTTTCAAAAGGTGGTTACAACATATTCATGGATCTTTTTTTTTTTCATAAACACATTAAACAAGTGGTCTTCAAGCCCTTTTCACGTGATTATGAAATACGATAACAATCAAACTGCATTTACGGCACCTATGATTCCCTGGCTTGGCGGGTCGGGGTGCCATTTTACAAAAAGTTCAGAGGAGCACCAAAATAGGCTCAATCCATACGCGCATGTCCATTGGGCATCGTTTCCAACATTGTAATAGGCGCTAAGTCCATGGATTGGATCGGTTTACTTCTATTTCGTCTGATGCCAAATTGTCCAATTGCCAACTCGCATATCATTTGGTTTACCATCAGTTCGTTCACTATCCACTTGGCCTTTGTACGTACATGCCATTCCTTCTAATAACCAGTTGATCCAGTTGAATATATATCGTTTCAGCCTTTCTCATTATTTTACTGCGTAGCGAATTACAAAATGACCTATCCTCGTTTCTGCTAACTGCACAAGATATTATTTAATAAATATAATTTTATTATTATCATGCAATGAAATTTATATTGTTTTACACGCTGAGTCGGCTGACCACTTGACTACCTTGTCGATAAATCTTCACACATGGTCGGTATTTTCCTGGATTTCTCCAAGGCCTTCGACACTATTAATCATGACATCCTACTTCATAAATTATGGCATTACGGCATACGTGGGAAGGCCTTGGAGTGGTTCAGGAATTACCTCTCTAACAGAAAACAATTTGTTTTTCTTAATGACCATTCCTCCAATTTGTGTAATATTAATTGTGGTGTGCCACAAGGAAGTATTCTGGGACCCCCCCCTCTTGTTTATTTTATATACAAATGATTTTTGCAGAGCATCTGACATTTTATCTTTCATTATCTTTGCTGATGACACAAATCTATTCTTCTCTCACAATGATCCGCTTACACTTGTTAACATAATAAACTCCGAATTAACTAATATTTTGAATTGGATCAGAGCTAACAAATTATCAATTAACCTTCAAAAAACTAAATATATTTTATTCAGTAATACCATAGATTCCTTACCTCTTGACATTTTTATTGAAGATTTCCGATTGGAAAGTGTCACCTCAATTAATTTTTTGGGAGTTCATGTAGATAACAAACTCTCCTGGAAATGTCATATTGATAATATTTGCAAAACAATATCCCGAAATATAGGCATCATAAATAGGTTGAAAACGTTTATTCCTGTTACTTCTCTACTTACATTATATTCTTCTCTTATACTACCATACATCAACTATGGGATCCTTGTTTGGGGCAATACCCATCAAAGTTTACTTAACAAAATATTATTATTACTAAAAAAAAGCCCTTCGTATTATTTCATTCTCACACCCCCGTTCTCACACTGATCCACTTTTGCTTGATTACAAAATTTTGAACAAAAGGTTCAAGACTTATACCAATTTAAACTTGGGCAGTTTATGTTTATGTATAAAAATGGTATGGTTCCTTTTGCATTTAATCATTTGTTTTCTCAAAATAAAAATTTCATAGGTATCCTACCAGACGATAACTTTCATCTGCCTATCTTAAGAACTCGTTTTGCGCAAAATACTTTTATTTTCACCGCCCCCAAATTTTGGAATTCACTCCATAAAGATGTTCAACAGGCCCCCTCTATCCACTCCTTTAAGAGAAAACTAAAAACAATTCTTTTACTGTCTTACCAAAGTAATTAATTAGTTTGTATATTTTGAGTACTATCTAAGCACGCTATTGAGTCACACTCTCGTTGATCCACGTTTGTACTCTCGGTCTTGCCCCCCCCCCTTTATCTCTCTCTTTTTCTGTCCCTCTCTCTCCACATAATCTGTGTCTGTCTGTCTGTCTGTGTGTGTGTGTGCATCCATCTCTCTCCCTACTTATCTTTGCCCTCTCTCTCTCCCTCTCGCTCCCCTTTCAGTACTTTATTCCTTCTCTCTTCCCTCTATTCTTTATCATGTCTTTGTTTTCTTTTTAGTTTTTAGTATCGTCCCGTATCTCTGTCATCTTTTTATCATTTCTCGCTATCACTCACCATCTTGTTATTATTTCCAATATTCTATTTTAACTTATTGTACACACCTGCGAATGAGTCCCATTTCTCAAATGTTTGATATACTTTTTTAGGGGATCCACGCTCTACAAGCAATGCTTTTTAGTGAATCCCCTCATTTCCATATCAGATTCTGTTAAAACTATTATACAAATATTTTGTAACTTGTAATTGATTTGTAATCATTGTTATCACATTTCATTTGTTTTTGTCTATATTTATAATGTATGTTTGATCTGTATTTGCTTGTAATGTTGATAATGGAAATGGAAAATAAACTTGAACTTGAACTTGTAAATAGTTTTCTAATGATATTCAGATGAAATCAGTGGCTTCAAAATAAAGCTTAGGGCTGTATGGTTTCCCAAATTTGTCACGGTCCCCCCCCCCAAAAAAAAAAAGAGAGAAGGGAAAATATTATCTGAATACCGGGTCTGAATATCATATCAAAATCTTTCATAGATTACCCCCCAAAAAAATCAAGATTTGCTCCCTATATGACCTTCATATTGTTTATGTTCATTATTCATGCAACTGGTTGAAACTAAATACAACTGAATTTTTCCCTTTTAATATCATTGCATTATACATCATGAATAGTGAAAGCATGTTCGTAACATCTTTTTGTATTTATCGCTGTTTATACAATTCCTAAACTTAGGTTTTGTGTATTCCTTATGTCCGCATGCTCAATGTTATTTTCTCTTCAGTTCAATATTATTCTCTCCAATTAACTTTACTATGGTATGCCTATTCAAGAAAGTATTACTTGTTTGCTTTCCCCGTGACCGCTTTACCTCTACTTTTGCAAATCGGCTTGTCATTCAGTGAGTATTCTCAAAATACATCTGCATTCTCCTTGATCCCCTAGTCTACAATATTGTAGACCCACATCTGCAGTGTGTGTACCTCAGTTGATTCAATGAGTCTGCATAGCAGACTAGGTCTACTGAGGCTGCAGAAATGGCTCGCTTTGCTCGCCCTTTCAGGCTGTTTTGCTTCGCAAACCAGCAGATCCTACCTCACGAGCCATTCAGAGTCTGCATAGCAGACTATTGATCCCCCTGGAGTTGTAAAACACCCATAAAGGCAAAATATTATATTTTTTATCGGCAACATATTTGCATCACATCACCATAAAGTAAATACATCAGAATAAGCGGATAACCATTGAACTCTGCCAGAAGGGGTTTGCCCCCCCCCAAAAAAAAAAAAAGAAACAAAAATCTTTTTTTTTTTGCAAAAGTCATCCCCACTTGGGAAGTAGGCGACTTTCCCGCCCCAAAATATTCTTATTCCTACAATAGTGCAATCCATCCCGAACACCATGCACGATTGGCCTTTCATACCAACTGATAGCCAAAATAGTTGAACCATATTTCAACACTTTCTACGATCAATACGATCGCCTTGACTAATATGAGTTGATACTTTCTGATACGAAAACGATTGTATGCCCCTTGGAAGCGGGGTGCTGGGGTTGCGGCGTGTATTATTTTCCACAGGCATGCAGCACCCCCTGGAATTATGGTAGGTGCCCGGGGTAGGTGTCAAATTGGAGAAATGTATGGAATCATGACCAACATTTCGTGTTAGAACCTTTCTTATGTTTTTCTTTTGCTTTGTTCAGCACGTAACCCTAGCAAAAATAAATCGTGAGTGTGAACTCAACTAAGTACATTTCTTTTCTCAATCATCAAAAATAATTATCATATTATTTTCCCAATGAGTTGTGAAATGTTGACACGCCGGAATCTCCTTGGTCCCTATCTCAATATGAAAAATACACTTCCTCTACTATAAAACAACAGTTATCATTCCCTTTTCCCTTTATATATAACAGGGAAATGGGGGAAATGAGAGTTCCACTTTCATTGCTAAATAATGTTTTTGACTTGATCGTTTCGCCACGCATCACAGTCATTCACATTTATTTCAACAGTTGAACTGCTCGTGCACACACCCTATGCGTAGGCTTATATCCCGGATGCCTATGTGCCTCTCATTTCTTGCAATAAAAGTTCATGTTTCCATTTTTTTTCTGTTTATCGTTTATTTAATAAGGGGTAGCTAATTCAACAAAAGCTCCCATGGGGCACCCCTATCTATTACTTTGTCATTGGTAGCCATGTATATCCATTCTTGGGCCATCGATTCTAACCATCCATCTTTTCAATTTTTCAGTCATCCATCCACCCACCGATGGAGCGATTATAAGGCTACCTCACCCTCCCCACACTTGAGAAATGCTCGGCGACAAATTCTGTGGAAATCCTATTGATACACGTTTCAAAGCCGACGTAATTTACTAGTACATGTGCAATCCCCTCGGACGTTGCTTCTCCAAGTTTGCTTAGTCTTCTTTCACGTACTTCGTTGCCCTGTTTCCCACTGCGTGACTTGTAAAAGTTCTGTTGTAAAACATGCTGGTCGCCCCCGTAATCAGCTCTGCACTGAAATTCACCCCTCTGCATCCAAAGAGCGGTTCTACCGTAGATCATACATGTAGCACCGTGCAATGTGAATATACTCAACTTCTCCTTATTCCATATCTAGGTATAATGGGTGGCTGCTGGAATAAGAGTTTTCCGAGAAATCTTGCCTATTACGTCTGCACCCCCCCCCCCGTTTTTTATTTGTTTTAATTTTTTTGCTTTTGCTCATGACGCCTGTAAAGATTGACCAAATAACACTTTATTCGAAATTTGCAACTTGATGCATTGGTCGCACATACACACTACCAATGTCTACATGATGTAGACTACGCTACTTACATACTTTGCAGCTCCGCTGCATCAACAGGTTTCTCGGCTCACCTTTTGACCTCGTAAGTTCAGCCTAAACAAACGTATACAATCAAGTAGCGTTGCATTGCACCAAGGAGCTTCACATCTACTTTCATGTCAATAATGTGTGTCTTCATGGTCCTATCAACTTGATTTATCTTCCTTTTATGTTTTACTATTCTGTTTCCCGCCCTGAAAATTGTTTTTCTCTTCGCCCTTCCCTTTCTTCATACTCGGCCCTAGACAGAATAGGGGGGGGGGGGGGTGGCCGTCTATTTAGAGTTTTAAACCATTTTTGTTTTAACTTTTTATCAAACTTTTCTTCTGTAATTGGTGTGTGGAGCCAAATAATCTGAAACTGACTGAAACGCTATACAGTGATATCATGATTTCAGGAAAGATAAAGATGGAGGGAACTGAAAGGGTGCATAAAGAGCTGAATGAAACAAAAAAATCTAACTCGGCCCTTGCCCTCCTCTGGGATTCCTCGTATCTCTTTAGTCTTGAAGTATATTCATATTCATGACATACAATTCCTACAGCTCCATGCCTACAGTAAGCCGTATTGCGTAGTCATTCACGTCCGCTAATCAACGTGCTTGAAGTTTCATGTAGCGCATGTATGTCTTTGGTATACATAGTGTGTATGTGCTGCAGGACGATTTTTGTTGATTGGGCGACCAAAGGGGCAAACCCTATCCGACCCCCGCCCGCACACACAACCAATACACACACGCCCTCCACTGATTCACTTACCCCCAGTGAATCAACTAACACAGTGATTCACTTTCCCCGGCTATATTCAGGAGTGTGTGCATGTTATGGGGATGTAGTGTGTTATGTGTTTGGTAGTCGTATCGTACAACAGTCCAGGGCAGTGGCGTAGCTACGGGGGGGCCTGGGGGGGCACGTGCCCCCCCTGAGATTTGGCGTGCCCCCCCAGGTGCCCCCCCAGAAAAAATTGGCAGAGCAAAAAAAAGAAAAGAAAAAAAAGGACAAAGAAAAAGGAAAAGAAGAAGAAAGACAGAAGAAAAAACAAGAGGAAAATAAGAGGAGGAAGACGACTGAATGAAATAATGTGAGGGGAAGACTTGCAATTCAAAAAAAATCTTTTCATGTTTTCATCTTTTCATTACTATATAAATTTTTTTGCTGGCGCTTCGCGCCATAATCGAGCTTTCATTATTTATTTTTTTTCATTTACAAATTTAAGTGCTCTGTAAAATGTCCATTTTATGGTCTACATATCAGCATTTTAAGCTCACGCTGCGTGGTCACATTGTTTGGTTTGCCAAGTTCATATTGTCTACGTGTATTCCATAATGTTCCATTAAACAAATGTATTCAGAATGCCCTTAACAGGTCCCTTTTCGATAATGCTAGAACAGTTGAGAAACATTTCTGTTCGCGCTTGGGGGTACATACGAATCTTGTTCAGGATCACACATAACATTGCCCAGAAAATTAAATTTCAGGAAAAAATACATTAAAGTAAAAAAAAATCGCTCGCGCTTCGCGCTCGCGCTTTTTATAAGGCTTATGAGATTATTTTAAGTTTATGTTGTTTTAGAAGAATAAAACTAACAAGTGACTGATATAGGTGAAGATATAATTTCGGGCCCCGTCCCCTATTGGCGAAAGTCGGGTCCGCCCTTGTGGGCACATACACACACACACCGGAAAAATGGCCGGTGCCCCCCCTGAAAAAGCAAGGACCCCCCAGTGCCCCCCCGGGAAAAAAATCCTAGCTACGCCACTGGTCCAGGGGGTGGACTTCAGTATCAGCAGCGCCAGCGGCCGCCTAACCATTGGCGCATTGTACATGCAGCGTCCGGTGCATGACTTCTACCCTGCTCTCGCTGTGCGTGTAGCATTCGTCGATAATGCGCATGCGCCAAGATGTATTCATGAATATCCACGATGTTATAATGAATATGCATGAATCAAACGGCGTTCTAATATCAATTTATTTTCTAACTCGAGAGGGCGGAAACAAACTCAGATCGGTAAACCGAGTTCCTGTAATATATATTTCACCCCTCAATATCACCAAAACAGAAGAGTTATACCAATTTCTGTTGAGTGCTTAAGTAGAGCACTGATATAGATACTTAATGAAAATAATATCTTTACAATTGATTCACTGCCCTTGTCTGAGATGAACAAATCATACACTATACCTTTAATTGCCGCACTGCCAACGTAGCCCAGGGCCCGGGGCTGGCCAGTCAAACAAAATGATGTATGTGCACACTAAAGACAAATAACCCAGAAGGAAAAACAAGTAACACCATTTGTTTTTTACTGGTTTCCAGTACATTTTTACTGGGCCAGTTGATTTTTAACTGGACCGGTAAAAATCAACTGGAGACCAGTTCCAACAATCGCATTCCAGTTGAACCAATTAATAATACCAGTTAAATTGTTTTTCATTAAACTGGTGTTACAAGTCAAATAAGTGGTTTCCAGTATATTTCTAATATATAATTATCACAATTATTGTTATTATGATTATTATTATCATTGTTGTAATCATTCTTATGACTGTTATTATTGTTCTTAATATTGTGATTATTATTATTAACATCATAAATACAAAGTATTAATATTATCATTTAAATAATTATTTCCTCTTATTATGATAAAGCTCAAAGCAAGAAGTATTCCTCATATATAGTCAACTGGTGTAAAGTAATTCAATGTTTGAAATTAAACTGGTCAAGACCAGTAATACCAGTAATTCTGATGATGCTGATCACGTGGTCTACCTCATTTGCATATTTCCTGTTTTTTAAAAGAAAAATCAGGATTTATAAAGGAATATCCTTGCAATAGCACTCATTGTTGTTTAAAAACATTCAAAATAAGTGTGTGGAGTAATTCACAATGAAAATGTGTAATTTCATACATTATATTCAAAATAACAGCGGAAAGATTAATTTACTAACCATTTCTTCCATCACATTTCACTGGCCATGGTGTATAACAAACCAAATGCATGTAATAAACTGAACCAGTAAGACCAGTACGAGGACCAGTTCGACCAGTTAGAGGACCAGTTACACCAGTGTGAACAACCACCAGAAACAAGACCAGTATAAAAATCTAGTACTTCAAGACAAGTTTAATTTTCAACTGGACCACTAAAATTTTAACTGGACCAGTATGACCAGTAAACCGATGTTCCGATTACCAGTTAAATTATACTGATCTTACTGGTCCAGTGGAACTGGAGGGCTACGTGTGTTTAAATATGTATGTTTATTGCAAAAGAAGTATTCAGAATTTAGATCAAATGTTAATGTATATAATGATATTAGATTGGTTGATAGTATTATTTCATTAAGTAAATTGACAGTTAGGAAAATATATTATGAATTGATCAAAGTAAAAACCGAAGAATCTAGAGCAGAGGAATTTTGGAGTAATACGTTAGTATTTGACTGTTTACCAATTTGGATAGATGTCTGGTTATTTAAGTTAAAGTTGGTTAAGGACAATATATTGGTCAATTTTAATTTCAAATTCATGTATGATATTTTGGCAACACCAGCTAACCTTTTTAAATGGAAATTAAAAGAAAATGATCAATGTTTTTACTGTGATCAAAAAGGTGATTGCAGTCATATGTTTTTCTCTTGTAACATAATGATAATATTTTGGAAAAAAGTTGAAGAAAATGTACAGAAATATATTTTGCCAAATTTTCATTTCCAGCCATGTCATATACTATCAGGAATTTCATTTAGATCAAAAGAAAAAAATGATGTAGATATAATTTTGAATTATGCTTTATATACTATTTATAAATGTTTCGCTGGAAAAGAATCTAATAGGAAAATAACGATTCAAAGGTTGTTTAATATATTGTTTTACCTATTAAGATATCGTTTACAGATAGAAGAAAATGTAAAATCCAGAAAACCATGTATTTCCCTCTAGAAATGGAGGCAAATGTTAGCTCTGTGAACATATTTTGTTTGATGAAAAAAGAAGACCAGCAATGGTTATTAAAAAAAAAAACATGTATGTTCAATACTTTTAGTGACCACCTATTTTTTTTTAATCGGTGTTTTTTGATACCCTTGCGACCAAAAACTACGTTTGGTCCTTGTCTTAAACTGAAAGAACACCCCTCAAAAAACATCTTTTTGTCACGCATGTATACAGCATAGACCCTTGGCCCCCGGGTAACATAGCAACGCGTGCACTCTTGCTTGGGGGGGGATAGTAACCATGATGTGACTCTATATACGGAGTCAGCATGACTCCCCATGAGAGTAAATTTGACTCCCCACGAGAGTAATAAACGCCGGACTCCCAGGCCTGGCGAGAGCCAATTGACTCATTTTGGCGTTCAGTGAAACACATCTACTTTCACATTAAATGTATATGTGCATGCATACATAAACATGTAGAACGAGCTTTAGCCAATAACAGGGGAGGGGGGGGGGGTATTCACATTTTCCGATCGGCTGCTCGAAACTCCTTTTTTGAAGGGGTTGTCTGAACAATGACTTCTTAGCTTTATTCTGATAAACAAGATAATTTTATCTCATAATCACTGAATGAATAAAGCGAACTCGAGAAGCCGAGCTAGTGCGGGCTATATTTTATGAACTGTCATTAAAGAAATATAGTGTGCTAAAAGTCATATAGAAGTAGGCTTATATATACTAATCAAAATGCGAGCACGCAACGCGAGCTGATAAGTTTTTAGGATCAGAACGAAAAAGGAATATTTTGAGAATTTCATGAAATACATGTATAGAACAAGTACTTCAAACGAATCTTTTCGGAATTACGAACCTCTTTTTCGTTTTCGGACTCACGAGCCCTCGGAATTACGAACCCTATTTCGTTTTCGGACAAACGAACCTTCGGAATTACAAACCTCTTTTCGTTTTCGGACAAACGAACCTTCGGAATTACGAACCTTTTTTCGTTTTCGGACTTACGAACCTTCGAAATTGCGAACCTTCGGAATAACGCATCTTCGGAATATTCAAACCTTCGAAATTAAGACGCTTCGGAATTACGAATGTATTCCATATTTTCTACATTCCAGAAGTACCCAATATTTCTCAGCACATTTAATAGACATGCGTAAAAAAGCTTTACTGAGACATTCTTTGATATTCTCAATCATTATTATGCTATCAATACTTAAATAGGAAATAACTAAATAAATGATTTTTTTTCAATTCTTATATATAGCAATTTAGTCAGGCAACATTTGTCATCTACTTCGACAAATTTGCTAATTCCGATTTTTCACTTTTACGTGATTGGTGACATCATAAGGAACAACTTCCAACTTAGTGACAAATTTCTAATGGTCATTTTGACCATGTGAGTGGTCAAAATCGGGTCAATAGGGTCAGTTCTTTTGACTGTATACTCTGGAGAAAAAAAAGCTTGATAAAATAGTACAAGCCGTAGTAATGGCAGCACATAATCAGACATGTGTTGTCCTTCTTGGCTCCAGAGATCGTGTAATGGTCAGAATATATCACATCAGCATAATGGACACCGATGACGACAATGACCATGCCTACACGATGTTACCTCTTTGACGGAAATAATATAACCGTCACACATTAGAATGAATTGACGAGCAATTGGAGCCAAACTTATCATCCTCAATCCCAAACTCATTATCTTATTCGCTAGTTAATCCCAATGAAATATTAGGCATCTTTTTAAGAGCCGGGAGCACTGATCAATCGATGTGTTTACTTTGTTAACATAGTATTACACATATACATTTATACTTACAACTTCCTGAAGATGATACGATTTTAAGGGCATTTTGTTCCGAATTAAGTGAGCACATTTGACCCCTCTTTATCTAGTGGATAATGTCATCTTAGATAAAGACTTTTTAAAATAAAGAACCAACTTCTAAGATTGTAACCGTTTTAGTGTATTTTGGCTACCAATAAAAGTCTGTTGACCATTTGAGCTCTTCCAGACTTTGTCTTGACCATTTATATCTTCTGGATAATGATTTCTGAAGATGAACTTTTACCTAACTCCCCATCTTTGCTCTAGCTGCACTGCACGTTGCCCGACGGCCTTCCACCAAAGGGAGAGGCCGACTCGCTCCGTGAGCAAGTGACCGCAGAGTTTAAGATGAAAATCGAAATCTAAAAAGTACACACATACACACATATAAAACCAAGAAAAGAAGAAAAAAGTAGCTTTCTTCTACACCTTCAGTGTAATGTGGCATTTAATGAAAGTTTGTTGTCCTTTTGACATTTCCGGTCATAACTTTTAAACGGGAGTATATGGTTATGTACACTTTCTTGTTCAGTATAAAAAAAAACAATTTGATGTATGACTCGATAGAATTGGCGCAATTTCAAAACTTGTCCCCTATTTACCCCATTTTGACCCCTCACATGGTCAAGATGAGCATTAGAAATTTGTCACCAAGTTAAATGTTGTTCCTTATGATGTAACCAATCACATAAAAGTGACAAATCAAACTTAGCCAATTTGTCGAAGTAGCCGGTAAATCATGACATATGCTGCCTGACTAATTGCTGTAAATATTTTGTATGCGTTAAATATGGAATTGTTGATGTTAATTCACTTAAACGTGCTTACATTTTATGGTAATATGTATGTTTGCCTGATGCTCAGACTGAAGAAAAGTCACGTTGATTTTTGTTTTCTCTTTCTCTCTCCTCATATTACACTTTCCTCATAAATAGGCATTCTACAGAAAGTGTCTGCATGGTGTAAGCTGAAATGCAAAAGCAAATTAGAGTGATGCTTGTCATCACATACGCCTTTGTCTTCGCCTTCCTTATATATCCGAGGAAAGATGCTTTAGAACATACTTTGCTTGATCGGATAAAACATGGTCGGTCACCGAGTCATATTTTAGGGAATGGAGATTCATACGGGAACAGGTAAATGTTCATTTAGATTAGTGGCTTGAAGTGTCACTTTATACACAACAAAAAAGTAATTCCCCCCTAAATCAAATCGCTGTAATTTTCAAACGGAAATATTTTTGAGATATGATATTTCTTAGGTGGTTTTTTACACTCATTAAGCAACACCTGGGGGAAAATTAGATTAATCGGTTGATTCATGCATGAGTAATTAAAGATTGAATTAAAAATGACCATTTTTGAAAGTCACAACAGTCGTTTTTCAGATTTTTCAAATACAAAGTTGGCAAAAATTGTTGTTATGGTTTTTAATACTGCTTTACTATCCATCATTTAGGCACTCCACACACAATTTGATACCATATGTTCATGGTTGAGTGAGAACAATATTGCAGGGGCCGCAGAAGCGGGATGGGGGGGTTAGGGCCCCCACTTTTTTTTCCAAAAATGTAAAAATGACCATATGATTGTGATTTTTTGCATAGTCTTCCCCATCCCAATTTTGGCTAAGCACTCCCCCACATTTTGAAAACCGTTCCGCTGCCCCTGTATTGTGACGTATCTTAGGCCATTTCTAAATTCTGGACCCACCCCTGATTTGTCCATAAATTAAACTGATCATGAGAAATTGTAAGGAAAAGAATACATTTAAGCAGTTTAAAAGGTATTAATTCCTAAGTTTTCGAATGTGCTCGCTCATCCATGAAAATGTTAAAAGTGCAGAAAGTGTGTGGTGATAGAAATGATGGATGATAAAAAAAACAGCAATTAAGGTCTCATTTGAAAGCGAATTTGCTCCCAATATTCACCTTATTACCCTTTAAAATTAGTTTGTGACATTTGAAATACCCATTTTCCCACTTTAATGCGTACTCATTCATCCATAGATCAACAAATCGATTTCAATTTTGCACAGAATTCTGCCCTTAAAGAGAAATTCCAGTAGTTGCAGTAAACACTGATTTCATTAGAAAGTCTGTAAAACAAGGCATAATTGTCAGTATATCATCGAGGATCTAGATCTGGTACAGTTACATTAACTGAACTTTGTGAAATCTTGAAATCTAGCTGAAAAATGTTCACACCGAAGATCCCCAACACAGATAAGCGCACGTGGGACAATGCATAATTATTGCTTAGGGCGTCGGGCCCGACGCCCTACCCGATTCCTGTGCTTATTTGCTGATTTCTCAGCAATTACACAATTTCTTCCAGAATCCTTTGGCACATGCGTTTTATTTATACAAACAGACTATTTGGTGGTCATTTCATTGGATTCTGTACGAACTCATTTTGATATCGTTACCAAAACTAGCATTTACCTTTAAATTGATAAACATTACTGCTAAATTACATTGCAAAAGACAGCCTTGAAAACAAGTTCCACAATATCTAAGGGGTTATTTATTCTCAAACGTATGCACCCATTATGTACACAAGTCTATGAGAGAGGAAGTCAAAATGTTAACAAATATGAAATAAGGGTTGTTTCATGAACGGTTTTTTTTACTTCTGTCAACAGTTATTTCCTAAAACTTCGCATATGGCTTCAGAGAAACACTATCTAAAAGGCGAGGGCACCAAAATAACAATTCGATACGGCCCAGAGTGGGGCCAAGGCCTTGAACTTTCTTATCATTTGCATAATTTTTGAATATTGTGTGCTCACTAATGCATTAAACTTCGGGATTTTCATAATAATCAAAGCAAATGAACCATGCAAGGAGGTTTGTGACGGATATCCATAGTTACAATTTTTTTCCAATAACGTAACAAAGAGCTAATCACAATCCACATGTTCATTCACGTGTGAATGTTTAATTTAATGGCTTTGAATCATTACAGCATATTAATTGGTCATGAACATAACAAAAAAAAAGTTGATAAAAGGTCAGTTTTAGTTCCCAAATTGAAACAATAATTGCCTATGATATTTGAAAATCGCTTTTTTTTCAATAAACGTTCATTGAACCGTGAAACGATGAAAATTGGTGAAGAAACTCTTCGTAAAAATAACTGTTATCATATTCCATCATTTTATTGATAAAAATGTGTAAAAAAATCAAATAATAACAAATTTGGAATTGTGTTTACTCAACCGTAAAATTTAGCCTAAAGTGTTGTATTATCTTTTAGAAAGTACCTTTTACAAAGTCATGATATTTTGCTTGTGACTTTTGAAAAGTGACATTCTTGCCTTCTGAAGGTGCTCACTGAAGCATGACGTAAAATACGTCCATAACATTTACTCAAATGGTAGCTTATAAAATTACCTACAGGCTCATGTAAAAATATATTAAAAACTCGCATTGGTTTTGAAATTAGTGATGTTTGTTCAAGGGGGGACTTTTTGTGTGTATATATAAATATATATATATATATATATAGTGTAAATAAATGGATGAAGAGAACAATGGTAGGCGTAGCTTCAATCGGTTACACTTCGTAATTCCGAAGGTTCTTTATTCCGAAGGTTCGTAATTCCGAAACACGTAAATTCCCTATACCTCGATGTTCGTTAATCCGAAAACGAAAAAGGGTTCGTTAATCCGAACATTTGTGGCGTTATTCCGACGGTTCGTTATTCCGAAGGTTCGATAATCCGAAAACGAAATAAGGTTCGTTGTTCCGAAGGTTCGTTAATCCGAAAACGAAATAAGGTTCGTTGTTCCGAAGGTTCGTTAATCCGAAAACGAAATAAGGTTCGTTGTTCCGAAGGTTCGTTAATCCGAAAACGAAATAAGGTTCGTTTTTCCGAAGGTTCGTTAATCCGAAAACGAAATAAGGTTCGTTAATCCGAAAAAAATAAGGTTCGTTAATCCGAAAAAAGAAAACAAACCGTGAAAGCAGAGGTAGAGGCAAGGGGGGGGGACAATGTTGCCGTTCAATTGTTATGAGGATGGGAAGGCAAGGGCGGCCGAACGAATTTTCGTTTCGGGGGTAAAGCCAAAAAATTAAACTCATACGTCAAAATGGACAATTTGGTGATATTTTCGCCTTAAGATTATCATCTGCTTGAAGTCATTGTCTGTTTGATAGTGATTAAGTAGAGAATAACTTTTTTGAAGTGACTTCTTATTATGACAAAATGTATATTTAGGCTTTATTTTTCGGGAGAGAGTATAATGAGCGAGCGGCTTTGTAAAACAAATTCAAAGGTGAAGTTGTATAACGTTTTTTTGTGGTCAGTTATTCTTAAAATGGCATTATTGCGAGGTGTTGCGAGCGTGAATCACAAGCTAAACTTTAGGTTATTTCAATAAAAATGAAAATTAGTTTTTAAAAATCCGAGCAGATTTCTGCTGTCATTAAAAAGATGTGCATCTAACTAAAGAATTAACACGAGCGCAAAACGCGAGCTTAAACATACTGACCAGAAAAGCATTTAGTGACCTCTTTAGGATGCATATTTCACCAATCGAATGAGAGTGCGAAGCGCAAGCTGAAATTTTTCAATATTCCAGCCTGAAAACTTAACTTAACTTGTATACTTTAAAAAGAGTATTTTATTTCGAAAAAACATGAAAAACGGCATATTTATTTTTGAAAAAGGAACTTTCCCATTTTGGAAAATATTAATTCCCCTGTTTTTTATTCCATTTTTGATGCCCCCTGCCTCCCTCCCGGCGGATCCAACTTTGGTCAAATAGAGAGGGGGGGGGGGGGGGTTAGCCATATTTTCCTTGATCGGCAGTTTAAAGTTGATTTTTGTTTGTTTCTTTGAAAGGGTAGTCCTAACAGTCAATAATTAGCTTTATCCTTATAAAATAAAGTAAATATGTAATAACATGATAAACCCTTTTTAAATAATGCGAGCGAGAGCTATATTTTTGTTAATATGATTGGCAATATGTTTGTGATCTTCAAAGCGAGATGCCTATGTAACTAAATTTAGATAATAACTGCTAGCAAGAAGCGCGAACAGAATTTTTAAAATATATAGGCTCTGATCTGATCTAAAGGGGACATTTTAAGAACTTTTTGCAGTTAGCCATGAAGACGATGCGTGTTTTAGCCAATGGCGGCTGAACGTATTTTTTGGAGGGGGGGGGGGGCAAAGTAAAAAAAAGGGCCAATAGGGGCAATTTGGTGCAAACGGATATTTTCACCATTAGATTATCATCTGTGTAAAGAGGTTGTGTGTTTTTGTAGTAACTAAATTGAGCACAATTTTTAAAGTGATCACTAAACATGCGAAAGTTATATATTTACGTTTCATTTCTGCGAGCGTAGAGAGCAAGCGGTTTGGGGGAAAAAGTCAAATCTGAAGAAGTAAAATTCACCTTTTTGGTCAATACTGTGAAAAGGGCATCCTTGTGAGATGTTGCGAGCGAATCACGTGCTCAAACTTTTGGAAATTTCATGTGGGCCTAGAATGATAATATTGATATAGATATCATTTACCCAGGGAAGCCACTTCAGTTCTGAAAACTATTCTCCCAGCTATTATTTTTTTACAAGAATGCTAAAGAATGTCCAGTTTTCAGGTTGGAAAATTGGATAAATTTGGCTCACGTTTCTCGCTCGCATCAAGTATTGTTTATTGAGGAACTCATTCTATTCCTGGTTACAAAAAAGAAGTATGAAATGTCCAGTTTTCAGGTTGGAATATCACAAATTTTAAGCTTGCGGTTCGCGCTCTCATTATTTAGTTAGTGAGATATATATTCTATTCATGAGTCACTAAATGCAGTCCTTAAAAGATTACTTTCTGAAGCCTGTTGCATAAAACTTTTTACCTGAGAAAACTCTGGTAAAAACTGAAAACTAAGGTTAGTCTGATTTCCGCCAATTACTTTAGCACAGGGCAAAAACTCCTGTAAAAACAACCTGAGTTTTCTCAGGTAAAAAGTTTCATGCAACGGGCCCCAGGTCAGTATATAAACAAATTACAATTCGCATTAATTCTTTAGAAAGATACACATCTTTCTCACGATTACAAAACATGCTCCGAATGCTCACTTTACGTCTTGTTACATGAAATGTCTACTAGTTTCAGCTTGCGATTCGCGCTTTCAACATCTCACAAGGATATCATTATTAGTATTATTTTTATTACCAGCAGAAGCTGTTATTAAAAATGACATCCCCTCCAATACAAATCCTATTATCTAGAGGTTGCTCGCACGCTTCCAACACACTTGATCCCCTGCATCTTTGATTAAACCATTTGCTTATAGGCAGCAATTGCTCAGATAAAATCGAAATAAGCCTATGCTTGATCAGGGCGCCATTCTTAATGAAATACATGCTTTGGCCCGAACACACATCATCGATCGTTATTACTATCATTGCATAATATCATGTAATCTTGTAATGACAACATCGTTTTTGTTACCAAAATGAATTATTTTCATTTTCGGAAATACGAACTTATTTAATTTTCAGATTAACGAACCTTATTTCGTTTTTGGATTAACGAACCTTATTTCGTTTTCGGATTAACGAACCTATTTCGTTTTCGGATTAACGAACCTTATTTCGTTTTCGGATTAACTAAACTTCGGAATTACGAATCTTATTTCGTTTTCGGATTAACGAACCTTCGGAATTACGAACCTTATTTTGTTTTCGGATTAACGAACCTTCGGAATTACGAACCTTACTTCGTTTTCGGATTAACGAACCTTCGGAATTATTAAACCTTATTTCGTTTTCGGATTTACGAACCTTCGGAATTACGAACCTTCGGAAATACGATCCTTCGAATAACCGAACCTTCGGAATTACGAAGCTTCGGAATTACGAATGTATGCGATGAACACCATCATCTCCATGGCCTTCATCATCATCGTGTCATAATCATCATCATCATCATCATCATCAGTCGTCATCATATCACCGTCACCTCATGCTTATCATCTTCATCTTCATGCTATAATATTGCATGAATTCATGTTTGGTTTTTGAAAATATATGCCAATTCTGCTTTATAATATATATTAATTCAATTAGTATAAGTTTGGGATTGTCATTTTTTTCAAGCAATCTGCTTATGATGACAATCCTTCTGCAAATTGTGAATATCATATATTTAATCATTTTTGTCTGGAATTATTTTTAGTACTCTTTTTTTTATGATACATGCCAAAAATGCTAGCATATTATGTTTATTATGTTGTGAAAAAAATGTATTATACGAATGTTATGGATGCAGGAAAAAACAATAAATCCAAATCAAATCAATTGATGCGAGTGCGAGCGGAAAAACTCTAGATTTAGACCTAGAACGGGACACTCTATTCATGTTTCCTAAATCATGAAGAAGATGAGTAAGAGGGGATCTTCCTACATTAATAATGCGAGCGCAAAGCGCGAGCAGAAAATGTTTGTACACGTTTTGAACTGATCGAAAAGTGCCTTTTAAGGACTGCTTGCATTTAGCCATGAGGACATTACATATTTCACAATCAAATTATGCGAGCGCGAAGCGCGAGCGTAAAAAAATCGAGATTTCGACCTTGAACGGGATACTCTATTCATGTTTTGTAAATCATGAAAGGGATGAGAAAGGGGATCTTCCTACATTAATAATACGAGCACAAAGGGCGAGCACAATTTTTGATATTGTGATCTGAAACTGGATAACTGAATGAAAATGCGCGCGCGTGTTTCAGATTTAGACCTAGAATTTAGGCATTATAAACAATCTTTTATCATGAAAATAAAAGCGAGCGCAAAGCGCGAGCTTATAATATATGATATTTCGATCTGATATTTCAAACACTTTGTAGGAAACTTGTAAGGTTGATATAAATCGCACTCGATAAACAGCTGATATGTTTCATTATTACTTTAATTTTGAGACAGAGGACCTTGAAATCCTTAGGACATGTTATCATATGAATATGATGACTATATATCTTCCTATTCTTCTTGCTAAGTGCGAGATAAAACAAAAGTGACAATTTAATTACTAAATTGATATCTTAGTATTAATGCATAATGAGGGCGCGGAATCTGATGATATTATGGCCTGAACACTGAACATTTCAAGCACCTTTTTATTTATGAATAGGATGCATCATTAATTAGTTGATATATTTTCAACCATTAATGCGAGCGCAAATCACGAGCCGAAATTTTTGATAAACTGTCATGAAAAGGGGATTTTAAGTAGTTTGTTACACAATCAACATTGAGACATACATAACCCGCCAATTAAAAATGCAAGCATAGCAGCGCTAGCTGATTCGTTTTTGACAATCAGACCTGAAAAGGGATATCTTGAAAACTTTATGGAATACATAAAAATAATACTTGGTACCTGATAAATCAAAATTCGCGAACACGCAGCGCATTTGGAAAATGTTAATATTCAGACCATAAAACTGACAGTCCTTAAAAGTGCCTTTTAAGGACTGCTTGCATTTAGCCATGAAGACATTACATATTTCACAATCAAATTACGCGAGCGCGAAGCGCGAGCGTAAAAAAAAATCGAGATTTCGACCTTGAACAGGATACTTTATTCATATTTTGTAAATCATGAAAGGGATGAGAAATGGGATCTTCATACATTAATAATACGAGCACAAAGGGCGAGCACAATTTTTTGATATTGTGATCTGAAACTGGATAAGTGAATGAAAATGCGCGCGCGTGTTTCAGATTTAGCCCTAAAATCTAGGCATTATAAACAATCTTTTATCATGAAAATAAAAGCGAACGCGAAGCGCGAGCTTAAAATATATGATATTCGATCTGATATTTCAAACACTTTGTAGGAAACTTGTAAGGTTGATATAAATCGCACTCGATAAAGAGCTGATATGTTTCATTATTACTTTAATTTTGAGACAGAGGACCTTGACATCCTTAGGACATGTTATCATATGAATATGATGACTATATATTTTCCTATTCATCTTGTTAAGTGCGAGATAAAACAAAAGTGACAATTTAATAATTAAATTGATATCTTAGTATTAATGCATAATGAGGGCGCGGAATCTGATGATATTATGGCCTGAACACTGAACATTTCAAGCACCTTTTTATTTATGAATAGAATGCATCATTAATTAGTTGATATATTTTTAAGCATTAATGCGAGCGCAAATCGCGAGCAGAAATTTTTGATAAACTGTCATGAAAAGGGGATTTTAAGTAGTTTGTTACACAATCAACATTGAGACATACATAACCCGCCAATCAAAATTGCAAGCACAACAGCGCTAGCTGATTCGTTTTTGACAATCAGACCTGAAAAGGGATATTTTGAAAACTGTATGGAATACATGAAAATAATACTAGGTACCTGATAAATCAAAATTCGCGAACGCGCAGCGTATTTGGAAAATTAATATTAGACCATAAAACTGACATTTTTACAGAAAACTTCTTAAAAATCAATATGTAAATCACAAAAATTAATAAAAGTTCGATTTCGAAGGAGAAATATGTTTTGTATACTGACTTCCAAACTTGATATTTAAGCTCCGTGTTGAACAAGATACATGTATGTGGATCAATTAACAGGCAATGCGAGCGCGAAGCGCGAGCGAAAATTTTATATAGTGATATAAAATATTTTGTCCAAGACTTCCTCTCATCTTATTCCATTCATTCGTCTCCCTTCTTTTCTTTTTCTCTTTTCTTTTCCTTCCTTTTTCTTTCTCCCCCCCCCTTTTTTTGCTCTACCAATAGGGGGGCCCGGGCCCCTCGGGTCCCACCTGGATCCGCCTATGCATGAAGAAGAGGCAATTGAATAATGGTTTTATAATGATGTGTTCATGAATAAATGTAATATCACTTTAAAAAATAATCAATGCGAGCGGGAAACTCAAGCGATTTCTATTTTAACCATTTCATCATTACAATTTGTATTGACATTAATATTCTTTATCACCATTTTTATCATAGTAGAGCGGATTAGCTCAAAAAATCACAATTGTGCAAATTTTGACTAAAGCATAAAACTTTCACAAGTATTAGTATATGCCGTAAAATTTATTTTAAAGATGGGAGGTAAATCTAAAAATGCCATTTTCGGCCGTTGCCATGGTAGCAAAATACATGTAATTTCTCAAAAATGACCTACATTCCCGTGTAAATGGTAAATAAACATGATATAGATGAATAAAATGATAATTTTCAAGCATCCAATTGAATATATATAAAATTTAGAAACATTCAACATCAACAAGATAGTTCCAATTGGTCCGTTGCCATGGCAACGACTTGTTTTTCCCCAGGAAAAGAGAAAACTTGAGTAAAAAAAGTTGTAGAATATGATTTATCTTTAATTTCCCCTAATTTTACAGTGTTAAACAAAGATATTTTGGTTGCTAGATGTATAAATTATATCTTAAGCTTTTGCCATGGCAACCAAATAATAACTAATTTACAAAATATCATGGTTGACAAGACAATGGGCAGGTGGAAAAATCAACTGGAATTGACTTTATCTGTATGCTTTAGTTTTGACCCCTCATTTGAACCAAAAATACAGAAAGTGTTCTGCAGGAGTTCTTTATGAAGACAAAACTTTCCTAGGTAACGCTTGAATTAAATTTTTAAAAATGTTGAAAAGATCCCGTCGCCATGGTAAAAAAGAAATGAAATGAAATGAAATGAAAAAATATTGAAAAGAATGTAAAATACATGTATGATCATCATTCCATTTTCAATCATTTTTTAGGTACTAATCGAGATATGCTTGTGACTAAGTTTATAAATATAACATCTTAAGTCATTGCAATGGCAACCAGATAACATCTTATTAAAAACAACAACAGGGATGACAAGGTTATGGAAAGGTGAAAAGTACAATGAAAATTAACTTATATGTACATGCATAGGTTTTGACGTACTCAATTAATTTAGGAGAAATAATACAGTGAGTGTCCTGCATGAACTAATTAAAATGATACAGATTGATGTTGCCTTCGTAATACTTGAATTAAATAAAAAGAAACAATGTTGCAAAGAACCCGTTGCCATGGTAACAGCGTATTTCCCTCTAGAAAGGTAGAAATATTTATAAAAATGTATAATACATGTATGATCATCATTCCATTTTCAATAATTTTAAGGTACTAATCGAGATATGTTTGTGACAAAATTTTTATATATATATATATAAAACAACTTAAGTCATTGCCATAGCAACCACATAACATCCAATTAAAAAACAACAACAACAACAACAGGGATGACAAGGTTATGGATAGGTGAAAAATACAATAAAAATAACTTTTATGCATAAGGTTTTACCTACTCAATTAATTTAGGGGAAATAATACAGTGAGTGTTCTGCTTGAACTAATTAGAATGATACAGATTGATGTTGCCTTAGTAATACATGAATTCTACGATAAATATCAATGTTCCAAATGACCTGTTACCATAGCAACGGCTCATTTACTCAAGAAAAGTACTAGTTTTGATTAGAAAAAATGACTGTAGACTCTGATTTTCTTTCATTTCTCCTAATTTTGTGACAAGAGTTGATATGTTTGCTGTTAACATACAAATAATATCTGAAGCCATTGTCATGGCAACCAAATTACATCTAATTTGGAAAAAAATAACATGGTTGACAACACAATGGACAGGTGGAAAATACAATTACAATTGACTTTTTCTGTATATGCTTAAGTTTTGAACCCCTCATTTGAACATAAAGTATAGAATGAGTTCTGCAGGAGTTCTTTAGAAAGATAAAAAATTATGTTGCCTTGGTTACGCTTGAATTAAATTCTTTTTAAAATGTTGCAAAGGGCTCGTTGCAATGGCAACAGCTTATTTTCCTATAGAAAGGTAAAATATTGATTAATATTTTAAGGTACTGATCAAGATATGTTTGTGACTAGATTTATAAATATAACATCTTAAGCCATTGCCATGGCAACCAGATAACATCTATTTTTTTCAAAAACAACATGGATGACAAGGGTAAGGACAGGTGAAAAATTCACTTAATGTGCATGCATAAGGTTTGACCTCAATCTAGGGGAAACAATACAATGAGTGTTCTGCATGAACTAATTAGAATGATAAACATTGATGATGCCTTGGTAATACTTGAATTCAATGATAAATATCAACGTTGCAAATGATCTGTTGCCATAGCAACTGCTAATTTTCCCAAGAAAAGTACCAGTTTTGATTAGAAAAACTGTAGTGGTCTGATGTGTCCAAGACCTTGAGACAGCTTCCAAAATAGAGTTTGAAATGGCTGTTCATATATAAATGGACATAGCTCACTTATATCCGTTTGGGATAATTATGATTTCGTGTCTAGACCATGGTTTCAATGGTCAAGTAATACATTATGACAAGTTACACGGACAGTCAGTTGTCATGTATATTAAAAGAAATCCTAGATGGCTTTGATAATGGAGTCTAAAATTTCTGTTGCTGCATAAAAAACATAGTTTGTTTAATATCCTGGAATAAGTTTATGCCATAGTGAAATGTGTCAAACTATACATAAGGACAAGTTACAAAAACAGTCACTGGTCAAGTATGTCCAAAAAATCCATGGTGGCTTCCAAAAATGGAATAAAAAATAGCCCCTGTCACTAACAAATGGACATATTTTGTGTTATGTCTGCCAAGGGCATATTATTTAATATATATCTAAACCATGGTTTTAAAAGTCAGTAAATACATCATGTACATTGGAACACAAGGACACGAGGACAGTCAGTAATCCAGTATGTTCCAACATCCAAGATGGCTTCAAACAATCGGAGTCTATTGAATTGGAGCCTGTTGCTTAAGAATTGCGACATAGTTCATTTAAATCCACCAAGGAAAACTGACTTTGGTGTTCACACCTTGGTTTTAAGTTTTAAAAGATACGTTTAGACTTGTTACAATGATATCCAGTTGTCCATTTTGCCTACAAATCCAAGATGGTTTTCCGAAATGGCATCTAAAATGACTTCTATCAGTCAAAGATTATCATAAAATCTGTAAGAAACAATTTTGGTGTCCACACTATGGTATGAAGGTCCACTTTTACATTAGAACACGTAACAAGGATGGTTAGTTTTCAATTTTGTCAAAAATCCAAGGTAGATTCTCACAAGTGAATATCATATCCACTTCAAAGTATCAGTCGCCATTTTTGAACCCATTTATGGAAGCCATCTTGGATTTTTAGGCAAAATGGACAATGATACATCATTGTAACCAGTCCCAACGTATCATTTGATCATTTTGAAGTAACAACAGTCAATTTAGACCCCATTTTGGTAGTCATCTTGGATTTTTAACATATCATCAACCGATTCCATTCGATTTCACAGCAATCGGCGATCACCTGCCGATCTTCGATCATGCCCCTTGAAGGAAAAAATCTTGTATAAAAAAAATCGACATAGAACTGGTTACAGTGTAGTCACAACATATTTCATGATTGTTCTATTTAGAGCTTTTTAACAATCGAATAGTTCGAACAATCAGATTCCTGGAATGTCAGAAATGACTCATAACAAGTTGACCTACTTATGACCTACCGGTAGCTGCGCTGACTGGTATGGTGGGAGTGGAACTTTAGATGAATGTATTGTATAATACAAACAAGGAACATGTACTTGTACTGGGATTGTCATTTATCCCGCCAATGAGTGCACACAATGGCCAACAGCAATGGAGTTTGAGAGCTGTGTGTGACCGCATGGGTGCATGGCTGCATGGATGTGATGTACGCATTATGTATGCTAGTGCTTACGCTGATAAATCCCGCCCATAAGCGTATACAATGGACAGATAGCAAGGGTGTTTGAGAACTGTGTGTGACCACGTGGGTGCATGAATGTGTTGTACGTATTATGTATGCTAGTGCTTTCGCTGATAAATCCCACCCATGAGTGTATACAATGGACGAATAGCAAGGGAGTTTGAGAAATGTGTATGATTGAATGCTGTGTTATGGTAATAGGTCCATGATGCTAGTGATTGCCCTGCTTAAATCCCACCCATAGGGACAAATAATAGCAAGGGAATTTGAGAGCTGTGTGTGTGCATGGATGAGTTACATGTTGTATGTATTATGTAAGCCATACTTGCCCTGATATTATCATTAATCCAGTCAGTGCGCTAAGTCAAATTTCAAGAATAGCACTGTCAATCAAAGCCACCACGTGCACATGCCAAAAGGTAAAGTAAAGACTTTTGCGCTAGCCCATTCATGTCTGGGCGGTACCAGTTTTCGGCTCTGCCCCAAAACTATCTTCTATTGTATGCTTGAGCGCATTTGGTAATTCACTGATATTGTTGAGAGGGTGGGTATACAGAAAGATCGATACTGAGGCGTGACTTAACTGTTTCAAGGACTGATTCGGAGAAATGACAAACAAGTAAGCTATTTTAACAAAATGACTGTACTTTTGAACTGTTATTGGGCGTGGCTGCAATCGCATATTATAATGAGCGACCTAAGCTAAGTTCAGCTTAAAAATCCTTAAAAAGATGTCCCGCTGATCGTTCATTGACCTGTGATCTATGAGAATAATTTTCCTTTGCAACTTTGCTCGGAAGACGCGTCATTCGTTTTTCTTTCTAATAACAATCACTCAATTGTAAAGCAGTAACAACCTTTTAAAGCATTTTCCAAACGATCGCACATGTCGGCGACTTCCATTCCTAAACATTTGTCTTCGTTACTTTGTCAAGAAGATGCGCGCAACCGCGAAGAAATTTTTTATGTATTGCTTTATTTTTAAACATCGCCGAATCGATTTTCGATTCGATTTCGATTTTAGGAGCTTAACTGCCGATCCGATTTTCGATCTGATTTTTGATCAGATTTAAAACATTAATTGATTGTCCTTGTAACTTGTTCTAATGCATCAAAACATGGTTTTATGATGATGGTTTAGACATCAAAACCATATTCCCCAGACAGATATTGAACAAACTATGACCTAATTTATTATTTGACTCTTGTAACTATGGTTTAGACACCAGAATCACATCTCACAGGCGGATATAGAATGAGCTACGTCAAATTTTATTAAAAAACAGTCAGTTTTAGGCTTACTTCGAACCATCGGGCCTTCGCGTCAGACCGCGTAACCCGACCTTTCGTGAAAACAGCCCCTTTATCTACGAAAGGTCGGGTAAATCAGGTGGAAAAAATGTAAATTTTTGTAATGGTGGTCTTTGACATAAGACTAATTCTTTACGTGAACATTTATGAAAAAGGTACCTTCAAATTACGAAGCATCGTGTAAAATCATTCTAAAACCAATTAAGACGTAGGGGCGCCCTTATAGTCGGGGCAGGGAGAGGAGAAAAGGAGAGGGAGAGAGAGAGAGAGAGAGAGAAAAGAACAAGGCTGAACAAGGAAAAAATAAAGCATGGTGGGGAAAGGAAGGACTGGGTAATGGAACTATATAATACCTACATATTTTTTGTTTTGTTTATATAAAGGCGTAAAAAAGACACGGGGAAAAAGAGGACTACGAGTTATGTAATTGTAATATACCCCTATTTTTCAATTTAAAACGTAGTCATGTATGGGCACCCTCCCCCCTTCAAAATATCCTGGCGCCGCCCTATTCATTGTTTTAAAGGCCTACGTAATTAATCCATGGCAAGCCGTTTAGTTTTATCCAGACTTTAGTTTGTCCAATGACCCTTGGTCTATAGTTATATCATCACATCGTACCATTGCAGTTATCAATTTCAGCTACTCCCCAAGTTGGTCCAGTCATGCCAGTGCTATTCAGTTCTGTTTGTCTGACCATTCGACCTAAATAGTTGTTAATATCAATTGTGCTTCTTAATAGAATTTCGAGCTATTTTCTTTTAATGTCATCTCCTCCCGGCCATGACTGTATTTTCTACTCATCATACACCGACAAGGACAAATTGTGCACAGAACTCGCCATCAATAGTTTCAGTGATTATTTTATCACATTTATTTGCAGAAAAGTAGAACATGAAAGTTTCATTGTAACGCATAAAACATCAAGAAGAAAAAGTAAACCAAAACAAAGGGATTCCTGCTGCATGCAATCAAGTTTGTCCGTCATCACAAGTTACACTTTCATGTTTGCCATTAAGTTCGATTCAATGAGGTTGATGTTCGGAAAGGTGAAAAAGTGGGGTGTTATTCGGAACATAAAGAAATGCATAAAATGGGCTAAAATTGTTCTTTTTCTGTATACAACTTAAAATTCTTTTATCAAAATTATTTCATATCGATTGTATAATGTTTTCTTCACAAGAGAAAAGGGAAAATCATATACACATGTACAATTATTTATAACCCATTCAAAAATTATAACTTCATATTTAGACCCTTGAGAAAACTGAAGCAGTAAAACCCAAGGATTCATTGTGAAATGGAATGGTATTAGGGGGAAAAAACACAACCTTCTTGTTTGGCATGGCTGCCAATTATGGTTGACATGGCAACAAAAGATATCAGGCAAGACAGGCATACCAAAGTTATCATGGTTATGCATCAAATTGTTTCCTATACAATTTTAGAAAAGGTCAGCAAATTTACTAGAAAATGCTCTTAAGGTGCAGGAGGACTGTAGGGGACACAATGTGCCCCCTCCCCTCCCCTGGCTACAATAATGCTCAATGCACACATGTATATGTTTGATCCATAGAATTATATTAACTCTATGCTGTTAGATCTGATTTTATCTCACAATTATCAAGAAAATGTGTCACTTGTTATATGCAATTACTGCAGTGGTGTAGGTTAGAGGAAGGGGGGGGGGGGGTGCACACTGCTCTGGCTTGGGCAAAGTGACTAATTAATACATAGAGAAAAAATATGTGACAACGCAAACTGCAAGAGCCCCTCTACCACCCTGCACTCCCAGATGGAGGCTTTCCCTTTTCATTTATTGCATATACATGTAACTTTGATGCCACCACTACTCCCCTCCTCCATACCAAAATCACCATGCTGTTATTAATTATAATTTAGTGATCATCCAGTTGAATACTATAAGTTAACTTCTTTCTAACAGTCAAAAAATTGAACAATAAGCATGAAAATGCCTCTGCATTTAGTAAGTGGCAGAGGCTTTAAAATATCAAACACAGAAACAAAAGCCATCTTTGATGCTCTGCATAACTTGGCAAGATTAAAAGAATGGTAAATCAGAGTATTTAAACTCAACTAAAAGAAAGCCTTCCTGTCATATTGACATTAATGACCAAAAACACATGCACCTGCAGACCTGATGAATTGCTGAACTTTAAACAACATTAGGCAAACTAAATATGTTCTCACTTCAATCTGTCTTGTCACCAACGTTATGAGACTCATGAAGGATCTGACCAGCTAAGAAAGATATCAGGTGGAGGCATAAAAAACAATGACATAAACTGCAGACAGTACTTTAAATGCATAACAGGGGATATTCAGCCTGGCATCAAGTGGAAGTGAAAAATAAACAAAAACCAATCAAGCAAAAACAAGTAAAAAATATTACAAGAAACAAAGTAAATTGTAGAACTTTATGAAGTCTTTGCATAATTTCATGAAACGGTTGTAAAGGTTGTATGCAAACTAGCGAGTTTATGATATTGGCTGATTCTTCCCTATAGAAATCTATAAATTAATAGCAATATATCACATTTTGAGCTTTTGGTTGAATGCTCATGGAAAAATTGCAAAAGACACTGTAACTTAATTAGGTGGTCTAAAACCTGGGCATAAATGTGCAGAAATGATTTAACAAAGTTAGAGTATCGAAGTTCTATTCAAACTTACATCAAACTGCTATATGTTAAGTGCTCTTTACTCCTGTTTGTAAACCTGCTCCTCTAGAATTACCAGACATTTCTATCAATGTTCAAAATGTGAAGATTAGATCTGGAATATGCTTTCAAGCATGGACTTTAGTATGGTCAGCAACATGCCATAAATGATATCTCCACAAGTAATTTGATTTAAAAAAACAAAAACAACTGTGGGCAGCATGACAGTGGACAGACCAGTAAGCTGATATTAGGTCACCCTCCTTATTATCATGGACTGTCCGTACATGGACTGTCTGTAATCAGATGCACATTTCTGGAAAATGCTAAATCATGTAAGTCAGAATGAAGTGAAATAGTAAAACTGCTTTTCAACAACTGATGTAGGCTAAAATACTAATCTCATGCACACAATGACTAAAAATATTAGTAACCAGTCAAGTCACAAGTGTAACAATGTGTCCAATAATGTGTCTAACTGCCTAGCTTGTGTGCTTGCTGGTAAATTTTAATACATATATTGACCTCATTTGACCTCTAACCTATTTAAATGTACTTCTACGACCTAGCTTTCACCAAGTAGAGGTCCATTTAAGGTTTATTGTGAAGTTATCTACCCCAACAATAAAAATAGAAACTAAAAGTGTATGCTTCCTGTAGAGTACAGTGTACCTTGACCTTGAGGTAACCTACTCTGGCATGGGTTCCCCATCATATACCTTCCAAGTAAGGTAAAAACTCAAGATCAAACCATCAATTTTCCATTACCATCCCAGATGGATGGACACCACTCAATATCTATTAAAAATAGAAAAAAGTGAAATATAAAACAACTATGTCATGTACTTTATATGAAATTAACATTGCTACTCAGGCATACAATGTATGTTTAGATAAAATCTGAAAGACAGATTTATAATTCAGAAGACATTTTATATGTAGCACATGTACTAGACTAGAGTGGTAAAATGTTCGTGTGACTTCATTTGTTCTTGAAAGTATGAAATGAACTTCAACAGTGTTACAAATGCAATCCTGAACTGTATGTGATACTTGAACCCAAATAATAAACTTGACTTTAGGCTTCAAATCAGGATGCTTTGTTATAGCATTAACAATACATTATACAGGAGACAATATACATGTAATATCTACTGACATATACATGTATTACATGACTTAACCTTTAAAAATCAAGATCAATATTATGATTAGCCTCACAGTAATGAACAGACAAACCTTCGATGGTATCAATTTAATCTGTGAATAAGTTTTAAGCTGATTAATACAAACATCAAATAACCAGAAGCTAAAAGAGTGATACAGCCAATCAATTGTTGACCACATATAAAATGGCCTGCTGCCAATGCAAGAAAAATTAGGGACCTGCACACTTAAAAAGGTCTTTACAAATATTAATTTTCGCATTTTGTCTATTAATATTACATTGGTTAAATGATAGATATAAATGGTAAACAAAATAGCCATGCTACTCACCCTAAAATAAAGATAAAAGCTTAATTATTTCCAACTGTTATAACAGTGTATCTACCCAACTTTCATTCTGTATACTTATTCAAGAAAAGAACAAGCCATGGAATCGATGTAAACCTCTCACATAACTCATTATTGAAGTAGTGTAATGTGATTAAGTATGGAAGTGACAGTGTATCTTTGCAAGAGGTTTTTGCACTTACCATCCTACCACTGTTCAGTACTATTTTTTCTTGTACAGTAAGTATTCTCTCTCTCTAACAACCAAATAACAGTTGTTAATTCTCATGGTATTTGAGTGTTTGTTCTGCATGTACACATCTTCATTATTTAGGCAATATCAAGACCAAAATTTCTCAGAATAACTTTGTGGTCAGGGTCCAAATGCTCAATAACTTCATCATGCACAATTACATCCTTCAATTCAGTATAAGGATAGGTTATTCTCAGACAATTCAGTTTCAAATGGTAATATGTTGGTACAAGGCTCTTTGAATGCATGACAGAACCTGTCAGTCTGTCCACCCACTCTCTGATGTCCATTTTCTTCAACACTATATCATGTGGAGGCATATTCATCTTCTGTCCAAACTCCTGCTTGCATCCATAGCAGCGTTTGATGACACCCACTTTACGAGCAATGCAGAAAGGCTGTTCTTGACTGGGTTTGGGGATAACTGTCGTGACAGGTTGGGACACTTTGTTATTGCCACCTCTTCTCTTATTTGCACTCTTTTTTTTACCACTGTCAGAACATTGTTTCTGGAGAACGTCATTGGCTAGATTAACAGATGATGCTCTCTTTTTAGTATTGACTCTGCAGAGGAAGGCTGCCAATTTGTCCTTTTGTTCAGCAACTGCTAAGGTATGTTCGCAAAATAGACGATTGTGTAGGATGAATGATCTGCATTGCCTGTCACAAACATACAAGTCATTGTGCCATGACACTTTGAAGTGATCCTTTCCATCAAAGCAAATGGATTGAACACTGGTAGATGGAAAGTCAACGATGCTATGACTACAATCAATGATCGTACCAGCCTTGCTCCAGACAGCTTGCAATTCATACTGAGTAAATCCTCCGATTCCACTTTCTTCTGGAGATATTGAAAGCTCCTTAGCTGACTGTTCTGGTACACTAAGATTCGCTCTCTCTAGTAGTACTCTCTTTTCCTCTGACTTCATATGAGACCATTCTAATGGTGTTCTTTCAAGACACTTCTTGGCTGGTCGTCTCTCACCTAAGCCTATGATTGACATTTCCAGTTCTGTGTACTTTGACTTGACAAAGTCCTCAAGGCTATCGACAAGATCGTTCCATGACTTCTTGCCACCAATCCACTTGGACAGCATAGAATTCATACACTCACAATCATTCGTACTATACTGGCGCGGTGGGTCTCCCATTCCTGCTTGCTGCCTTAATGGTTTCAACATGCATTCTTTCACTTCTTGGGATTTGTATTGCTTGAACCAATTCGCAAATGCAGGAGGCCTTCCTGTCTCTTCTGTTTCCATTTGGTCCCATTTGGTAGACCAATTGAGAAGAGCCTCTTCATACTCCTTGTCACTACTGCTGTCTACAAGTCCCTCGTAACGTGCTTCATGGACTTCTTCCCCATAGATCGATCTGAGAATTTTTGCAGTGTTCTTGTGCACTCCAAGTTTCTCAAGCTTGCTTTGCACGTTTCTTTTGTGATGGATCATGCAGAGAAGATGTTTGGAATTGGAAAAGCTTGGTGAGCTTTTCAGACCCTTGTACATTGCACTCTCCCCATCTGTCCCGAAAAAGGTACATGTTCATTTCCCAGAGCTTTGGAAATCTGGTGTCCAAAGTACTGATACGTTTCAGTATCTCTTCTTGCATGCAACAATACTGGGCCTGGCATGAGTACATTTTTTGCATTCCGTTTATTTAGAAAATCTTGATGTCTGTATGACGCAACAGTGACATACATTTGCCCAGGGTCAAATGTTCCATCAAACGAAATGATACTGCCTGCTGCACAATTTCTCTTCATGTCTTCGATTTGTTTGTTTGTGTAAACGACACATCTAGGATGACGGCCTTTGAAACATGTTGGACTTATCATTGACGAATTCAACACTCCTTACAAATTCTCCAGCTGCATTCTTCTCAATTAGTTTGTTGAAATCAGTTTTCTTCTTCCCTCCTGTACCGTGCCGGTAGATCTGCTGCCTGTCACGAGGCAATGACGAAAATGCATCTACTCCCACACTACCACCCTGCATTTTGAACTTCTCATTCAGCTTGTCCTGTGCTGACTGACATGATGGCTTCTTCAGTTCTTCAATCAAGGCCTTCTTTGATCGGATGAAGGGGCTATCATTCTGTCTGCAGTGACCATGAGCCGTCATTCTTAATGCTGTCTTCTGTCCTCTCCACTCATATCGTATTAAGACGACTGGACATTTCTGCACTCCATCCCTTTGTAGCTCATATATTGTCCTGAAAAATCCAGGGGTATCACGGTGGGGATAATACCTCCGGAGAAGTATCTTTCAGTACCAGTCTTGGGACCCATTTTTAACCAAAATATGTTGTCGCATGTAAGGTCCTGGTCAAATTCAAGACTGGAAGTATCCACAAGAAAGGCGAATTCATCGTCACATGCTACTGGAACACCAGGGTTTACCTTGGTAGCTGTGGATAGCATCAGTGAAGCTACACTTGTGCTATCCCTGAAGAAAGCTTTGCTGGCTTTGATGGCATGCCATTTCTCCCGGTAGAGCATACATTCAAACTGGCTGTTGGCTGTCTTCACGCGCTTCGGTTCATTCGGCTGAATGAACTCTGGCCGAGACCTGGTGACAGAAACAAACAAATTCTATTAAAGTGTACTGAACTTCATACATGCAGTTCTGCAAACATAATGTAGAACACATATTCCCTTTACATTGATATTCTATCACGGGTGACATCGATAACCGATTCTTTTTTCCCCAGTATCCCCCCTATCCATAATAATACTGTCAGTTCAAGTTTATTATCTAAATGGAATGTTGTACAAGACATCCAGAAAAAGAAATACATGTATAAGAACTTGCTTATCTTGCCTGTTTCAGGAAATGGGAGGGCCAATATACCACATCACAGTAATCAGATGACACATTCAGTTACTCCATTACATTTCAATTGTCCCTTTGGAATAGATATATTCTACATAAAGGTCATTCCTCCAATATCATATTTACTTTCATTAATAATTTGGCAATGATTCGTGTGTTCAAAAGAGTAACTTAACCTGTTGAGTATTTAACTTTGTATTTCCCATATGCTTGATGCAGGGACCACCAGGTTCCTATAACCAAACACTTAATTTGGGAGAGATATTTTGCAGTAAATCTCAAAGTTACTCACAAGTGATCTGTGGTAGCTGGAAACTTCAATAATTTAGAGATATAGCTACACATTTCTACATTTTCTGAACTCTTGCAGTAGAACAGCTTGGCATGTCATCTGTCTCATCATCAGATGAAATGATTACAGTGCTATGTGTATGAAAACAAAAGAATGGAATATAAGTTCACTTTTAAAGCCATTTATTAATAAACATGTCAATACATTTTTTTTCGAATGCAGACATTCTTAGAAAATACATGTGTAACGAATGACATATAGTGTTTTATCCAATTATTAGGCCTACTAAACTATATTTTGAACCATCAATACTGCAGGTTGAATCATGATATAGTTCAATGAAATCAACAGACTGAATAAATAAATTTGAATGCTAAAATAAAAAAAAAATCAAGATGGAACAGTCTGCTGTCTATCTCTAAATAATAAACCAATTTCAGTGGATTCAGTTTATGTGAAAAGAGAAAATTGGTTTTAAATACCGGTACAATGAAATTACTATTCATTAAAGGCACAAAGGTTTATTGTGTTTCCCCTTTAAACCATGTACTGAGCACATGTAAAGCTGTAATATCTGACCCTTATTTCATCACTAAGAAAATTACACCACAGAAAAAGCCATGACCCCAAGTACACCTTGATATTACTAGCAATTCTTAAGCGGTCAGACTACCTCTCTTTTTTGGCTACTGGCTTTTCTTTAAGATACAACTTATATTTTAATCTCATCATTCCATTATTTGGGAGGAAATTTCTTCATGTGTGATACTTGCTGAAAAATTAAATAAGAGATCCTTTTCCTTACCTTTCCTGAACTCTTGCAGTAGAGTAGCTTGGCATGTCATCTATCTCGATGTCATCCGATGAAATGATTATAGTGCTATATGTAAGAAAACAAAAACTTTGGACTATGGAATAAGTTCACTTACAAAGTCTAATTTCAATATACATGTAAATACATAGTTGAAAATTCATTTCTTTTTCAATGTAGGGAAAGAAATGCCTGAACAGAATGCCATTGGTGCCTCATGGTAATGTTTAACTTTTACTGGGCCAAGCTTAATAATAAGGCCAAGCCTTAATAAAAGCTCTGAAGAAGAATATGCTAATTAAAAGCATGGCCTAATAAAAGAGGAACCAATTAGAAGCTACTGTCTAAACTCGTGTGCATTGTGCATTTCTGTAAATATACAACAGCTTTGCAACTTTCCTTGAAAAAAAAATAAATAAATGTGAAATCAGTTGAATGATAGTAGTGTCCTACCCCCCCCCCCCTTTTTTTTTAATTTTGCAAAGATTGAAAAATGGCTCCACTGGGAAATGAAACTGGGTCCTTGCCTTTAATACCAATGCCTCAACCACCAGACAAAAAAAAAATACATGGATTCTCCACTGTGCACAGTCCAAATTAATGCCTTCGCCCTTGTCTCATATCACACATTCATGGAAATCTTTCAAAAACTCTGATAATCTCAGAGGATCATTGTCACTCCCATATAATGACAAGTCATTTCCATGTATGTGACCTTTGACCTCTGCCCCAAAAACTAATGAGACCATCATCACTCCAATATATACACAAGTTGATACATTCAATGGTTCTTTAGTTATTGCAAAAACAAAAACGGAATAGAAGGACTAACATAAAACATAATGCCTCCAGCACACATCTCCGGGGATGGAGGCATAAAAAAACTAGATGAATCTTCGACCACGCGTGGTCGAACTTTATGCCTCCGCCATTACCAAATCAGAAGTAAATGGCACTTCACGTTGATTTATTTTCATTTATACAATGACATCTTTGACCTTGACCTTTGACCTTGTGACCCTCAAATCTTATCAGATCACTGTCTCTCCCATATGCATACATGTGCTAAGTTTGTGGTTGATCGGTCGAATGGTTGTTGAGTTATGGTGAAAACGAACCATTTCTATGTACATAACGACCTCTATGACCTTTGACCTTTGACCTTGTGACCCCAAAATCTACTCAGATCATTGTCCCTCCCATATGCATACATGAGCCAAGTTTGAAGTTGAGTCGTCAAACGGTTCTTAAGTTATTGCGAGAACGAAAACGGGACGGACCCACGGACAGATGTACAGACAGACGGACGACCCGAAAACATAATGCCTCCGGCAACCACCTACGGTGGGCAGAGGCATAAAAAAGAGTATTATTCTCTCAAATGATTTGACAATGGCATGAAAGGGTTACATCATTACAGTTTAAGGACAAAACAGATTAAAACAGATTAAAATCTAAAATGTAAAATAGTTAAGGCCTGCTGTCTACACAGTATATACCTAATAAACCCATTCCACTGTATTCACATTCTTAGCACCAATAGAGAAATCAGCTTCAAATACACTGTGAAGAATGATCTTCATGGATGGTTGCTGAGAACTTCAATAAGAAATATCTGTTTTCCTACCTTTCCTGAACTCTTGCAGTAGAGCAGCTTGGCATGTCATCTAGATCTATCTCTTTGTTGTCATCAGATAAGAGTGTTGAAGTAGCACTATACAAAACAAAACAAAACAAAAGATTAGACTTTAAGTTCACTTTTGAAGCCATTTACTTGCTAAGTACAAACCAAAACTAGATCAAACATTTGCTTATAGTATGGATTTAAACATTTGTGAGCTAAAAAGCATATAAAATCGCACCACATACATGTATATCCACCCCCTGTTAAGTTGAAAAGAAATTAAACCATTCTGACCATACTTGCTACAAGTTTGCTTCAGAATGGAAAGATCCAGGAAGTAGAATGTGTTTTATGATTAATGTTTATATGAGTCACATGCAGGATCTTTAATCAGTGAGTGAATGGAAGGTGGAAGCCCATATATTTTCCCTTCAAGTTTTCTCTTTCTGTTTAGAGCTGCTAAAAATAAAAAAAAAATCTTTCCTTGATTCCAAACTGCATACTGAGAGATAACTCTTAAAAATTTGTTTTTCTGGATTGTTTGGATAAAGTACTTTAGATATTAAGATAGAAAACTGATAGAAAAATAGATATTCTTACCTTTGCTCTGTTCCTGCTTCTGAGCAGCTAAGGTTTGGTAATATGTTTCCTTCCTCATCGGATGAGCAATCCATATCAGAAAGGCAATCCATGATGCTAATAAAGTAAGAGAATATTTTTCAATTTTGTAAAGATGGCTGTACAGAGTCTAGGGTATCCAGTGAAGCTAGTCACTAATCCCCCCACCCATTACTAATTTTTTGGTTTAAAAAAAGTTAAGCAAATAATGTGAAAAGAAATGGTTGCACCCCATCCTAATTGCCAAACCACCATCTAAAATTCTTCTGTAGTTTCACTGTCAGCCTGGGAACACATAAGCCTAATCTCGCCTAATCTCATTGTTCCTCTTAAATGAATAAGACTAGAGAGCAAGGGAGGTATCAATTATTATTCCCTCTGGATACTGTAGTGTAGGTGCCCCCTGTTCTCCAGAATTACTGTCTCTACCTCTTTGAACAGGCTGCTTCATGTATCCACATTACATTTCCTTTGACACCAGACGCGTCTATCCATTTTTCGGATTGGGGGAGGGGGGGAGGGGGCAAGACGACCAAGCGGAGATGAACCCAAGCGAGCGAGCAAAAAATAAAAAAATTCTTGTTATGAGAGAAGGGTTTAGTGTTCATATAGGCATAAATGATACCTAATGTATATATGTATATGGTTAACTCGCTGCCACATATGAACTCTATTTTGTCACATCGCTGGTCCATTGTTGCTGCCCCCAAACCACTCTGTTTTTTAATTTTATGAGCGAGCGAAGCGAGTGAGGAAGCACACAGTCTTTTATGGTAGATGTAGTAAACCCTTCGGCAAATTGCGCTATGAGCCAATGAAACATCTACATTATCTTTTCGGTCTCATCTCACCGAATTTGTTTGCTTTCAAAACCATTAATATGAAATGAACAAGCGAAGCGAGCGAGGAAAAATATACCATTTCCATATGATAGAAGTGTTATTTCGTCATCATAATAATGTGATAAAAATGTGATGTTATTATCATTATCATCAGAATAAACCTGTCATGCCTGTATGACATCTGAATAATACATCCAATCACCTGTGTGACAAATATGAAACTGTTTTATTAGAGCTACCTCACTTGCAGTCCGAATCCTTTCTCTTTCTACCATAGCGAGCAAAGCCAACGACCGATCCCGGCAAAATTATATGGATTCGTCCCAAAATCTTTGTTACCCACCTTGCTGCCTAAATATAATATTTTGGAATCTCGCTGCTATGATAAGCTACTTGCTGCCCGATATCATCTTGTATCTAGCTTTTACCAGTAAGAGTAGCGAGCGAGTTAAAGAAAAATATGTTTTTGTTTTGCGTTTTTTTTTTAATCCAGGCCATTATTTATTTATTTTTAGGTGAACTGGCCGCTCGATTTCTGGGAGTGATATCTTGTTTGGTTATATTACTTCCTATGAGTAGAAGATGAGTAGAAGAATAATATAACATTAGATAGAAACAGAAGATGCAAACCGATTTCCTTTCATAAGAATAGTAATTATCATTGGCATTGGTTAACATACTTAAATGCAAGCGAGCGAAGCGAGCGAGCGCTTCCCAATGTCCCATTTTCTTTTTTTTTTTCTTGTTTTACGCTTTCATTTCACTACCTTCCTTCCTTTTCCTTTCTATTCTCTCTTTTTTTTTGGTTGGGAAATTATTGGGGGGGGGGGGCAAAATGGTATCTTGACCCCCCCCCCGAAATTTTCTGGGGGGGGGGGGAACTGCCCCCCTGCCCCCCCCCCCCAGGATCGACGCCTCTGTTTGACACCATGCAAACTTTACATCTTCATTAGATTTCAGTTTTGAAGGAAAATCTGTGTCTGGAAATCTATATCAGATGACTTTCAATCCCCCCTCTGGAAAAGATATAGGTCTAGATCTATTCTATTCTTACCTTTGCCCCTTTTTTGCTCGTCACTCTTCAGTAGCTAGCATCAGATCAATAGATCCATGGCATGAAGGCCGAAGTAGTAGAAAAATCTAGAAGAAAACGTTTAAAAAACAATTATAGCAAATTAAAAAATCCCACAGAGTTCAATTGACTGTTTGTGCTTTTTATAGTTATTCTTGTCATTCTAGGCTATTGAGAGGCATTTAATAAATGGGAAGGTTAGATCTACTCATGTCTGACAGTTCTGACTCTGGTGAGTGGCGAGTCCATATCCTGCATAGAGTTACATAGTTCAATTAAGTTCAAGTTCTATTTTTAAAAACCCAAACAAATATGAATAAATACATAAATCATTGGTCCGGAAATATCAAAGATATGCATGAAAGTTTTTAAGGACCCCTACTAGGAAGCACTACTCGCTAGCCTATGGCCGATCACCAAAACACGTGCAAGAGGCATAGGTGACATTAACACAATTCAATACATCCTAGTAGTATTCTTCTCTAGAAGTATAGCATTGACTACTTCTGCCCGAAAGTCTGGGGAAGATGCTGCGTGTGCGTTGGTGTCGGAGGGAAATTCAGCCGTAACGTCAACTCTCGACGATGAAAACATTTTCAAAGTGCAGGAGTTGATTACACCATAATCTCATGATATACAACCTAAGTCAGCTATTTCAAAATGTTGAGGAATTAAAGGAAATTTCCACAACACTATGACTTATCATGAATAAATTCCATTTTTCGACAATTTAGCGAAATTTAAACTGTACTCACCTCTAAACTTCTCAAGGCAAAGGCTGACTTTGTGCGGATTGAATGCTAGTTTTTATTCAAGCCGTTTTTCATCATATTTATTTTTTGTAGAAATGTGCGTGAAGGACGCAACCCTTCGTATATTTGCCGGCTATATTTTACGAAGAGTCGGGTTAATGCACCCAACTATTCGTAGATTTAACGGGTATATTTCACAAATGGTAAACCCGACCTTTCGTAAATAAATGTGGCTGTTTTCACGAAAGGTCGGGTTACGCGATAACGCGGCCCGACGCGAAGGCCCGATGGTTCGAAGTAAGCCCAATTTTAGACCCCATTTCTGTAAACAACTTTGCGTTTTTTTTTACATACCCAGACCAATGATTGTCCTTGTAACTTGTCTTAATGCAGTACTTTTTACACGACCGTTTAAACTATGGTTTAGACAGCAACATAACATTCCCCAGACAGATATTGAACAACCACTGTTTATGTATAAGTAACATTAGACATGGTTTTTAAAAACTCTTTTTGTAACTTATCTTGGAAATGTGGACATACTAGACCACTGACTGTCCGTGTAGCTTGCCCTTATGTATTGACCCTTGAAATAACAAATCATATTCCCCAGACAGATATTGAACAAACTTTGTCCTAATTTATTGTTTGACTCTTGAAGCTATGGTTTCAACACCAAAATCATATCTCATCACAGGTGAATATAAAAAGAGCTATTTCATTTTCAAGTATCAGCAACCGTTTTAGAATAGTTTTTGGAAGCCATATTGGAATTTCGAACACACCTGACTGTCATTGTAACTTGTCCTAATATTGTTAGACTCTTGAAACCAATGATTTAGACACCAATATATCATCCTCTAGGCCAATATGAAATGAGTTATGTACGCTTTAGGTATCAGCAATCATTCTAGATTCAATTTTTTGAAGCCATCTTGGATTTTTGGACATTCCAAACCACTGGCTGTCCCTGTATTTGGCCAAATGTACTACTTGATCCTTAAAACCAATGAATAGAAACCAAATTAAAGCCATTTTATCAAGTAATGGATGAATTGTGGATTTTTAGCCTCTGGCAGCCAGTGAGGGCACCATCTTGGAACACCCTTTAGTGTTTAAATTATTTTTAACCTTTCAACCAGTAAGGGTATTTTTTATCATATTTGACCAGTCTACTTTTCATGTAAAATAACCAGTGAATAGATTACACTTCATGTTGAATAGATTCATACGTTACTTTAAAAATTATCACAGTATTATAAAATTTTCTTCGGCAAAGTAAGCAGTGTAATTTTGAGGGGGCCAGATAAGACGTATCGAGTAAAATTTACTTTAAAATATTCTCACCGAGCCAGCTACAGAGCATTTTTTTTCATTTTGGGTACATTATTCGTAAAATGACATTCCATCCATCTCTCTTTCACTTTCTATTTATTTTTTTTTATGATTTTTTTTGGGGGGGAGAAGGGTTGCTACATTAATGGGAATTTTCTCGATGGAAACTTTCCATGGGAATAAACTTGATTTTTTTTTATTTTCGGCAATTTTCAGGAATTTTAAAAAATGATGGGAATTTTCAAAAAGTAACAATTTTCTGTTATTGATATGCAGGAAATAGGCGTATCCTGGCGGATGATGCTTGGTAGTGCTTTGCTATCATATTTCAAGCCAAATATGCTAAAACAGTCAGACAAGGCATGATTTCAATGATATCCATGTAAAAGATGATTTACTGTAATTACCTTGATTTGGATATCAAGACCATGTCGACTCCTTACATAGACCTAATATTTTGAGTTATCAACCCCTATAACATATTGATATGATGAACAGCTTTAAAACACATATCACCAAAGACGCTTTCTTCAAAATGGCCGCCTGCGAATACTTTGAACGAAAATGTCCAGCATCGAGTTTCGGGCATTTATTTGAGTCCAGAAGACTCTGATACGATTTTTGTAGGTCTTATTTCGATGTCATGTATAATGAAACAAGATGGTGCTTATCATTTATCATTTTTATGTTCAGCACCCTCTAAAAAGGGGGGGGGGGAACATATTTTTATCAAAATTTGTACTTTTCTGGAGCCATTTGCAACATTGATATTCATCATTATGTTCAAGCATTACCAAACATTAGTATTTTTGTCATCCTAATGAAACAATGCATATCACTTAATGTAACTCTTGTTCAAAATTAAAAGAGCATGTCCAATCTTGCGCATATTATAAAGTTAATTTTATTGTAGTTTCCGTCTGTCCAATATTTTTTTAGCTATATTTTTTGGGGAAAATTAAATGTTATGTTATTGCAATATTAATGCCTTAATATGTTATTTATACATTCAACAAAAAAAATGTACGCGTATGTTTGGCATCCTAACCTTAGTGGAAATAAATGAAATGTAAGGTATTTTTTTCATCAAAGAGGGTCTTTTCTGGGGGGAAAATGATCTGTTGCCACGGCAACCGAACACACATTTGCAAACAATGATATCATTAAGTTCAACCATTACCAGGCAGCATCGGTTCTAATATGCTATTGTACTCATGCAGAACACTCACTGTAATTTTTGTTCAAAACTTAATGACTGGTCAAACATTATGCAAATTAAGAAATATGTCTATGTTATGTACCTGTTTTATTGAAATTGTACATTCAGTTTTACGCTACATTTCCCTGCATCGACAGTTATGCGTCGTAGTTTGTATTGACTTTGCAAATTTCTTTCCTTTATTGTGATTTCGATAAAGTCACAAAGTGATATCAAATCATTACATTCGACCTGACCATTATTATTTCAACAGTGTATTTTTTGTGTTTATAAATTACATCTTAATCTCAATTGCTGAAGATGTTATCTACATATTAACAGCAAACATATGTATGCTTAGCACCCTAAAATTAGGTGAAATGAAAGAAAAATCAGATTTTACCATGTTTTTGTTTATCAAAGCTACTGCGCCAAGGGTTAATAAAGTAAGACTTAAGTAAATAAACTAGACAACTTTGAGGTTACGTGTGACTGTCTTTAATGACCATGGCCAAGAGACCAACACAAGGTGGCGCGCTTACAATTTGCGGTTGCAACATCAAATCATCATTATTTACTAATACAACATACTGGCGTAACTGCCTTTTACTTTTCTCTCTTTTTTACACTATAATCTGTATAACAAAATCATGATGATTCGTAACTAGCTCACTATTAAATAAAAAGGTTAGATCTCCGTTGGTGTAAGACTCTGATAAATCTAGACACCAATGTATCATAACGAGTTGAATGCTAAACAAACATATTAATAGATCAAAGGTCACAATTCAAATAACACTACATGGCATCACCACTTCCCATCTCCCTCCAACATCCAGAACGGGGAAAAACACATTAATGGGCTAAAAAAGTGGCTATAACAACATCATCCCTATCTAGGCAGCAAAAATCCGACCCAAATCCACTCAAAAATACAAGGCGCAATTAAGGTTGTGCACTAAAAACAATTACAATGTATATACACAAATCAATCGACCATAATCCTGCCACAAAAAAAAGAAAACATACATATTGGCGAATACTTCAAGTAATAAAACAAGAGCAATATAGTGACCTCAGAATGACATGTCCACATAACAACTAAGTGCACAGTTCGACAGTCTCACCCTAATAGCAATGACATTATTTTGTGGATCATCAAAAAGGATGGCACAAAAAGACAAAAATACTAACTTATAAGCAGTCTCATACCATCTCAATGAATTCAAAAAGCTCGCAAAAAAAGGAAATAAACCAAATACAAAAAACAGCGACTTACCCACAGTTTATGATTGTTCAACATTACTAGGCATAACGCATGATACACATAAACTTATACACAATGTATGTCAAGCATATGAATCTTTATGTAAAACAGAAGTACAGAAATATCAGGACGAAACAGAAATCATTTTCTCAAATATCACTGAGGCACATGTATACATGAAAGGATTATATTAGCAAATGTCAAATAATCATCACCAGCATAAAAACATACATTCATGAAATCAACAAAACTCACAACTGGCAAAATCAATCACCTAAAATACACCACGCAAATCAACGACAAACATCATAAAGCTGTTTATTGTGATCAACCAAAATCATTATCAAAATGCAATCCTGTAACATAAAATTACATGAAAATGAAACATCTCGACATAAAATCACAATCAAAATCACAATCAATAATATAAAGAAAGCATTTTAAAGCCAGTTGATCGCAGCGAAATATACCTGCAAATAAAGATAAACAAATCAACATGGTAAACTGTATATAAAATCAATTAGGCATCAGTTGACAACTCAAAAAGATAAATCCAAATAAAGCGATAAAACTCCTGTTAGTCCATTCCTCATGATCACATGGTAAAATTGAAAGTCCAATCAAAATAAACACATATTGTTCACATCTGTAATGGTCATTATCCAACATATCACTCTGTCAATTCTTGGGAGGGCTAGCCGAGCAGAAATGGACTAATGTAACAAGTCTTTGAACCGTTGATATTTAAGCGAAGATGGCCTAAACCGCGAAGCGCTTCCACTGGGAGAGACAGACCAGCAGGACCATGCCCTAGGTTAGCATGGGGCCGGTCTGGTGGACGAGTGTGATGACAACCTCCAGGGACCAGGGCAGACAGACCAGCAGGACCATGCCCTGGACTAGCATGGGGCTGATCTGGCGGACGAGCACACCCTTCAGGGACAGACAGATCAGCAGGACCATGCCCTGGAATAGCATGGGGCTGATCTGGCGGACGAGCATGATGACATCCTTCAGGAGTGGACAGTTCAGCAGGGCCAAGCTCTAAGGCAGCAATGGGCTGATCTGGAGGGCGAGTATGGCAAGCGACATCCGTCCAGATGGAATGAACGTGCTTATTAGCGATCGAGATGCTAGCCGAGTATGGACATTCAGTTGAAAGTGACGCTTGCAGGGTGAACGACTGAAAGCTCTGCGAAATCAACCCATCCACGACACACAGTACCCTTGCAAGATAGATAGCTTGCGAACTAGAGCTACTGCTGCTGACGTTAGCCGGGCACAGAGGCATAGCGGTTACCCCAGTGTTTGCTCTGTGGCCGTGACTCGCGACGAAGGGTAACACCGAATCAGCCGATGCTGTAACGGTAACGGACACACTATCAACACATCCAGGAGTGTCAAACCTTTGATCATGAGGCAGCACGATACCTCCACGGTCAACGACACAGTTGTTACCAATGCAACGATCCAGTAGCATATCAAGCGACATGTTAGGAAAAGTCAGATTGGGCAGTACCGTCACATCAGGCAAATTTGTCACATCGGGCAAAGTCAAGGTAGGCGTAACCGTCACATCAGACAAAGTCAAGGTAGGCGAAACTGTCACATCAGACAAAGTCAAGGTAGGCGAAACTGTCGCCTCCGGCAAAGTCAAGTTAGACAAAATTGTCAAATCAGACAAAGAGTGAGAACAATAGTTCAGACTAAGATCAAAATCAAGCGACTCAGTGAAACTATAGATCACGTTGGATTGGCAACAATCCCAAAGTAACAAAGACTGAAAATCATCAGCAGAAAGTGGAGAGCGACTCGATCCACTCGCAGTAGGAGAGGCAACATTGCCATGCCAACAGTCAATGCAATGAACTGAAGTTCTTAAATCATTCAAACGTGAAACTGGAGAACATGAACTGCTTTCATGAGTGTCTGTAACTGTACACTCTTGGAACAATGAGGGCACACTGGCATTGGTATCCTGACCAATTACATCACTAACATTAGACCCTACATTATCTTTCCTTGCTTCTTTTATGTCTCTCATGTGACCAATAAGCACATCATCTCCATTATCATTATTAATCAAACCAACACTAGCTTCATGTCCATTTTCCTCATTACATTGTTTTACATCACCTTGGTCACTTTCATAAACCAAACCATCACAAGCTGCATACTCAACCTCTTCATTCCATCCTTTCATGTCAGCATTGTTTGTTACATTCACCTCATCATCACTAGTCATGTATCCATCATCTGCATTACATTGTTTCACATCAACTATGTTAGCATCATGACCTTCACCATAACTACTCCCATAACCATCATCTACATTGCATGGTTTCATTTCACCTTTGCTAGTTTCATGCACCTCACCATCACTAGTCTCATCTCGTTCTTCATTCCGAGATTTACAACAATTACTATTAGCTTCATTCATCTCTCTATCACTAATCTCATATCGAACATCTTCTTTGTGTATGTTAGTGTTTACTGGTGTGACCGTGATCCCTAATGTAACATGATTGTGAAATCCATGACTATCATTCATTTTACTCTCATTCTCTTCACGTTCCCGATCAATGAGAGTGTGCGTTGGAATTGAATGTATGCCGGCGAGATCAACATCACGAAAACATGGCGGAGCCGCTTGCGATGAGGAAGCATAGCAGAAAGTAGCACTGTCTCCAAACATGATCAACTGCTTGGAGGGGCGAACCGAAATATCGTTCTGCTCCATAAATGGAGCCCCGGCGACAATACTGCGAGAACCACGCAAGTAGTCATCATTGACTACCACACCATCAAACCAAAGTTCACAACCATCATAGAATAATGTGAACTGAGTCACACCCACAATGTGGGTCTGATCGACGAGACTAACAATGGAAACATCATCAACATAGTAATCATCAAAACCGAAATCATCAATAAGAATCTCGACACCAATATCATCTGCTACAGATTCAGTGATTAAATTGAGCTGTGATCCGCTCTTCAATTCCACATTAATCCGCGAATTATCAATTGTACGGGCACAAAAACAAGGTTTAAGCAACATCTGCCTGTTAGCAGAAAACTGACGCAACCCTGATGGTTGCGACGACCTGCTAGCCGCATCGTGAACGGCTGCCGCGGCGGTCAACGCGGCCCTGGCCATGGTATATGTGGGACTACACAAATTTATCTTCCGACTTCGGGAAGTAACCCAACCTCTCGTCTACCACCGATAATATAAAACACGGCGTGCCTAGCCCCTATTTACAGGGTTAAATTAAACTTAGGAAGGCTTATTCATAATCGATGGGTGGATAGGATACAGCTGCCACCACGCCAAGGGTTAATAAAGTAAGACTTAAGTAAATAAACTAGACAACTTTGAGGTTACGTGTGACTGTCTTTAATGACCATGGCCAAGAGACCAACACAAGGTGGCGCGCTTACAATTTGCGGTTGCAACATCAAATCATCATTATTTACTAATACAACATACTGGCGCAGATACTTTTTCTGGGGGGGGGGGGCATTTGAATTACTAACATTTGAATTACTAATATTTATCATTAAATTCAAGTATTACCAAGGCAGCATCAATTTATTATTCTGATGAACTCATGCAGAATACTTACTTGCAGAATTTTTTTGTCCAAAATTAAATGAATTGCCAAACCTTTAACACATTGAGTGATATTGCATTTTCCACCTGTCCATGATCTTGTCGTCCAAATTAATATTTTTGTAAAATAGAGATTATTTGGTTGCCATGGCAATAGCTTTATATGTTATTTAAATATTTTGCACCAAACATGTCGATGTTTAACACACTATTAGGAGAAATGCAAGGAAAATAAGATTATATAGACCTTTTTAATAAAAATTGGTACTAAATGATCCGTTGTTATGGCAACAGGCCATATGCAACGTTGATCTTTATCCCTGAATTCAAGTATTACCAAGGAAACATCAATCTGTATCATTCCAATTAGTTCATGCAGAACACTTACTGTATTATTTTCCCTAAATAAATAGACTAGGTATGCATGTACATATAATTTATTTTTTATTTTACTTTTCACCTATCCATAAACTTGTCATCCCTGTATTATTACTTTTTTTTAAATTAGATTTTATCTGGTTGCCATGGCAATGATTTAAGATGTTATATTTATAAATTTAGTCACAAACATATCTCGATTAGTACCTAAAAAATGATTGACAATGGAATGATGATCATATTGTGTTCTACATTCTTATCAATATTTTTACCTTTCTAGAGGGAAATTAGCTGTTGCCATAGCAACGGGATCTTTGCTACATTGTTTTTTTTTAAAATTTAATTCAAATATTACCAAGGCAAAATTAATCTGTATCCTTCCAATTAGTTCATGCAGAACACTCACTGTCTTTTTGGTTCAAATGAGGGAGTCAAAACGGAAGCATACAGATTAGGTCAATTCCAGTTGATTTTTCCACCTGCAACCATGTTATTTTTGTAAATTAGTTATTATTTGGTTGCCATGGAAATGGCTTGAGATATAATATGTACATCTAGCAACCAAAATATATTTGTTTAACACTGTAAAATTAGGGGAAATTAAAGATAAATCATATTTTACACCTTTTTTTAATCAATTTTTTTTTTATTTTTCTGGGGAAAAACAAGCCGTTGTCATGGCAACGGACCAATTGGAACTATCTTGTTGATTTTGAATGTTTCTAAATTTTATACATATTCAATTGGATGCTTGAAAATTATCTTTTTATTCATCTATATCATGTTTATTTACCATTTACATGGGAATGTATGTCATACTTGAACAATTATACGTTGCCATGGCAACGGCCAAAAATGTCATTTTCTTAATTTACCTCCCATCTTTAAAATAAATCTTACGGCATATATACTAATACTTGTAAATTTTCATGCTTTAGTCATCATTGTTCGGCTAATCCGCTCTACTATCATATACATCGTTTTGGGATTATTATGATCATCATTAGTATTATTTTTATTTTTATTACCAGCAGAAGCTGTTATAAGAAATGACATCCCCTCCAATACAAATCCTATTATCTGGAGATTACTCTCACCCGACCAACACACTTAATCCCCTGCATCTTTGAACCATTTTCTTGGGCAGCATTTGCTCGGACAAAATATTGAAATTCGTAATTGCGAAGATTCGTTAATCCGAAAACGGTGCTGTTCTTGCAAGATAACAGGATATTATGCAATAGGCTCCCTGATCAAACATACGCTTAATTTTGATTTCATCTGAGCAAATGCTGCCCAAGCAAATGATTTAAAGATGCAGCAAGGGGATTAAGTGTGCGAGTAACCTCCAAATAATAAAATTCGTATTGGAGGGAATGACACTTTTAATAAGAGCTGCTCCTGTAAATTAATCTAAAATGTATACTTAAAAAAGGATTTATTTAGAAAAAAAAAGAAAAAAAAAATTTTGTTGGAAAAATGGCATTTCCCTGTTATTTCTTTTGTGGGTACAAGTGCACCCTGCTAACCCCCCCCCCCCCCCCCCTCTTCAGGCGGATCCAACTTTCGCCAATAAGGGGGGTGGTCTTTTCACCCATGATTTCCCGGATGCGCGTTTCTGTCTGATACCCTTGCGAAGGCAATCTCCGTAAAAATAACTACGCAGTAACAACCTGTATAAAATTTTATACAACCGCTGTTTACTATATGAACTTTCAAACTGTTGTTCGAAAATTATACAACCCTCGGTTGTTCAAAATTTTAACAGAAGGTTGTATAAAATTTTTATACAAATTATGTTTAAAACTTGGTTTTATACAGCGGGTTTTAAAAAGATTTTTGTGCAATTCTGATTAATTTTTTTGCAACTGTATAAACTATGGTTGTATAAAAAAAATGTTCGAAATTGTTGTATAAAAGAAGAAGGAGGAGGCAAAGAAGAAGAAGGCAAAGGGGAAGAGGAAGAAGGCGAAGGAGTTGTACATTAGAAGACAAATTCAAGTATCCCACATTCAATGAAAAAAAATGTTCAACAAGAGTAACTGACAATCAAATTAAACTTTTTTGCTATCAGTTTCATTCAAGATATTTATTCTTGCATTTCACACCTGCACAGTAAAGTATGCATGTTTGACATTACACCATAACTATATAGGAGGCAATACTCCCAAAACTTTTTTTTACAAGGTATCACTTAAAAACACTGTGTAACACTGTGGAAGACTCTGACATACTATATCGGAACACGGATGAGTATTCAATCCTGCACGGGGAAAAGTAGAAAATTTTGAAATGTTTACAAAATATGAATGTCCATAACTTATCACTGATGTATTTGCTGCCCTCTTGTTATCAATATATATTTTTTAAAAGCAGTAATTTTCTTATCCCTTGTTTCAGTAACAGTAATTTAATCTATTCCCCCCCGCCTTTTTTTACAAGAAAATCAGACGCCTGTGTGCTTTCACAAATGCGAAAGATTAACGTTATCCTAAAAAGATGGGGATCTTTGTAGTGATCTTAGGTATGCAGAAAATCTCAATCCAGGCATTATATTTAAGAAGTAATCTGATAACTTGCAACAGTGAAGAATTCACACTTTTTTCATATTTCAATTAGCTATTTGATACATAAATAAATGAAAATTACATTGAATATTGGCATGATAACTTTAGACAAAAATGTTGTCATTAAATATTCATGAAACATTGCAAATGACAAGACCCATAAACATTAAATCCATTTCAACCCTATATAGACTGGGCTATTTCGATGCCCAAGACGGGAGGGGGGGCTGATTCAGCTCCTCGTATGATATCGATCACAACAAAACTTGGCACGCGCGTTACCCATGGCATAATCTACAAAACTAAATTTTCTGCGAACAATCTCATTGCTAATTAATTATGCTAATTTATGCGTAGAATCAAAATTTTGCTTTAATTAACTAAATAATGCCCCTAAAATGCAAATTTTTGGTACACAGACACTTTATATGAATCTCATCAAATATGCAAAAACATTCAAAATCACATTTAATTTTTATGTATTTTATTGTTTTCTAAATTTCTTAGGTATTTCTTTGTTTTTCGACTATTTTTTATTGTTTTCCAATGGAAATTGTCGAGAACTTTATTTGGACAATAAATAAGATGGAAATAAATAAATTTCAATCAGTAAAAAGAAAAATAATGATTCATTTGGCTAAAAAACTCTATTTGCATTGGATTTGTACACAAATTCACGTTTTTTGTGCAATGTTGAGTCTGCATGCACTTACGAAATGCGTTATTTCGGAACCGCGTATCCGGGGGTCGGAAATTTGGTCTCAAAAGTTGCGTGAGACTTGAATGTAAAAGGTCGGTGAGTGACGCGACAAAAAAACTTTACACGGCGGCTTTATTACAAAAAAAAAATGTCTAGGCGGGGCTGAATCAGCCCCCCCCCCCCGTCTTTTTAGGCTTAAGCCACTGAATACTATATGAGCAAAGCACATATGAAATATATGTAATATTACAAACCTAAGGTCAGCATTACTGCAGGCCAAAGTGAAATAAGTGTGCAATGGATAGATAGATAGATAAATGGTATTTATTGTGATAAAAATTCAATTATCAGCCAAAGGCTGAATGAAAAATAAGAGGGTGGTATCCAATTATGGTACAAAAGATCCTTCGTTTTAATACATTGAGCAAATGTTTAGTTGCTAAATATTTAAATTAAATCAACGATTGAACATTCATAATTAGCATTGAGAAAGTATGGAAATGAGTCAAATTTATCCTGGCACAACAAATTGGAATAAAGATTGTCATCTAAATGTTTCAGACATGTCTTAGAAGACTCTTTCTTGCATTTGCATGAAATCTGGAAAGATGCTGTGTACTGGACTTAAAGTTCTTACAGCAAAGATAACAAGAACTGTTTTTCTGTACCAAAAGGTGAAATTATTCAAACAACTCTTCATATTAGCCAACCGTCATAAAAAAATGCCATTTGACCTAAAATATTTACATGTAATCAATAGAATAACAAACAAGCACTCCTCTTAACCCCAACTAGACCTGGGAGTGTTTCACAAAGATTTAACTATGACTTAGGTCGCACTTTCATGTCGACGCGTACATGATATGCAACGCGCAATCTTATTGATCAATACGCAGTATTGCGCGTCCTCTCGGCATGATCTGACCAAAGCTGTCATGCCTTTTATACTGCGCACAACTAGACATTTAAGTGCGACTCTAAGTCATACTTAAATCTTTGTGAAACACCCCAGGCTTTTTTGGCTGTTCTGTGGTGCCGGGGGGGGGGGGGGGGGGGTTGCCCGAGGGGCCACTTACATTGACGAGTGGATACCATATGCGACCAAAAAACACATAAAAGGGTTGTTTTTTCACGATAGGGCACGTTACGTACGTAATGTGATAAGGGTGTCAAAAAAAAATAATGAAAAAAAGGGTATCTATTTCGCTAGGAAAATTACGTGTTTAGGGTCAAATTTGGGGGATGATAAAACAAAATTAAAATGTTTTATAAAGGATGTCCTTTTGCCCAACACTTCTGTTTAGAGTCCGATTTGCGCGAGGTGTAGAAGATGGGGTCGTTCTAAACAAAATAAGGTAAAGCAGACGACCGAAGGACCCGTAACAATAAAACATTCCTGTACTTGTTTAGAGGTTCATTTCCGGGAATATTTGCCAAGAGTATCGTTTAGTTTCCAATACTTGTTAAGGGTAGGGTTTCACATGCCAATACTTGTTAAGGGGGGCATTTTCAGAATATGGAAATTACGTATTTAGGGTGCTTTTCGAGACCCCATGGTCGCGCATGGTATCCACTCGTGAATGGAAGTGCCCCCCCACCGATCACGCGAGCGCCGCAAAAATTTGCACGCTGGTAGTGTGCGATATGTAATCTACAAGGCTGTATGGTAAAATTTTCCAAAATAATGATATTATTTTATATGAATTAAGTTATGCATAAATCATATTTTTTTGCTCTAATTCATTACATAAAGCTCCCAGAATGCAAATTTTTGGTAAAAATGTTCTTTGTAAAGATCTAAATTGTTCTATTCTTTTGGGGCATTCTTAGCAATCGCAATTGAAAAAAACTTCGGTTTGGAAATCAATTTCTTATGTATTTTATTGTTTTAAAAATTTTTGTTTTTCAACCTTTTTTCACCAGATGTATATTATAGCATAGCCTGTTTGAAGCATAATTATGCTAAAATCAATTGATTTCAGCTGTTTAAAGTAAAAATCATAGCTTTATGAATAAGATGAGAAAACTCAATTTGCATTGACTTTGTGGACGAAATCTTGTTTTGGAACAATTTTTGGCTATATCACTGAAATTAAAGATCTAAATTGTTCTATTCTTTTTGGGCATTCTTAGCAATCGCAATTGAAAAAAACTTCGGTTTGGAAATCAATTTCTTATGTATTTTATTGTTTAGGAATTTTTTTGTTTTTCATCCTTTTTTTCACCAGATTTATATTATAGCACAGCCTGTTTGAAGCATAATTATGCTAAAATCAATTGATTTCAGCTGTTTAAAGTAACAATCATAGCTTTATGAATAAGATGAGAAAACTCAATTTGCATTGACTTTGTGGACGAAATCTTGTTTTGGAACAATTTTTGGTCAGACATGAACTTACGAAATGTTGCATAATTTCGGAACAACGTACCTGGGCATCTTAAATTTGGTCTCAAAAGATGTGTGAGACTTGGTATAAACTCCGAGAGTGGCGGGGTCAACAAATTTCCCGCGGAGAAATGATCGCAGAAAATGTCGGGGGAAAGTTGATTTACCCCCCCCCCCCTGTTTAGGGTTAAGAAGGGGAAGTAGGTGTTAATTAGGACCTTTTTCATATACTTGCTCACAAAACCTAAAATACTGTATGTAAATGTCAATGAAAGCCTGCCAATGTAAGGTTTAAAGGCAAGGTTCATCCTGATATTGCATGTAAGTTGGTGAAAATACAAAAGAATAAAAGAGTTAGAAGTTTTAAATTTGTGACCACACATGCAAGCAGCTCCCCATATTTTATGTGATATAAATTCTATACAAGTGCTTTTTCTAGGGAAATTGGAAAATGATTTTACCTGTGGATTCAATATTATCAGAAACATTATTTCACACAAGCTTCTGATAAAAACCCATTTAATTATCTTGAAAACCATTAAAAAATGGCAATTTATGGAATTTATATTACATGATTGACATATTGGGAGCTGCTCGCATGTCATGTCACAAATTTAAAAGTTTGAAGCCTCATGACTCTGTTATTCTTTGATTTTCGCCAAACTTTAATTTATTAATTTCTCTCATGGTCCTCCTTAAAACCAACTTAATGTCAGGGTGAAATTAGGTCCAAGGGTGCCACTGTGCAATCACTCCCAGGTATGGAACGCGCCATTGTCAATTCCTGTTCATCTTGTTTTTCTTTATGCTCCTTCCTAAATAAAGTGCAAAACAAAGAATCGAAGGGGGGTAGAAGACCGATCACACAGACATCTAGTTGGATAATCTGTATTATACCTTACATACTAAGAGCAGGGTTGACAATACAGAAGTGGGAAATACTAGGTGGTAAATGATATTTAGAAAATCATAATGACAAGGGTTCACAAAACATGACAATTACATCATTCTACCAAAAAAAAGAAATATCCAATACAATGACACTTTGGCTATATCACTGAAATTAAAGATCTAAATTGTTCTATTCTTTTTGGGCCATCATGTATAATGAAATGGGCAAGTGAATCTGGTCAACTTACGATTTTCAGCATGGGAAATCATGCGGCTTTAGATTTTTTAATTGTGGTATTGTTAGCCAATATCTTTAAAGGGATGGTCAAAAGCTGAAAATATTCATGTCTTAAATACATAAAGTAGAATTCACTGAACAAAATGCCGAAAATTTGATCAAAATCAAATAACTAATAATAAAGTTATTGAAGTTTAAAATTTAGCAATATTTTGTGAAAACAGTCGTCATGAATATTCATTAGGTGGGCTGATGATGTCACATCTCCACTTTCTGTTTTCTTATGTTATTACATAAAATCATATTTTTTTCATTATTTTATACTTGTGTGAATAATATGTCTCCCTTAAAATGAAATAAGTTGCAGCAATCAATATCTAATGCACTAAATGAAATGTCAATCCAATTTTTCTAGTTCTTGGAGGAAAAAATTGAATAAACCTATGTTTATATAATAAAATACAGAAGAACAAGTGGAGATATGACATCATTAACCCACTTAATGAATATTCATGACGACTATTTTCACAAAATATTGATAAACTTTAAAATTCGATAACTTTGTTATCCAATTTGATGAAATTTTTGGCAGTTTGCTCAGTGAATTCTACTCTATAAATATTTTTCAGCCCGGACCATCCCTTTAAGAAGGACTTCTATTGCTCCCCCCACAAAATAAATAACATGAATCGGTATTAATCACATTAAATTATTGAGGTAAAACCATAGGAGGTATTTTGCTGAGTTTAGAGAACTGCATTTAAGGAGATTTCAAGTCTTCGCAAGATGTGCAGTTTTGCATAGACATTCAACAACCATGACATACATGCAGAATAGGTATTGACTAAGTCATTGTGTGAACTTATTCATTTATTCTGTTGTTATGATTTGCACTACAGAATTGAGATACTTAATTTAGTATCAGGATTATTAGATAGAACAAATACAGTCAGATAGCTGCCTTAAACAGATTTCAATGTTGGGGTCCAAATTTTACTTGCCCACTTTAATTTTTTTTTACCTTTTTGGGTAAGCAACTTAAGCACTTTGATATTTTCACTTGCCTTGGTCAAGTGAACATGCGCTAGAGTCAAACCTTAGTGCTCTCAAAGATTGCCAAAAGTAACGTTCTAATATTGTTCAGGAAAATAAGAGCTTTAACCTAAATTGGCCAAGAAATAAATAAATATATAAATAAATAAATAAAAACTTCGAAAAAGTAAGATGATAATCAATACTTACTAATTGGAGATTGATGAAAGATTCAAGACTTTGAAGTACGGCACATTTGCCTCTCTCCCCTTGCGTTCTGCCGATCAAAATCACAGGAAGTACACTGAAAGCCAAATTTTCTTCAATGTTGACCTGTATAAATGAAAATACGGTTTGAGCAAAGAAGTGACCGGTGAAGGAAGGGAAAACAAAATAAGAATGGGAGCAAAGAAAATAGGAAAGAAAGATGAAGGTGAGGAGATATCAGCATTTTCAAACTAAATGTGTTTGCCTGCAAGTGAGATTCAATCTTACAAGTGGAATGGGTACAAGTATATAATTGAGATATTATAAGGATTGAAGGTAATAAAGGGATTCACCATGGTGATTTCAGCCAAAATGTGTATCACCCATTAATATACAACAAAATCATTTTATATTCAAAAGGCTTGTTGACCCCTGCTAGAGGTGACCTTCAAATCTCTGAAGAACATCATCCCTCTTAGATTGGTAACAATTTATGAGTGATGATAGAAATTTAAACAAACAAACCAAAATCCTAACATTGAGCTCCAAAAGTTCTTCAACCCCTGCTGTAACATTTGACCTGGAGGTGACCTTCAACCCCCCCCCTCCCCCGGGGACATCTACCATCCAAGTTTGGTCAAAAAATGGGCATACACTGTACATGGATCAAACGTTATGAGCTGTAATACAAAACTTGCCCTAAAAGCATTGGCGGCGGAAGCCAATGAATTTAGGGGGTGTCCACCTGAAATTTTGGGATGGACACATGTAAAAAATAGGACATGCGCCCCAAAATTTTTTGACAAGGAAAAAAAAATAATAATAAAAAAAATAAAAAAAGGTCTTCAACCTAAATTTTACGGAGGGGGGACAACACACGTTTCAGGGGGGCCACGTGAATTTAGGGGGGACACAGGAAAAAAATTGACAAGCAAAAAAAAAAAATAAAAAAAAAGTTATCAACAAAAAATTTAGGGGGGGGACCGTCCCCCCACCTAAAATTTAGGGGGGGGGGACACGTCCCCCCCCGTCCCCCCCCCGCTTCCGCCGCCTATGCCTAAAAGGCTTAACTTTGACCCATGCTCATCATCAGCCTGACCCATGAGGTGACCCTCATGTTTGGTAAAATTGAACTAAATTTGCATATAACCATGCTTCTCTCCAAGTTTGATTAAAAGCCTTGAGTACAAAGTTATTCAAGTTTTGTCAGTGTTCCCATTTGAAATTCCTGCAATGCATTACTGCTACACAATCGGGGGGGGGGGGCACTAGACCTGCCTACTGCTACTGTAAGTTTGAATTGAGTATAACTATAAGATTGAAACTTATACCATGGTCACATTTGTTCTACGGCGGCCGTACGGCGAGTCGAAAACAGCCGTTTTATCAATTTTGATTCAAACCACCTATATGTAGTTGGACAAAAAATGTTAAAACGGCTGTTTTCGACTCGCCGTACGGCCGCCGTAGAACAAATGTGACCATGGCATTACTCTGCGTCATTTTCTGGTCCACTCCAGCCCCTAGGATCTTTCTATACCCTGGATTAATCTTCTCCGCAAATTCCAAAGTCTGCCTGGGCAACTTTGGCCACATTGTGATAAGGGCATCAGGAGCTGCATCAATTGTTAAATCAAAGTCTTGATCAATCTGAAAATGAAATAAGTATTTATATATAAACTGTATTACACATAATACAATTACCAGCATACCATGTTTTCATACATCACATTGTCATTAAATTCATGCTAAATATTGCTCATTAAATAAAAAAAATAAAACTTATCAATGTTTGCAACAAAAACCCTAGGTCACATGCACTTACTGCACAAATCAAGTAAAGTCTAGTGAGGTTTGACATTGACCTTTCTATTTCTAACCATTTATCACATTGTTTTAATATTGATCACTATTGGAGTAATTAACCATTGGAGAAAATTACTTAGTATTCGCAAAATTGGGGGGGGGGGAGTTACGTGGCCAAAGATTCACATTCATGGGAAGAAGACATAACTTAATCTTTCCAATCGGATTTCAGAACAACTTTTCCACTAATCATATAATTATGACAACTAAGATGCAACTGAATTTTTAACGCTGAGGCAGAGCAAGTGATCCTATTATCTTGCACTATATTCTCAAGCAAGAAAGAGAATGATTTTGGAAATTCATAACCAAAAATGCTTTGTTCAACTTCGAACAATTACATTTAAAATTAGTTTTTTTTCATAATGCGAATCCACTGCACTAAGTAATCAAGTTGTTTTACCATTCCCAAAAGCTGTAGATATTTGTTAAGAATTTCTGCTGTGCTTGGTCGCGAGTTTCCTCTAGTCAACTCATATCTCGGTACCGAGGTTCGTCACATTAACAACAATGTTGTCAGGTGATGCATCCAGTAGGTGTCTTCTTCGTGAACATCTTCTGCAACATTTAACTGTGATAAACATGAATCAAAGATCAAGAATAGTAACATTAATTATTACACAAGTTATCTGACTATTCTATAGAGAACTGATGGAATAAGTGGATAAATTGTAGAAATTCTCAATAAAAAATTCCCTGTGCACAGTGGGGAATTTACATGAAGTCAACCTAAATGTAATTCCTGTATCTCAGATTCAAAATTAGTTTCTGATCATTCACAAACTGTACATACATCTGCAATTACAATGTAATATTTAGATCTGTTGCTATTTGCATGTAGGCCTACATTACACCTAGGCTATGTGCTTGAGGACGGCCCGGTCCGAGCTTGTACCGGACCCGGTACCTCGCGCATATCGCATCCGCATGCGATCATCGGCAGTGAATTATTTATGTGTGAGGATCTTCATCACAGTTCATGTTGGCTCTAATTCAAATCACCAATTTTGAGACTAATAGAAGCATGGAAAGAAGTGAAATTTTGTGTAAAGTAAGGATATAAGCTTTATTTTTAAAGATCGTGATGTTGCATTAATTTCATATTTCACCCCATAAAATCCCACCTTTTGTCACTCAGAATATCAGCTCGAGTTCATGGCCTCGAAGTTCGTATAACGTCGGCCTTATGCCAAAAGGGCCTTAACCCGATTTTAGGGGTTCTGAATATTTTATAATAAATTTAACACATTTCATGTAAAACTTAATAACTTAACACGTTTATCGAAATTGGCTTCAAAAGCAAAAAAACGACCACAATTTTTTGATTATTAGAGAGGCCAAAACCTTTATAAACGCCATTATCTCGGAATGGCCAAAAGCAGTTAAGGCCCTTTTGGCATAAGGCCGACGATAAGTGGAACGTGGTGTAGTGGTAATTAAGTGGAGTGGATCCTGCACAAACTTCGCTCAAGGTACCATATTCTGCGCACACGCGTATCTGCGCAATTCTACTAGAATCTATAAGATACGCAATGCAAACTTTACACATCTAATGCATAGACAGATATTTATTGCAAAATCCGACTCACAATGTCAATGGTGGAAAAATAATGAAATTTGGGCATTTCTTATGACTGCCTCAAAATGAAGCCTTTCTCATCAAAATCTCCAAATCACGTGCAAAGTGAATGGGTGCGCAGACATGATGGGGCACCATTTTTTTTTCAATCTCAAAATGACTGCCGGCCGAGCCGAGGGTTTTCCACAAAAATCAAAGGCCTATATTTCTTTTACATTTATATGAGATATTTGGCACACTACCTCATGATATAAGGAATATCATCAACTGAAAAATTTTGTGAAATATCTAGAAATTCATATTTAATCTTAACTATATAATCGTTAGGTGCGCAGATTGGCGACCATCATATAGAGTTACACACGTACATGTACACACAATAAAAGCACTGCAACAACGGTAACAATGCATTGACTTTGGAGATCATTCATGAACATTCACTCGAAATCAATCACTGAATTTACCTCAAAAGATTGGAACTAAATGTAGGAAGTCCCACTCCCGAAGCAGGTTTGTCACCCCCAAATCTTTTATTTTCTAAAACGGAAATTAAACACGATTTTTCCAGTGCACTGCAGCAGTCTCAGAGTCGAACATACCCAACGCCATCGTTCGTCCGACCACTGGCATAGCACTGCGCACGCGTACGCATGCGCTTTACGTCATGTGCCGATATCTTGTACAACCCTGTTCAAGCCTTCTGTCTACGGACCTTAAACAGGTCAATTCGCCGTGTTTTATACCGATATTTATCAAAGCTTAAACATCTGCTGTTCAAAAAAATTATACAGCACCTCTTATAAAGCGATATTTTGTACAGCGTTTTTACTGTGTACAAAAGCCTAAATATCGGTACGTCGTTCGTGAGAACACACCAGTACTACTGCACTGCATGCAAACTACACAGCCACTGACCACGCTGACAGCACAGAGTGCAGAGTGGCTACATGGCCATGGCACTTCATGTACAGAGAGCATTCATATCAATGAAATCCGAACATATTTTGCAGTGGCGTTTGTATATACAAATGTGAAAAACCTATAGAATTCGGGCAATAGCCAAAATTAATTTAGTAAGCAGTAATAATAATGATGAGAAAAGAATAACAAGAATGGTACAAAACGAAGGAAAATCTACAGCATGTAGAAATCCAGTTGTTATAAATTGTTTCAAATGATTCTAATAAACGATGAATTAAAATATGCTACTATACTGCTTTACTTCTGCTGCTACTATACAACTACTGCTACTACTACGAAAAATGATAATAATGATATCATTAAACGTGTTATAATAATAATAGTGACGATGATAACAGCAAGAAGAAGAAGGTCGTCGGACAAGAAGAACAAAAGCAAATAAAAGTGTCAAACTTAATTAATTAATAATATTATAACTACTACAACCTACTACCACTACTACTTCTAATACTATAATATTTCTACTACTAATACTGACCATAACAATGACGCTAACAATGACAATGATATGAATAATAATCAGGCGGCGATTTTTTTCACCCAAATTTTCCCATATTTAATGCTCATATTGATTTTTTGTTTGTTTGAATGAAGGGGTTGTGTCAGTGTCGTAATGAGCCAAAAATTTTGCAGAGGCTTGATACGGCATATCGTGTAAAATTTGAAAAAAAAGAAGTTGCGAGTGAGCGAAGCAAGCAATTAAATTTTTGATACTTTATTACAAAAATCAAAGTTTTGAAAATTCAAGGCCCATTTTTCACACTTATTTATTTCCCTAGCCGCATATTTTCTTGGTCGTGAAAAATGGGGAGGGGGGGGGGGGCAAAACGCCGATGTCCTAGCAGTCATATTTCTTAGCTTTATTCTTATAAAACATATAGCTATATTTGTTATTATTATTATTTGACCTAGGACCTGGACATTCTATTCCTAAGGAAATTTTGTCATCATTCAGTTCCTCTTCCTAAGCGCGATATGAAACTGTCGATATTCTTTTCAGAACGAGGGACAATCTAGTTATCAGGAACTCATGTTTAAAGGACAAGTCTGCTCCAACAAAAAGTTGATTTTGATAAAAAGATAAAATTCCAACAAGCATAAAACTTAAAATTTCATAAAAATCGGATGTAAAATAAGAAAGTTAGGATATTTTAAAGTTTCGCTTAATTTCACAAAACAGTTATTTGCACATCCTTTCCGGTATGCAAATGAGGAGACTACTGACGTCACCCACTGACTATTTCTTTTGTATCTTATTATATTAAATGTGAAATATTCTAATTGTATCATCATTGTAAAGTGAAAGAACGATTAATTCCTCACACTGAACTCGTGGAAGAAACAATTGTTTTTAATATTATATGATTCAGTCAAGTCGGTCCGTATTGTCAAATTTATAAAAAATGAAATATTGTATAATTCAAAAAAACAACTACAAAAGAAATAGTGAGTGTGATAGAAATCATCCACTGACTAATTTACATGTCACTGAGTTGTGCATATCACTGTTTTGTGAAAAACAAGCGAAACTTTAAATTGCCATAATTTTCTTATTTTACATCCGATTTTGATTAAATTTTCAGCGTTATGCTAGTTTGATTTTTCTCTATTTATCCAAATCAGCATTTTTCTGGAGCGAACTTGTCCTTTAATTATGTAATAAGACTCATGAGTGACTAAAATGGTGTCGGGCTGGAGGCATGTAGAAAGAAAATAGATTCTTGAATTTATATATTTTCTATATTCACAGTTTTGATAAGTTTTATATGTAATTTTTTAGGCCTACATCACTATACCTTGCCCCGAATACCATCAAACTTCAGTACTTTACATCAAACAAAAACAAACAACAAATGGATAGGCCTACTAAGAATTTCTTGCCAACAAGCTTGTTTGAACACATATTCATCAAGCTTGTAAGAATCTTAATCTTTAATGCAGTGATCAAAAAACATTGTCTTAATTATATATCATGTTCTTTCTTTCATCTAACAATAAAAAAGTTCCCCGAAAAGAAAAAAAAAGAAGCGAAAAGGAGAGGAGAAAAGGAAAAGGGAAGGGAGGAAAGGGAAGAAAGGTAGCTTTGTGTTTTTTTTTTCTTCCTTTTTACTCTTTTTTTTTCTCAAAAGAGAAACTCCTTCCTTCTTGTACTATATTTTTATATTAATTTTGCTTCCGTGCTGCGCACGGTTAAATGACAATATTGAAGTTCTCCATTGTTTCCCCCACCCTTTCTTTAACCCTATTTTTCCACTTTAGCTTTTATGTGTTTCTTGCCAGTTAAAGTTCAAATGTATATAGGGCATGGATTTAGAGTAAGGTTAGGCCGACTTTATGAAGTTATCCTTTTTTTATCGCGCAACTTCCAGTCGGGTCGGCTCCGGGCGGGTGAAATCTTTATATCAGTTTCAGCCGTCACCTCCATAAAGTCAACTTCTCCCGCAGCTTTTCAGGTCATTACTAAGCAACCATAATTTGGGAGGAAACAGGTTCCTATTTTAAAAAGAAGAAAATATAAAATATGTGTCGTATTGAATAAAAAAGTAAAATATTTTTTAATCAAATTGTATTAAATTTCATGTCATTTCCCTGGACATTCATCTCTTGTCCTATTTGGCACCCTCAGTTTGAAATTTTGAATGGCACTTACGTGTCTTTGATTTAAAATGAAGAGCTTCAGGATAAGTCAAAGAAATTAGGCAACCTTGTTAAAATAATTTCAATAAATCAGAGAATTTTACAACTTTTTGCGCACTATTTCCCTTGTAATGAAGTCCAATAATCTTAGAAAATCAAGTGAATCAGAGCCGCTGGGGTACAAGATGCCTGCATTTGATGAAAAGTCTGCCCTTTGAAATGTGAGAGTTTCATTGCTCTGCGCGGGATATAATATCTTCCGACAAATATATTTCTTCTCCTCTGTTTTGCGAGTTAAATATATGCACTGTCGGTAAATTGTTTGTAATTAATTCTGATCTTTCAAAGATAAGTATTCAATACTTTCCATGGAAAAAATGATAAAACGCTTTAGCTTCGGCGCTTCGCTCGGGGTTATTAGTATTTTAATTTCCTCCATTGTATTCCTTTTTGTGCATGCATAATCACTTTTGAAAAAAAGGTTCAAAATCGTCAACTGAATTGGAGCTTATATAGGTACTAGAGGCAAGAGAGATGGCTCCTTTTCATTTAAATTTATGAAGCACCAAAAGCTTCGCGTGCATTTACCGCCCCCCTCCAAAATGAAATCCTGGCTACGCGGTTAAATATGTTATTCTTCTTCCATATGGCAGTGAGAGGGCAAATTACCAGCAATTCGGCAAATGTGAATGATAAACATGATAAAGGCAAACATTCGTGTTGACCAGCATGTACATGTATTTGCGAATACGGTGCGGACTTTTACATCGCGCGCCCAGCTAATATACAAACATAGACTCTCCATTAGTCGCTTTGTAGCTACTTTTGCGGAGATTAACTTTGCCAGGGTGTAAAACGGAAACGCGCTTAGTGAAAATAGCTAAAAAGCGACTAGTGAAGAGTCTACGTTTGTTAACATTATTAGCTGGGCGCGCGATGCAAAAGTCCGTACCGAAGAGAACAACAGAACATGTTCAAATCATAGAGCTCTATGTTCAAATGCAGCTGTATTCAGGTTCAACACGAATGTTTGCCTTGATCATTTGCCTTTGCCGAATTGCAGGTAATTTGCACCATGGACCCATTACAACTTAGTGGTATAGTTCAGTGGTAATTTGCCCCCTCACTACCATGGAAGAAGATGATATTCACCGTTGTATGACATTGCAGTCTATGAGTAGGATGTAAAATAGACCTACATGTATTAAAGTTTATTTTTTGATAAAAGAAAAACAATCATTATATAGCCTATAGGGTATACGTAAAACAATGTTTGTTGATCACTGCATTATTAATGTAAGATTAAGATTAATACAAGCTTGACGAATACAGTATGTTCTAACAATATTTATTCATATTTTATCTATTCACTTGTTGGCAATAATTTTTTATGTTATTTGTTCTTTTTTTATACTTTGTTCGATGTATACTGTATACTTTGTACCTTAATTTGACGATGGTATTTGGGGCCGTGTATTAGTGATAAAAGATATATAAAACTCAATAAATAAAGTAAAATTCGCAGAGCAAAATGCTGGAAAATTGATCAAAATCGGATAACAAATAACGAAGTTATTTGATTCTAAAGATTTGCATCATTCCGGTGAAACAATTTTAGGCATGTCTTTATGAATATTCATAAGATGGGCTGATGATGTCATATTTTGTATTTTATTTTATGAAATTACGTTTATTTAATTGTTTTTTCTACCAAGAACTAAAACAATTGGATTGACAACTAATTAAGTGCATTATTATTTATTGCCGCAACTTATTTCATCATAATGGAAACAAATCTTTTACAGATTTATGAAAAAAATGAAGAAAAAATAATAATTTCATGTATAACAACAAAAGAAAAAGGAAAGTGGGGATGTGACATCATCAACCCACCTTGATGATGTGCATGCATGTATTGAACTGTTTTCACAAAATATTAATAAACTTTTAAAACTTGTCCGATTCTGATAAAATTGTCAGCCTTTTGCTTTGTGAATTTTGACTCTATTTATTAATATTAATGTTAATATTTTCAGCCTGGATGATCCCTTAAGGGGAAACTAACTGGGCAAATTATAATTGGTTGATTATAAAATGCTACAAGTAGTGTTTACTTTGTTTTCAAATTATAACTATAATTAGTTGTAGTAGCAATATTAGTAGTTGCATCGTAGTAATAATAGTAATAATAGTGGTACATTTAGTAGTTAATGTAGTTATACATTTATCATTGTTATATTATAGATTATTATTATTATCATATTTTTATCATGGATAGTAATAGTAGTATCCCTTATGGAACAAACACAGTGTTACCACAGTGTGTTCACATAGTTGACTATGTGTAAACTATGTGTTAACTATGTGGTCACAGTGTTACCACAGTGTGTTCACATAGTTGACTATGTGTAAACTATGTGGTCACAGTGTGAGACTTCAGATCACATAGTTAATCACATAATTGCCCACATAGTTGGGTAACAAACACAGTGTTACCACAGTGTGTTCACATGGTTGACTATGTGTAAACTATGTGGACACAGTGTTAGACTTCAGATCACATAGTTAATCATAATTGTCCACATAGTTGGGCAACAAACACAGTGTTGCCACAGTGTGTTCACATAGTTGACTGTGTGTAAACTATGTGGTCACAGTGTGAGACTCAGATCACATAGTTAATCACATAATTGCCCACATAGTTGGGTAACAAACACAATGTTACCACATGCGCAGTGTGTTCACATAGTTGACTATGTGTAAACTATGTGGACACAGTGTTAGACTTCAGATCACATAGTTAATCACAAATTTTGCTCACATAGTTGGGTAACAAACACAGTGTTACCACAGTGTGTTCACATAGTTGACTATGTGTAAACTATGTGGTCACAGTGTTAGACTTCAGATCACATTGTTAATCACATAATTGCCCACATAGTTGGGTAACAAACACAGTGTTACCACAGTAAGTTCTTCAATCATACCCGAGAAAAATTTAACAAGCAAGAACAAGGGTCTTCAAGCTCGCGCAGGGCGGGGGGGGGGGGGAGCAGGGAGGAGTACTAAACTTGAAAAATTGTTTGATGCACTATTCCCAATACAATCTCCATTTAGTTTTTAATTTACACTGAAATTTTGCCGGTAATTTTGATATTTGATGATTTTTTTATTTTCTTTTAAGATCATCATCGCAATGGATAAACTATCAGTAAAGGCTATAACGTTAATAGAGTTATAGATCTATACTAGATATCCGGAACTCTTCGGTAAATCTCGGCCTCGGAAATCTATTTTCGGCGAGGCATGCTAGCGCGCTAGTGTAATACATGTGCGTTTCAAATTCACTCGCTAAAGCTCACCGACGCCCTTTACAGTTTATCGCTTCATCCAATATTTACGCCCGTTAGAATCTGATCTTACTGCACTTTGTCTTAATCTTCTTGAATTGATAAGGATATCGACCATGTGCGTCTTAGTACACTGGGTGGAAACAAGGAACTGTTACTTCTAGCGATTTTGTAACAAACAAAAAGATGTCGGTCAACTTGGTGGACCCGAAGTTTGAGGGCCTGGTGGAGTCCGGAACCCCGCAGAGAAACGGCCGAAACATTGGCTGGGATGTGGAAGGCCAAAGTGTTAGTGGCCAGTGGTAAATATACATTATTATATCCTGATTTGTACCTAATATGTAATTATTTATGCTCTCCCTTTGTCCAGGGGTAATTGCCGAAGAACCGTATGTATATAGATCTATAGGCTATGTGGTGCTCGACTAGCCTGGAGGCGTCTGAAACTGAAAGTCATGATTTAATTTAACCCAGGGAACTCCTGCCCGCGTGCGCGTTTCCGTTTTACACCCTGGCGAAGGCATTTTCCGGAAAAGTAGCCAAAAAGCGACTAGTGAAGAGTCTACACACGTCGCTGGTTGCATGCAGCGTGCGACACAGGCGAGTCCACCACCGCATGCAATTTGCACAGTTACTGGTCAGAGCACAGAGTTCCTCGGCACTTCATGTACAGAGAGAGCGGCCGCAGTCAGGAATGAAATCCGAATATGCTTTTGCAGTCGCGTTGTTTATGATAGTTTTTTTTTTTTAAATAAATTATTAACTAAATGAATAGAATGACAGACAAAATCAAAATAAACAGATACTTATAATGGAAAGACAAATTGAAGTTTGATGGATTGATACACTTAGAAGGCTGCCGAAAGATAGATATAGAAGACTGATAAATAGATAGAGACAATATAGACAGATAGAAATAGAGAGAGAGAGAGGTGGATAGATAGATAGAAAGAGAAAGAGGGACAGATGGATGGAAAGATAGATAAATAGAGAGAGGGGGAGAGACAGAGAGGTCGATATATAGAGGGAGAGCGGGAGAGAGAAAAAGAGAGAGAGAAGGATAGATAGATAGAGAGAGAGATGTTGTAGATAGAAATATGGACGGACAAAGAGAACTTTAGAGAGAAAAAAGACAGACAGAATATGCTAGAGAAGGAGAGAGATAGAGAATTTGAGAGACATGCAGATAAAGAATGAGAGAGACAGAGAAGATAGACAAATAATATTAACAGATAGATAGATATATAGATAGAGAGAAATAGAGAAAGACAGACAGATGGATAGATAGAGATAGATAGATGAGAGATAGATAAAGAGGGAGAGAGACAAAGAATATTAACAAATTAACAGAGTAAAGTTAAAAAATAGATAAATAGATAGAGAGAATAAGAGAAAGACAGACAGATGGATAGATAGATGGATAGAGAGATAGATAGATAGAGAATTTGAGAGATAGATGTCAGATAGATCAAGAATGAGAGAGAAGAGCGACAAATTAACAGATAGATACTGTAGTTACATATGTAGGTAGATAGAAATAGAGAAAGACAGACAGATGGATGGATAGAGAGAGATAGAGAATTTGAGGTAGATAGATGTTAGATAAAGAATGAGAGAGACAGAGAAGATTATTAGATAGATAGATACTGCAGTTACATAGATAGAGATAGAATTTGAGAGAGAGATATATAGACAGATAGAGAGAAAGACAGACATCAGCAAATCGGCAAGGCAAATGATCAAGGCAAACATTCGTATTGAACCTGGAAAGTATAAGCTCAGCTGCACGGTATGTTCTGCGGATAACTTCGGTGCGGACTTTGGATCGCGCGCCCAGCTGATAACAAACGTAGACTCTTCCCTAGTCGCTTTTTGGCTACTTTTCCGGAAAATGCCTTCGCCAGGGTGTAAAACGGAAACGCGCTGCCCGCGTAGCGGGCGGGAGTTTCCTGGCCTGGGTTACTATGAATTTAGCTCTACATAGTACTCTACGTAGTCGTAGGGTTACTTTCCACTGACGCCTGGGATCACGAGCTATATTCACCCACGTACTGGTACAAAACCTGAAACTTTCGCCCCCGAGATTTCTACTTTCCCTCTAAATCTAGCCCTAAAACATGTAGGTTCTACCTGTCATGGGGTTCAACTTATTTTCCAAGTGAAGTAGATTACCGGGTGTAACATTTCTGCGATATTGATTTCATTTTTAAGAAGAATTCATAAAACGAATCGCGCGATTTGCGTGCTGTCGCCAAGCGAAAGACAACGAAATCAAGATGGCGACATAAACACGGCCGTAAGCTCTTTCCATCTTTTCTACTAGCCAGGAGGCTTCTAAAGAGTAAAAAATCATTTACTAATACTATACTAACGTAGTCTTGAGGAAGCAATGATGATGATTTTTTTTAGATATGTCATATACTTCTTCATCATTGACGTCTTGACACTCTCTCCATAGTGTCTTAAGCGAAGGACCAAAACAAAGATGGATTTCCCTAGAAAATCCATCTTTTTAAACCAAAATCACAAGAATTCTATTAATTCTATTCATTCTTACACCTTCCTATGCCTAATGCGTAGGGAGGTGTTAAATATTATTATATAAAAATATAAAATTTAGAGATAGAAATTAGAGATGAAAATTCTTATTCAACAAATCTTAAAATTTATTTCGTGATCATAAATAATTTATATATATTAATATGAATTATTTATAATGAAAATATAAATTTTAATGGGTTAGTTAATGATTTGTTAAATAAGAATTTTCATCTCAAAATTGTTAAGACGGGATTGCTTTCCGGAAGTACGTCATACATAAGCGGTTCAAGGGTCTACGCTATTGTATTTCCATTGTTTACATGTGGAACGGGGGGTCTACGCGGCATCAGTTAGGTAAGAAATCTTCATTTTTTAATATTTTTTATAATAATATTTAAAACCTTCCTACGCATTAGGCGTAGGAAGATGTAAGAATGAATAGAATTCTTGTGATTTTGGTTTAAAAAGATGGATTTTCTAGGGAAATCCATCTTTGTTTTGGTCCTTCGCTTAAGACACTATGGAGAGAGTGTCAAGACGTCAATGATGAAGAAGTATATGACATATCTAAAAAAAATCATCATCATTGCGTCCTCAAGACTAATACTAACGTATCTTATTGTGTGTTTATGCTTCCATTGCGAGGACAGAATCAGCGATTTCAAACGTCGATTCAAAACGCCGATCGTAAACGTGGTTCTGGGAGTGCTGTTTATGCTTAACTTTTCAGAGCATATCATGATCTCCAGCTGGCTTCGCATCGTAAAGCGAGGTCAAATTGGGCGCGCCTTTTTTCAAAAGTTTTTTTTTTCCGATTGTTGTTTTTACGTAGAGATAACAAGGAGCAATACGACTGTATTTGCCCGCGGATTTTCATCTCACCGGAAGCATGTACCAAATGACGTCATTTAAACACGTTTATGATCGTGGTTCTGTTTATACTTCCCCAGAAAGCCTGATTCTGGTCAAACAACGTTTACAAACGCACCTTTTTGTGAGTTTACGATCGGCGTTTTGAAACAGCGTTTAAATGAAAGTAAGCATGGACGCAACCGTGTTTTGGACTAATCACGTTTGGAAACGCTGATTCTGGCCTGAAAAGTGGAAGCATAAACACGGCCTTACTCTCACCTAGCCAGGCGGCTTCTAGTTCTAGAGAGTAAAAATCAGTTACTAACGTAAGGTTACTCTCATCTGAAGCCAGGTCTTCCTTCTCATTGACCCACACGACGGAAGCCAAACCACCTGAAACTTTCACCCCCAAGATTTCTACTTTCCTTAATAGAAAAGATCTAGGCCTAAATCATGTACATTGAAAAAACTTCATTTCCGACATTTCTACGCTCTCGTTATTTTTGAACAAGAATTCATCAAAAAAAATGAGAGAAATATTGTGAAAAGACGGAAGAGACTTGCCCGATGTTTACGCCGCCATCTTACTTCCTATTGTTCTTCGCCAACGTTACTCGACGCACGCGTCTATGAGAAGGAAGACCTGGCTTCGTATGAGAGTAACCTTACGTTAGTAAATGATTTTTACTCTCTAGAAGCCGCCTGGCTACTCTCACCCACGTTACGCGAGTCAAGCGTCCGTATCGTGGGTGAAGAACAATAGAAAACAAGATGGCGGTGTAAACATCGGGCAAGTCTCTTTTTTCATCACAATTTTTCATTTTTTTAATGAATTCTTGTCTAAAAATAAAATCCATAGCATAGAAATGTCGGAAATGAAGTTGTATCCCAGGTACATGATTTAGGGCTAGATCTTTTAGAGAGAAAGTAGAAATCTCGGGGGCAAAAGTTTCAGGTTTTGGCTGCCTACATGCACATGTATACAATAGAAGCCCTGGCTTCGTATGAGAGTAAGTTACGTTAGTAAATGATTTTTACTCTCTAGAAGCCTCCTGGCTAGACTGGATTAGCATTACATCGGCTAATTAACAAATTTGGGGACAAATTTAATGATGTGAAAGATTCTTACTAGTTTTTAAATAATAATTATCTTATTTAGATCTACTGAAAAATATGTCTACAACTCAAAATAGTTTGTGTGTACAGAATTCAGATAAAATTATTTACGTCTATAACTTAAAAACTGGTGTCTGAATTCTGATTTGATAACTTGTCTATACTCTGTAGTAATAATTCTAATAATGCTAAAACCCCATTTTTACAATGCATTTCATAAATGGCTCTTTGAAATTACTCTGATTATTTATGTCTGTCCGTAATGTGCCTGTCCCTTACAGAAAAAAAAGTTGATGTACTAAAGAAAGAGAAGGAGTTCCTAAACACCGCAACCAGAGTAGATGAGGCTATGGATGAGTCTGATGCCACAGATGAGGACATGGAGGATGAGGCTTCAACCTCAAAAAAAGATGTGAGAAAGAGGGTACGTTGAAACTTTACATTCAACTTAAATTTTTAAGACGTGCATGGATCAGGAAATTTTGAAGCATACTAGCCAGGAAATTTAGTCCAAAGTGATAAGTGTTTACCTGAAGCAGGCCAGACTTTATTCTGTGATTTGCAAAAAAAAAAATGACTTATACATAACTTGATTTCGCTGCCAGTGGTGATTGAAAAAATGACTCTTAAATTTCTACTTGAAAAAAAAATTGATGGAATTGGAAAGTATTGGTGGTACTACTTCAATAAAAGAAAATTCATTAGAAAAACTAAAAATAATGATACACTTATGAATTTTGTCTGGATTCCTAGTCTAGATACAGAATTGCATTGGATTTGCAAATGACTGCGTACCCAGGTGTCGCAAATTTGAACTCAGAAGATATGCGAGACTTACATGTGAGTGGCGCGGCGCGGTCACCCCAAAAAATCGTAGCTGGATGTCTTGAAATATGTTGAGCGGGGGAGGGGGGGGCTACATTAAATTTTAATTTTAAAAATTCTAAACATATTCCATATCTGTTCATATTTTATTTCCATTTTTGGTTGCAGGTTGGGAAAGCTGACAGATCTGCTATGGCAGAGCTTCTAAAGAAGAAAAAGACTGAAGACCAGCGGAACCATAAAGGTCAGTTTAAAAGTTTATTATTTACGGCAAGATTCTGTGGCCAATTAAATGAAAAATCATGACCAGAAAACAAAATTCTCATATGTCCAGAAAGAGTATCTTCTCCAGAGCATTGTATTCATGCTTTTGGTGCAAATAGAATTTTACATCACAACAAAGAATACCTCTTAATTATCGAAGGTTAAACATATACCACATAAAAATTGTATCTGAAATTATGATGGAGTAGATGCTCTTTCAGGACATACATCTATATGAGATGAGAGTTATGTTTTCCGGACATGCTTTTTCATTAAATTGGTGATTTTTTTAAATGTTAAAGTTTTTTTCTGACTCTCTTGGTATATCATTGTAGGATATTGGCACTCTAAATGGATGAATTTCCATTGCTAGCCCTGGCATATCAACATTCACAAATAACACTGTGTCTCACACACAGATTTGCGTTATGGTAAATTCTAGTAGAAGGGGCTATGAAATGATGTGTCTGAGGATATATCCACCGCAAAAATAAAAAAATCACTTTCAATTTTTGAAAAAATTGCATTTTGGCCAATTCATATCGTCTGTGATGTCATAAAATCATATTCTAAAAAAATCTCTGTTCTTTAATGATATTTATCAAACCTTCACTGATATATTTCTCATTTTTTTTTTGTTTCTTATTACAACCAATTATTCATCAGGGTGAATTTCCCCTTTGATAGCTTTTACATTTTCTTGTGTATTTTGCCAAGAATGATTGTCTCTGCGTGAATCTACAAATGAATTCAGAATATCACAATTACTGTAAATAGGAAGATGCTCTGTAATTTTTCATATTACCAAGCTTGTCAATAATTTCAAGGCGGAGGGTTAGGGTGAATCTCCCTGAAAGAGAAACTACATGTACTAGAATAGCACAGTCTCTCCAAATGGTAATCTACGGTGAAAATAAGTTTTTGATGTGGAAACAAAAACAAACTAACAGAAAACGGAGGAAAAGGACACCGACTTTGATTTGAATCTACGTAACCATAGAAAACATTTTAATGTTTTAAGTAAGTGATTGATCTTCACAAATGTCTTGTCATTTTACATTTTACAATGATGCTGCCTGTCACCGGTACAATTTCTTCCAGAGCGGCGGACCAAAAAAATTAGAAATTCACAGAGTCAAAGGCTTAGACAATCAACCAGTTTAAGAACTTAATTTCCTTTAAGTCACTTCCTTGTCATTTCATAAGATATTTTCAATCAAGTAGGACTATAGAAATAAGATTACCGAGCCTGAAATCTTGATTTTCTTGCTTTAACTTATCCGCCCCTAATATTATAATCCTGTTTCATGGGTATGCATGGTTTTTTTGTTGTGTTTGTGACTCTTAGATACTCCACTGCAGCTGAGTAACCAACAGTCACAAACAGACGGAACTTGACTTGGCTTTAATTAATATTTATATATGATGTAGAGTCTTTGATAAAAGTTTGAGACTTTGAGCCAGTTTTTGTGTCCTTTCATTTTCTTATATTCAGCACACACAACAAGCATGACAACAATTTCCCTGCACTTCCACGGGCCAAGTACGTGCACACATGGGCCAGAAGCTGAAAGATGTCCGTGCATCTCGAAGACGTGCAGAAAAGCAGGTTTAAGTGTGATACCTTTTTTTTGTTTGGAAATAAGCCTTAATATTGCCTCATACGAGTCATTAAAAAACCCATTTTATTCTGATCATGGGTATATATTACACGAAAATGTCTTTCATGTATTATGACATGTCTGCTAATACAGCCAACTCGGGTTTATATAGTGTGTGCTTTCAAAATTTATCATGACATTCCAACTCCTGCTTTATCACCTTGTGATATTCATCAAACTCAGATTGATATATTTTTATATTTATACTATGACAAATCATTTTCTTGCCATGTGCCTTCCGTTTGATACTGTTTCCAAGTTCCAACTAATACAAAGGAATACTTATATGCAGCTATATGGACGCTAGTATATGCACTTCATGCAAGAGATTTGTGGACATTTTATGGCTCTTGTTCATATTTTTCTGATATTTGTATATAGGTGTGAAAAGGCAAAATATATGCAAAGTGTTCTTATTTTTGAAAAATAAATGTTGGTTACTTGTTCCTGTTTCGAAATTTCACAACTCTCTGTGATGGTAGGGATTTGCTTTACTACATGTATAGGCGTTGCTTTTCCGACTACGGCGGCGTCGTCGTCAACATTGAAATCTTAACCAAGGTTAAGTTTTTGAAATGTCATAACTTAGGAGTTAGGAAGTATATGGACCTAGTTCATGAAACTTGGACATAAGTGTAACGAAGTATCACTGATCATCTTGCATGAGTGTCCAGGTTGAATGATCAAATTCATTTAGGGTCTAAGTTTTTTTTATGTCATAACTTTAAAAATATAAGGGCCTATTTTATGAAACTTGTACAAAGTTAAAGAGAAATTCCAGTAGTTGCAGTTAACACTGATTTCATGAGAAAGTCTGTAAAACAAGGCTTAATTGCCAGTATATCATCGAGGATCTAGATCTGGTACAGTTACAGTAACTGGACTTGTGAAATCTTGAAATCTACGCTGAAAAATGTTCACACCGAAAATCCCCAACACAGATAAGCGCACGTGGGACAATGTATAATTATTGCTTAGGGCGTCGGGCCCGACGCCCTACCCGAATCCTGTGCTTATTTGCTGATTTCTCAGCAATTACACGATTTCTTCCAGAATCCTTTGGCACATGCGTTTTATTTATACAAACAGACACTTTAGTGGTCATTTCATTGGATTCTGTACGAACTCATTTTGATATCGTTACCAAAACTAGCATTTACCTTTAAATTGCTGATAATCTTACATTAGTGTCAGCCTGTCAGGTCACATGATCAAAGTCAAAGGTCACATCACTGAAACCTGAACTGTTAATTTTTTTAACTGTCATCATCATGATCCTATTTCATGAACTTGAACATAAGGGTAATCGAGTACCACTGACAATGAGTTTCAGGTCACATTGTCAAGGCCAATGATCATTTATGGTCAATAAAATTTGACCATGTTTGGTTATCAAAATTGAAATCTTTAACCAAAGTTTTTGAGATGTCATCTTAACTTTGGAATTTTATCGACCTAGTTTAGGAAAATTGGACATGAGTATTTAAAGCCTGTGTATAGCTTTGGTAAAGGGTCAATAATGTGATTGATAATCGAATATCATCTAATATGACAGTCTTACTGAAGCGTAGAGACCGTTAGATATTTTTCCAACTGCACTTCTCTGAGAAAATTTCAAATATTCAAATCTTGGATATATAGCGCCCTCTCTCGGCGATGCTTGTTTTAAATTTAAAAAATGGGCATTCAAGCGCTTATTTTATAAATTTAGTGATTAGATATCCAAAAGTTACAGACAAAGAACATATCTTGAAAGTTTAAGCCCATTCCATGATTTGGAATAGGATTTAATTGAAAGACAAAAACGCACAGATATTTTAATTTGATCGGGTGACCCGATCAAGTTAAATTTCCATGTAAAATTGCAAAATTTATCCTGTAAAACACATTTTCATTTCATATCCTCCACATCATAACTGTTATAGGGCATATCCATTCATATTAGCTAGCAATGAATTGGAATAGTGATAGGTGCATTTTGGTGGATTTACCAAAACTATACACAAGCTTTAAGTTTCACTTATCATCTTGCATGAGTTTTAGGTCACATGATTAAGGTCAAAGGTCACTTAGGGTCAATGAACTGTGACCATGCTCGAGATATTTTTTTAAATGTCATAACTTTGAAAGATTATGGATCTGGTTCATGAAACTTGGATATAAGGGTAATCAAGTATCATTGATAGTCTTGCACTAGTTTTTAGTCAAATGATTAAGGTCAAATGTCATTTAACTTTGACTATGTTGGGAGTAATTTTAGAAATGTCTTCATAACTTTGAAAGTAAACTTGAACATTAGGGTAATCAAGTATCACTGTTTTTATTCAAAGTCAGCATTGCTGCTATATTGAATTGCGTGACGCAGGCGAGACTGTCAGAGGCGTTCCACTTTTTTTTTTTTCAAGTAACCTTTTCTTTTAAGGTTAAACAGGTTATTTTAGTTCGGTGTTTTCATCACTTGTAACCTTGCAAATCTTGTTTCGAATGAAGATACTTGCATTTGAATGAAAGAACAACCTCAAAGATAAATTTGTCAGAATATAGACTCATAAATGTTAGATACCTTAAAGGGGTACATATCAAAATAAATATAGTAAAATCCACCGAGCAAAACGCTGAAAATCTGATAGCAAATAGTGAAGTTATAGAATTTCAAGCTTAGCAATATTTTGTGAAAATAGTCATATGCAAGTCATCATGAATGTGCAATAGGTTGACTAATGATGTCATGTCCCCACCTTCCTTTTTCTTATTTTATTTAATAAAATCATGATCATTTCATATTTTCCTACATGTGTACACGACATGTCTCCCTTGTAACAAAATAAGTTGGCACAATGATTTTCTTACAAACTAAATCAGTTGTCAATCCAATTTTTGTAATTATATTTGGTGACAAAATTTGACTAAATATAATTTTTTGAAATAAAATACAAAAGATTACGTGGGGATATCATCAGCTTGCTCATTGCATATTCATGAAGACATGCATAGCACTGTTTTGCCCTAGTAATGCAAAAGTTAAAAATGTAATGACTTTGTCATCCTTGTCAGATTTTTATGAAATTTTCAGTATTTTGTTTGTCTCATTTTACTTTATTTGTTAAAATTGTATTATGTCAGCCTGGAGTACCCCGTTAATATGTTTACATTTAAGAAATATTTCATACCAGGCTTGTTTTCCCAAACAATTTCATTCCACAACGTATGTTTACTTGTGAAAATCGAGGAGAAAAATTCATGTTTGTATTCACAGTGCTGGTATTTATTACCCAGTTATTTTCATGTTGCTTTTATTTTATTACTGTTTATTAAACTAAACGAAATGAATTTTTTCATTTTTTATTTCTAATTATATTTTCTCGTGTCTTGTGGATTGCTCTCCCTACTCTTCAGATTGGGACCAAAGCACAATGTCTACCATGATACAACCACCCAAGTACCTACAGCCAGTGACAACAGACAAATTCTCAAATCAATTATGTTGTGATCAGGAGGATGGAAGTTTTTAGTGTTGATTTTTTTTTTCTTTTTTTACAACTGGGTATGCAAAATGATGAAAGATATATTCTAAAATTTGATTTGAATTGGTGACACTATTATTAGCTTCCACTCCTATTGAGATCAGCACTAATTGGCAATGATGGTATACTTTTGTGGTCAAGATTGCGGGACACTGTGCTTCGTTCCAGTTGGCCTGTGTTGCAGTGGTCTACATGGTATGTGCTGCATGGGTATGTAGTGGACTGCATGTGGTAAATGAGCTAGTGGCACATGCATACCACAGTTTGGTGGATTGTGTAGTCAATGTCCGTGTGGTGGACTGTGTGGTAGACATCACAGTAAGATGAGCACCATAGTGTGGGGGACTATGTGGTGTATGTCATAGTGTGGGGGAGTATGTGGTGTATGTCATAGTGTGGTGGACTCTGTGGTATATGTCATAGTGGGGTGGACTCTGTGGTATATGTCATAGTGTGGTGGACTCTGTGGTATATGTCATAGTGTGGTGGACGATGTGGTATATGTCATAGTGTGGTGGACTATGTGGTATATGTCATAGTGTGGTGGACTATGTGGTGTATGTCATAGTGTGGTGGACTATGTGGTGCATGTCATAGTGTGGTGGACTCTGTGGTATATGTCATAGTGAGGTGGACTCTGGTATATGTCATAGTGTGGTGGACTATGTGGTTGATGTCATAGTGTGGTGGACTATGTGGTGTATGTCATAGTGTGGTGGACTATGTGGTGAATGCCACAGTGTAAAGGACTATGTGGTTATAAACGTGTGGTACACAGTGTGTTTAATATGTGTTTCGGACTATGTGGCGACTGTGTGGCAACACTGTGTTACACAGTGTTGTAAACACTGTTACCACACGTCCCAAAATAATATATTAAACACATGTGGTACACGCTGTGAACACACTGTGGTACACACTGTGTTACACACTGTGGTACACACTGTGTTACACACTGTGGTACACACTGTGGTACACCCTGTGTTACACACTGTGGTACACACTGTGGTAACACTGTGTTTGTTCCATAAGGGATACTTTATTTTCATTACCATCATTTTGAAACTGTTATTATAAATTGCATAGTTTGTTGTCAATATCGTCATCATTATTATCACTATTATTATTATTATCATTATTATTATTATTGTTAGCGTCGTTGTTATGAACAGTATTAGTAGTTACTAGTATACTGTTATTAATTATTTAAGTATTACTGTTCGTCTTGTTCTTGTTCTAACTTCTTCTCCGGCCTTCTTCTCAGTCTTCTTCTTCTCATTCTTCGTCTCATTATTTTTTTCTTCTTCTTCTCAGTCTTCTTCTTCTTCTCATTCTTCTTCTTCTTCTTCTCATTCTTCTTCTTCTCATTCATTTTTCTTCTTCTTCTCATTCTTCTTCTTCTCCTCAGTCTTCTTCTTCTTTGTCTTCTTGTTTCCCTCTTTTTGTTTTCTCATCATCATTATCACTATTATGTATTACTATGTATCATTATTATTATTACTCTCATCAGTAGTAGTAGTAGTAGTCGTAGTAGTAGTAGTAGTCGTAGTAGTAGTAGTTATAGTAGTAGATGTAGTAGTAGTAGTATAGTATCATTATTCGAATTAGCCGTAGTAGTAGTAGCAGAAGCAGTAGTAGTTGCAACAGTAGTACTCAGTAGTAGTAGTATGGGTGGTAACGAGTATATTTTATTTCATCGTAACATAGAATCATTTTGAAACAATAATGAGTCGAAACCGGTCGAAACATTACTGGACCTCTTTCTACATTCTCTTCCGTTTGGTACTATTGCTGCGATTCTCGTCTTATCATTATTCTGCTTACTAAATTAATTTTGGCTATTGCCCAAATTATAGGTTTCCCACCTCCCTGAGTACACAAACGGCACTGCAAGACATGTTCTGATTTAATTCATATGAAAGCTCTGTGTACATATGAAGTTATATATGTGGCCGTGTAGCCACTGAACTCTGTGCTATCAGTGGCTGTCTAGATTGCATGCGGTTGTGTGTGTGTGTGTGTGAGGGGGGGGGGGAACTCGCGAGTGTCGGACTCTCAATAACCAGCGACGTGAGTAGACTCTTCACTAGTCGCTTTTTAGCTATTTTTGCGGAGAATGCCTTCGCCAGGGTGTAAAACAGAAACGCGCTTCCCGATAGGCAGCTTTAAAGTACATTTCTGTTTCTTTGAGAAGGTATTCCTAATAGACAATAGTTATTATAGAATAAAGTAAATGTGTAATAATATCATAAGCCCTTGTTAAATAATGCGAGCGCAAAGCGCGAACTTAAGTTCTGGTTGAAAATATGATGAACAATATGCGATCTTTAAAACAAGATGTCAAAGCGACTAGATAACAGCTGCGAGCAAGAAGCGCGAGCAAACATTTTAATTATATATACTGTAAAAGCTCTGACCTGAAAAAAGTGCACTTATATGCCAAAAAGGGCATTTTGTGCAAACGAATATTTTTTAACATAATATTATCACCTGTGTAAAAATGTTGTGCGTTTTGTAGTAATTAAGTTGAGGGATTTTGTCAAAATTGATTTACGAGGAAGGCATTTAATCAATTTCTTTATACTCCATGGGTACCCATTCACCGAACCCGGGTTGTTGAAGGAGTTAACGCAATGGCTGGGACTCGAACTTTAGAAACTCTGTTTTATAGTCAGAAAACCAATCTAGTTAACATTCCGAGCATTTTTTTTTTGTTATCATGAAAAACGGATTAACATTGTTAACACTAGGAAAACGATCAATAAAATCGTATTAACGTATATATTCTTTTTCACCATTTTTGTTATAATCTTTTGCGATTATTATGATAATCATTAGTATTATTTTTAATGTTATTTCCAGCAGAAGCTCTTTATCAAAAAGGCATCCCCTCCAGTGCAAATCCTATTATCTGGAGGTTACTCGCAAACGACCAGCACACTTAATCCCCTGCATCTTTAAACCAGTTGCTTGGGCAATATTTGCTCAGATAAAATCGAAATTTAAGCGTATGTTTGATCCGGGCGCCTAATCTTAAATCAATACATGCTTTGGCCACAACACACACTTAAATCATCGTTCGATAGATTATCATTGCATAATATCCTGTTATCTTGCAAGAACAGCACCGTTCTTGTTACCAAAATGAATTAATTTAATTTTCGGAAATACGAATCTTATTTAATTTTCGGATTAACAAATCTCATTTCGTTTTCGGATTTACGAACTTTCGGATTAACGAATCTTATTTCGTTTTCGGACTAACGAACCTTCGGAATTACGAATGTATGCGGATTTGAGTCTACGAGCCCTTTGGATAGTGTCACTCTGAAGCCATGTGCGAAGTTTCATGATAAATCTATTGGCAGATGTAACATAAACGGTCCATTGAAACAATTATTTCACTTTTGTTAAAATGTTAAATTCCTCTCTGAAAAACATTGTGTGCATTATGGGTGCATACGTTTGAGAGTAAATAACCCCTTATTAAATATGGTGGATTTTTTTTCAAAATTGTCTTTAGCAGTATCATTTGGAAGTAGTGTTACCAACCTATAGGGCAGAAATCTATGCAGAAATGATAACACTTTATTTATGGATGAGTGGGCACGATTGAAAGAGGGGGGGGGGTGGCATTTACAATGTCACAGATTCATTTTTAAGGGATTATGAAGTGAATAATCACGGCAAATTCTGTTTCAAATTACACTTAACTGGCGTTGTTTTTGTCATTCATCATTTGTATCATCACACACTTTCTGAACTTTTTCACTGTCATGGTTTAGCAACCACACTCGAAAACTTATGAATCAATACTCTAATACCAAGTTACACAGGAAACTACCATAAACCCCTATGAGATCATATGTCACATAAAAATGTGCTCACTAAACCATGAACCTACGTTATAAAAATGTTGTGTTGAGTGGCTTAATGAAGGATAGTAAAACAAAGTTACCACTATAAATTTCACCAAAAACAACCTTTCCCAACTTGTTATTTACACAATCTGAAAAAAAATTCATGTCCCTTAAAAAAATGGTCATTTCTAATTCCATATTTGATAACATGTGTATGACCCGACCGATCAATCTCATTTTCCCCAGAAGTTGTTTAATGAGTTAAAAAAAATCACCTACCAAATATTATATCTAGAAATTATCCGTTCAAAAGTAGTAGCATTTTTATTAAAGGAGGAAATTATATATATATATATATATAAATCAATACTTATCTATATATAATACTTTTGAGATTTTAAGACAATTCAATATAGCACTTTTCTGTTCTAAAGATGAATATTTTATAATTATTATTGGCTATTGGGAATACCTTTCAATGAAACAAATATGAACTTTAAAGCTGGACAAGTGAAGAGTCTACGTTTGTGTATCAGCTTGGCGTGCGATGTAAAAGAAGAAGATATCCGTATTTGCAAAGATATATACATGTTCAACACGATGTGACCACTCAAATACAGGCAACGAGGTGTGAGTACGCGTTTTGTTAAATTAAGTGAATCTGTTGACGTTATTGCTCCGCTATCCTACAAGTTGATATCAATGACGTATACATACACACGTGCTGCTGATTAGCAAATCGAAGATCATACAACACGCTGTTTACGTGTACTAATATATCCTCTTGGAGAGAGTGAGAGAGCCCTAATATTATAGCGTCATATTTATACCTTTTACTATCAAACAGATCCAGCATTGTTCACGCTCGAAGAGGAGATAATTCGTCCTGGACAGAAAGTAACAAAAGCAGGCTTTCATCTCTTATACAGACGAGGCTTTATTCCCTTCAGGTAAAGACACTTGGTATGCGGTCCTCAGTTCATTAAAAGATACATTAACATTAACGAAACTTGTCATACTTTACAGTTTGCTCACAAATTTTGTACGAATAACGAAATCATTAATTCCAATTATCATGTTTATTATCGATCGCTGCTATGTTAGTTAAATGATATCACTTCATTTTTTTTCTGAAAATGTTTTTCAGATTTAGATTAGTTACTAAATAGGAGCGCCTTGAGCACCTAACAATAGGAGTGGGCTATAAATGGGTGATTTTTGGTTTTACTGCGGGAACAGTTTTTTTGTGTTCCTTTTACCTTATCTCAACATGAAATGACAATATTTTTTGTCTCGGGTCCGAGAAAAAAGTGTGCTGGGCCAAAATCCAAAATGGCCGCCAAAACCCCCCAAAATCACAGTTTTGGCCACAACTTCTTTATTTGGTGGTCTTTTTCTCTGGTTTTGGTGTCTATTCACATGTTTTAGGGGGCAGGCAATTGGTTTTTCCTATAATTAGCACTTTTAAATCATTATTTGTAGAGTTAAAAGGTAATTATACCTACATTTTACAATTTTAATAGCCTTTTTTCAGCCAAATGTAGGTTTTATTGTCCTCGAGTTCTTGGATATTAGATGGTACAAGGTCAACAATAGCAAGCAGCTTCATAGAGCTATATTGCTTTTATTCCTCTACTATGGGTTTTACGGATATTTGTGAAATATATCTTATTAAATAAAAAATGTTAATTATCGATAGGGGCAATACAGTATACAATGTACTGTTACTGTACATACTACACTGCATATTTCCATGCATTGACCTCCATGACATACATGTATGACAAGTCCTGTATATAAACTATAGTGTCATAGAAATAAGCTCCTAAGGTTTAAAATTAGATTGTGAATTGTGAATTTGATTGCTTGTCAGCTGATGTACATGATGAAACCAGCAACGTAAATTGCACATAAAATATCACATACCATATACGTACATCACATCTACATGTAGCCATATCTTCTTCATTTGGAGGCTTTTTTTACCTGGTTGTAATGTCTGGCTGGCCTATGTTTATGGGGTCAGGTAACTAAATAATCATGGTAACGTTGATCAACAGCCAATCAGAACCAAGGATACCATGTAAGTTACCATTAAGTTAACATAATGGTAAATTTTTATGCAATGGGGCCCAGAATATCTACAGTGTAAATGCCATGATATGGGGTTAATTACCTTTCTCCGCCCCCTGAATTAGCATATTTGACAAAACATGTCCTCAGTTTCTGAGACAAAACATATCTTCAATTTCTGAGGCATCTAATTCTAAACCTAGGAGCTCATTTCTACATGTATAACACTATAGTTTATACATACCTTGTCATGGTGGCCAATGCATTTATGCAGTGCAGTATGTACAGTACATTGTATACTGTATAGCCCCTATGGATAATTAACATTTTTCTTTATTTAAGATATATTTCACAAATATCCGTAAAACCCATAGTAGAGGAATAAAAGCGATATAGCTCTATGAAGCTGCTTGCTATTGTTGACCTCGTACCATCTAATATCCAAGAACCCCAGGACGATAAAATCTACTTTTTGGCTGAAAAAAGGCTATAAAAATTGAAAAATTTAGGTATAATTACCTTTTAACTCTACAAATAATGGTTTAAAAGTACAAATTATAGGAAAAACAAATTGCCTGCCCCCAAATATATATGAAAAGACACCAAAACCAAAGAAAAAGACCACCAAATAAAGAAGTTGTGGCCAAAACTGTGATTTTGGGGGGTTTTGGCGGCCATTTTGGATTTTGGCCCGGCACACTTTTTTCTCGGACCCAAGACAAAAAATATTGTCATTTCATGTTGAGATACATTACAAGGAATAAAAAAAAACTGTTCCCATATTGAAATTACAAAAAAAGTATTTTTGACCCATGTATAGCCCACTCCTACTAACAAGGTGGATATGTGCGCAATATAAATAACCTATATTATTATTATTATTATCAAATAAGTAAATTGAAAAAAGAAGCTGCTAAAAACTGCTTATCTAAAAAGAAAAAAAAACAATTGAGTAAATTAGAGATTCAAAAAGGGCCTAAGCTTTCGATCCTAGCAGAATCTTCGTCGGAGGCAAAATGATAAACATTAAAAGTGGAACAACCATAATATAGACCACAGACATTCAACAGCAACACTAGAAACAAGGAGAGAAAAGGGGCATTAGTGAGAAGGAATGACCAAACAGGTTAATGAAGGAGACGAAAGAAAAGGAGTAGGGAGACACAAAGGGAAGTTAGTGTAAGCAAGCTGGTGCTGTACGAGAGGAAAGTGTGTATTACGAAAAAAAAATAGTAAACATGAAAATAAGAAAAAAAAAAATAAGTGGCAAATCTAAGAGGTGAGTTTAGCGAAAAAAATATATATATAATCATTATATCACCTGAATAAGTGAGGGAAAATTGGAGCTGAGCTTGCATGAGATATGGGAGGAAAGTGGAGGCAAAAACTGTAATGTCAAATACGCATTCACGAGGGCGACACTCTCACCAGCAATTCTACCAGCCTTTCTCACCAAACCAAGGGCAACATCACATGAACAACCAATAATGTTGTGTATCTCATCACTTGCAGAGTTTGTAGGGTACAATACGCAGGGGAAACCAAGACCACACTCAAGAAACGATTCTACGGCCACAGATCCACCGTCAACACAGCAAAGCTTGACACTCCAGTTGGCCGCCATTTTAACCTTCCCAACCACTCCATCACTGACATGATGATACAGGGCATCGAATCTTTAGGTAAACGTCCTGAGTAAGTCCGTACTAGCAGAGAGAAGTTCTGGATGAGACGAATTCGCACCATCCAACATCATGGCCTGAACATCCAAGACGGGAACGACTGATAAATCCTTCTTATCCACTTTCCATTTGTGTACACATATATTTTTTTCTATTAGCTTTTTTTTAGATTAGTCACATTACAGTTTCTGCCTCCACTTTCCTCCCATATCTCATACAATCTCAGCTCCAATTGTTCCTCCCGTATTCAGGCGATATAATAATTACATATTTATTTTCGTATATACATATCGATTTTCTCCACTCACCTCTTAGATTTACCACTTAATTATTTTGCTTATTTTCATGTTTACTATGTTTCTTTTTCTTAATACACCCCTCTCTCATACAGAATCAGCTTCTTTCTTTGCTTTTACCCTTAAGGCGATTTGCTTCCCTTCCATATATACAGGGTTTTTTTCTTCTACTATATATTCTCCTGTTTTTCCCCTCACATCCAGCTGATTACAATATCAGTCACACCATATGCATATATATATATATATATATATATATATATATATATATATATATATATATATATATATATTGTGATGGGTTCCCTCCCGTCACTCTCCTTTCTCTCTTCTATTAACTCATTGGACGGGACCCAGATCAGTTAATTGTGTCATTCACTCACGTGATCAGCTTCCAATACCAGATCTCTCCCAAAACACATCCATAAATACAACCAACGCATATAAATTATACTTGAAATCAATCTTGAAGTTACAGCACTTTATTTCCGGGTAACTTGCCCTTACGCTAGTACAAAACACTGTGTCACACGAGCGGCACCTCGAGATCATCTGCAGCGCCCGGCACGTACGTCCTCCCGCAAGGCCTCATAAACTGCAACTAACAATTTTCAATGGACCGACGGACATACGTGCCGTGCGCTGCAGCTGTCTCGCCACGTGCACGCACGTTTACAATAAACTGACTTCGTTACACAACACCCACCAAAGATTGGTCAGTTTCCTGGCTGACATGCAATTTTTTTTTTCTGAATCGTTTTGCCTTACTTCGAAATTAAAATCTGAATGACAGGGAATAACACTTGACCCCTAAGACTTTAACGTCTGAACAAATAAGAAAAAATCATCTCTGATTTAGGTCAATCTAAAAATGTCTGGGTTTTTTTTTTAAAAGCAATTTCCATTTCATCATAAATGATTATTTTTGTTTTTCTTTCTCTTCAATAATCCGTAAAATCTCGGATTTTATCCTTTTAAATTTTAAGAAAACTTGTAAGTGTTATAAAAAAAATGTTCCTTTTCAAGTACAATCTCAAAAATAATGTCCTCCGTTTTCCATGAACTTTTCGGGGATTTGTTGAGGTCCAACAAAGCGAATCAGAAACGTAAAATTTAGCTTAAAAGTTTTGAATAAAAAGAGGGTCATAATAGCAGTCTTTCATCAGGAATCCGGCTTCTAGGTCTACCTCGTACGCTGTGACGACCTCTTCCTGGTGCATGAGCTCGCCGTCACGGAATGTTTTCCTCTTAACTGTTTGGCTTATTTTACTTTGCCTACACATGTGGCCTCCAACTCTTTGTCTGATAACGGGGTCCCTACTTTCGCGGCCTCGTCCACTCCGTGTATCTTTATGGTACCTTTAGCATGTTTATTTTGGTTTGCAGATTCTTTGTGATTTTGGTGCACTGTCACTTGATAACGCCGTTCCTTGCTCTCCTGGTACACCTTTCCTTCCTTCCCGAAACATGTCGTGGAACTGTATGCGCATACATTCACAGTTTTCCCCTCGAAAACTCTCTCTACTTCTAAATTCCCGATGTCTTGTCCTATATCCGCACTCGTCTGATATCATTGGTAACTGGAACGTCATCCTTCGCTTGAACCAATGTCCCCTCTGTTTCTTCTGCGTCCTCACATATGCTGTCGGCCGGTCTTGCCTCTGATTCTTCTGCATCCTCGGATGTGCTGTCTGCCTGTCTTCTTTTTGAGGCCAGAAGAGCCCACATCCCTCTTGCTTTTCCTTTTAAGGGCTTTCTGTTCTCTCCCTCCACTTCGTTACGGGTCGTTGGTGATACGTCAATCACCAGATGATCGCCGAAATCATCTTCCCTTTTGCTTCCTTTCTTACCAGAGGATCGTTCTTTACTTAGCCTTCTTTCTGAACCTCTCCCTCTTTTGCAGTCGATCTTGTTGCTATTTTGTTGATCACAGTGTGGACGATTTCTGCTTGCAGTACTCCGTGGTGACCTACTTCTTTCCCTTGTATTTATTTGGAAACGTTTGGCCAATCTTTCCTCCAGCTGGTACCTCGATGACCGTGGACTCCTATGGGGAGAGCGGCTTGCCCGTGGACTCCTATGGGGAGAGCGGCTTGCCCGGGGGCTTCTCCTCTTAGGGCTTCTCCTGTGCTTTCTCTCATGGGCCCGTAGATTATCCAGTCTCCCAAAGGTCTTTCCACATTCCTCACATTCGTACCTTCGCGGATGCCCATGTTGATCGTCTAGATGTCGCTTAAGGCTTCGATAATGACGGAAGAACCGGTTGCAGGTGTAGCATTTGAAGCTTCCTTCAGATCCCATCTTGATTATGTCTGTATCATAAAAATAAAATGAAGAAACAAATAAAGCAGGTTAATCCCGACAGCCAAAACACTTTATTCATTGTTACTGTGGAATCACACACTCGCATCCATCTACTGCAATTACATTCCTAAAATATATCGTTTCGGAGCGACCCTTTGTCTTGAGGGATATTGTTTTCGAGGAGGTGGTGTGGGTTTCGAACAGCTAGGATTTGTACGTGGAGCAGGTGAGGGGTTCAAACTGGTTTGATTTGTTCGTGGAGCTGGTGTAGGTTTCAATCTTCCTTGCTGTGTTCGTGGAGCTGGTGTGGGTTTCAAACTTCCTTTATTTGTTCGCGGTGCAGGTGTGGGTATCAACCTTCTTGGGGAAGGAACTGGGGTGTCTACTACTCCACTTGAAGTGTCCGAAGTAGATGTGGCACCTCCCTCTGCTACCATTCTTCGGGAAGGAATTGGGTCGCCTATTCCTAGATCTTCATCACTAATGTTCATGTTGTCCTGACCAGAGATTTCTTCTAGAGTGGAGTCTATTACTCTGGTAGTTTCTTCCAAATCGGTTTGTGGCTCTGCGATCCACGCTTTAAGGGTTTCTCCTTGGTAGGGTTTTAGCCGATCGCAATGAATCACTATCATTTTCCACGTGGTGTCCTTTGGATTCTGTAGATGACATCAGACAGTTTATGAGTAATGAGGTAGGGTCCTTTCCATCTTCGCTGTAATTTTGGACTTAGCCCTTTGGTATTTGCGGGATTGAAGTACCAAACGAATTTTCCTACTTGTAGGTTGTCTTTCTTGGTTTTCCTGTCATAAACTTGCTTCTGATGCCTCGTTGCTTGAGCTAACTTCAGTCGAGCTTCCTCATGGGCCGACCTCATTCATCACACATACGCACTATAGACCTAATGTCGGGATTCATGCATGGCCAATAATATCGCGTGCGGACCTTCGCGATAGTCTTGTTCGTTCCCAAGTGTCCTCCTGTGGTATTTCCATGAAGTTCCTGGACAACTTTCTTCCGACACTTTTGCGGGAGAACAATTTTGAATTTGACTTCCTCTCCGTTATCTGACTCCCAACGACGACATAGAACGTTTTGTCTCACTTCAAGTTGTTCCCATATCCGCCAGAGAAACTTCTTTGCATGAGGTTTGGCTTCCACTTTCGACAAATCTGGTCGGAGTCCACCTTCCTTCTTAGCTTCAATGATCCAGTTCATGCTTTCGTCTTCACATTGCATCTTACTCATATCTGTAGCAGTGATCGAGGGCTCAATCGTTACAGCATTGACGTTGTGCTCCTTTTCCTTCTTAGCTGATGTCCCCTGATGTAGTTCTTCATCTTCATCGTCTACGACTTCGCCTTGGCGATCAAGCTCTTGTCGTTCACAATGGGAACATGAACCACAAGGCCTCCGGGAAAGACTGTCAGCATTGGTATGAGAGCGACCCGCTCGATACACAATCACTAGGTTATATTCTGATATAACTTGTAACCATCTAGCGATCTGTCATTGAGGTTCTTTGAAGTTCAAAAGCCAACGTAGGGCACCATGATCAGTTCTAACTGTGACTTTCCTTCCGTAGAAATACTGTCGAAATTTCTTGAGAAATGTAACTACTGCCAAGAGTTCTCTTCTTGTTACGCAATAGTTTTTCTCTGCCTTCGAAAGTGTCCTACTAGCATAAGCCACTACCCTCTCTTCTCCATCGGTTTCTTGTGAGAGAACAGCGCCATAACCCATATTGCTCGCATCTGTATCTAGGATAAAGTCCTTTTCGGGATCCGGATATGATAAAATGGGTGATGACTGAAGACGAGACTTCAGTTCCTGGAACGCTAGGTCACATTCGGATGTCCATACAAAGTCCCTTGACTTTTCCATCAATTTGTGGAGTGGACGGGCAATATTGGCGAAACCTTTAACGAATCTTCGGTAATAGGAGGCAAGTTCTAAAAAACTCTGTACCTCCTTTACATTCGTAGGCTATGGCCAATCTGCTATTGCTCTCATCTTCTCCGGATCAGTGGACACACCATCTGATGACACAATATGCCCAAGATAGAGCACAATTCGCTTGAAGAGAGTACACTTCCGTGGCTTTAGTTTCAAAGCGGCTTCTCTCAGTCGACTAAAGACTACATCCAGTCGTTTCAATTCTTCGGCCACTGTATTTGCGAATACAATGATATCATCAAGATACACCAACAAGATTTTCCAGTGAAGGCCAGCAAGGACTCGTTCCATCAACCTTTCAATCCCATCTATGCTGTCTATGTTTGCAAACATTACCTTGATACTACAAACACTTTTCCCAACGCGCAACTCTACCGTGGAACTTCCCAAAATTTCCATGGGACTGCCGTCAGCATTTCTTACTTTTGAATCAAATCTTTTCAGCGTTGGTCTCTTTTCAATTGGAAGTTTGTGGTATACTGTGGAGGACAAAATTGTGTCGGTCGCTCCTGTGTCCACCAGAAGTGAAGTTTTTATCCCTCTTATCTCAACATCTACATACAGACCATTTTGTCCGTCTCTTATGCTTGATGGAGAAGTGAAATATTTGTCAGAATTATTTATATGTGCCTTTCCATCTAGATTTGCTAAGTTGTCAGGCCTTTCTTTCCTTCTCTCGGCCAGCAGAGTCAGCTGCTATTCGTTTCCCGACGTATTGTTTCTGTTGTGTTGTTGACAATGCCTTGCAATATGTCCCATTTTGTGACAATTGTAGCATTCGAATATTGCCCATCTTTCTTTCGGATCGAATCTTCCCCTTGGTCTCTTCTTTTCACGTTCCTGTTCTTTGTGTTGCAATTTTTTACGTAGGAGCTGCACCTCATTGTGAAGATTCAGAATGGCAGATTCGGACTAATTTTCCGCTTTCCGAACGGCATGTCTTGGCCTTCCTCTACTTCGCTGCTCTTCAAGTTTGACGAAGTTTTCACTTGTCAGTGCTGCTTGTATTGCCTCATCCATCGACTGCGGACGAGATCTGAAAACACCTTCTCTGGTTGATTGATCTTCGATAGCCTCGAGGAAATGAGTTCTAGCCAGGCGGTCTTGTGCCTCCTCATGCAATTCTGGATATGCTAGTACAGATAAGTCCCGTATAGCTTGTCCAAGCTCCTGCAACGTTTCATGATTACCTTGACGTCTAAATCTGAGTTCCAGTAGATAATTCTCTGCAAGTTGTCCTCTTTTCTAGAAGACCAATGAGGTTCTTGAAGTCTAAATTCTGCACATCAACATTAGGACCGCCAATAACCTTGATTGCAGGTCCACAGAGACTGGCGCTAAGAAAAACCTTTGCTTCTTCTCCCCAATTGTTGGCTAAACAACAAGCCTCGAAATGTCTTGAATAATCCCTCCAGGGAACTTTACCATCAAACTTGTCTGGAATTATGTTAGGTTTGGCGACCTTCAGCACAGATGTATGTGTAATTGGCTGTCCAGAGCTACATGTATCTCCCATATGGTTTCGTTGTTTCCCTCGTAGACCGTTTGTTTGCAGAGGTTCCCCCATTTCTGATCGAAGATGTCTCCTATTAGTAGTAGAGGAGAGTGGTGGTTCCCATTGACTATCCTCGAATGCTGTTCGGCCTACAGGTGAAAATGGAGGTTGGCGTTCATCGATGCGAGGAGCACTCTCCGCCGACCAGTTTTCCATTTTCCTTAATGGATCCATATATTGCTCAGTCTGACAAGGCTTTCTTTCCATTGAACTGATCAGGCGACCCAAATTCTCACGGAGCCCATGATTTTCTTTCCATAGCTCATCACTTTGCAACTGTGAGCGCTGCAACTCAGCTACCAATACCTCTAATTCATCTTCCAACTGAAGTTCCCCCGCCGCCATGTTGACGATTCAATGCCTACTTGGCAGAAAATTGATGAATAAGATGAGCTGATAAAGGCGTCTGCAATTGAAAACACACTAGTAATTGTGCACCGATTTTGCACCTATAATATAGGTGCCAAGTAATAGAAAGCGCCTGCAGGAGTCACGATGACAAAGGAGCTTAACAGCACGAAGATCCCGTAGATGATGACAATGGAGTATACATGTGCTGTTTTGTGTACCTTTTGTCCGTGTCAAACAATGGTTACTTAAGGCGACTTGAGATAGAGTGAAAGCGCCTGCAGGTGCGGTCATGTGTATCGCCTGTGCGTGCTGAACACTGCTCTAATTGTATAAGATGATTGCGGAGATTGCGGAGATTACCCTATATTCTTGAACATAGAGGTGGTCTGACTGGTGGCGGATTTCAATAGGAAGATGACCTCTTGATTGGTAGGGGTATGTCAAGGGGAGATTATCACTTTGTCAGCGCTGGTGACTGTCTTGTTACTTTGATGTTCCCCGATGTGCCTTCTATTCGAAAACCGTGTTTGCAACTAATCCCAATTATGAGACTATTTGGCATCAAAATGAAAGCCTAACTGCACCTTTTTCATAGACTTCGTTTGAAAATAAAATACTTACGTTTAAGGTAAAATTGGAATATAAGAAGGCGCTTTATAATATTTAAACCAAATATTGTCACTTTTAAGCTTTATTCTTTTAAATCAAATGTAAAAATAAATGTAAAATAATCTCACGAGCCTCATCTAAATAGTGCGAGCGCGAAGCGCCCGCTATTTTTAAATTTTTATTTCACGTATTTTGTCCTAAAATAGCATTCTGGCAATGCTTCTAATCCTAAACGAGATAAATGAATTTTTGTACGCATTGATCGTTCTGATAAAAAAGGAATATGTTAACGGCTGCTCGTAATTATCCGTAAATTAAAACGTTACATATTTCAACAATTAGATAATGCGAGCGCGAAGCGTGAGCTGAAAATATTTACTTTGCTACCTGAAGAATGGAAGTTCTAAGCAATTTTTGTAATCATGAAAAAAGGTACATACATAACTAAGTAATCGATGCGAGCGCGAAGCGCAAGCGGAAAATTTGAGATTTGTAGGAGAATTGTGAGTGGATATGGATCACATAAAAAGGAACATATATGATTCATTATTATTACTTTGAGTTTTGACATAGGGCCGGAAAATTCTAAGAACAATATTCCATCATATGAAAATTATGACTGTCTTCCTATTTCTCTTCTTATCAAATCGCGAGATGAAACTTTTTGATATTCCATTCTAAAAAGGGACAATTTATCATTAAATTAATTTATTAATCTAATAAGCCCAATCAGAGCGCGAAATCTGTCAATATTATATATTTAAAGCACTTCTATAATTATGAATAAGATGCATGAGTTGATATATTTTCAAAAATCAATGTGCGCGCAAATCGCCAGCCGAAAATTGTTGATAAACTGTCATAAAATGGAGATTTTAATTAGTTTGTAATATAATATTGAATTTTTCATAACTCACCAATCAAAATGCTAGCGTGCAGCTAATATGTTTTCACAATCTGACATGAATAGGGATATTTTGATAACTAAAATTGAATACAGGAAAATAATAGGTACCTGACAAATCAAATTTTGTGAGCGCGCAGCGGGAGCAGAAAATGTTAATATTCAGACAATAATTTTTTTTTCAGAACACTTTTTAAAAATGAAAGTTCGATTTCTGAGTTAAAATATGTTATGTATATTGACTTAAAAATTTGATTTTTTAAGTTCCATATGTGTAAATCACCTAAAAGGCAATGCGAGCGCGAAGCATGAGCGAAAATTTTATATAATGACATGAAAGAATTGTTTTTTTAATTGTTTTTCCCTCATCTTATTTATTCAATCGTTTTCCTCCTCCTATGTTTTTTTCTCCTCTCTTTTCTTTTTTTTTCTTTCTTTCCCCGTTTTTTTTTTGCTCCGCCAAAAGAGGGAGGAGGGAGGGGCGGGCCCCTTGCCCCCCACTAGATCCAACTCAGGAACAATCTAACAGAAAGTACTAAACAAGCAGATTCAAGAGAGAAATTCAAATCCATGTTAAAACTTTTTTTTTTTTTTTTTTTTTTGGGGGGGGGGGGTAAATAGCCTTTCCCGCCGCATGTGAAGCCCCCTATCGTTTACAGCCTACTGTGAACTGTGCAACTTCTTTAACTTTTTGGTGAAATTCATTCTCTCTTTCTATTTGTTCCGTAGCGTTTAGATACATGTTTTGTGCTTCACTTGTAAGTGGTATACAAATAATGTAAATTCCTATTAATGGCGTGCGCTTCCCGATCTCCTTATCGAAATCAATATTAATGAAAGAGCACAATATTGTTCTCGCTCTAATGGAGGGGGGGGGGGGGTCAGCTAGTGTTCTATCAAGCAAAAGACGTAGGCCTATATGTGCATAAGTTCATATCATTGGTGTAATGATAAAGAACCTGATGAATTCTGTTTTTGTATATCAACGTTATCATAAAGTTAATACAAATGACAATTAATATGATTCAGACGTACACCGCTTTAACTGATATAACATGCATCAAGAAATCGAAATGTCCGATGAATTCAAAACGTACGTAGCAGGAATGCCATGCAGTTCGGATGTTACAGCACTCTAAAATTAGAATAATCTCGTATTACAAATGTCAATTTTGCTAAAAATGCACATAAACTCATAACTTTATAGACTCTGGGGGATGATATCGTTGATATAAAAATCGCATCGACCTCGATATGCAGTCAATTTTTATACTGCATCGGATTTGACATCCCGCAAAATCTTTTCCATAATTAGATTGCTATCCATTCTCTTTCTTTTTAATCTAAATATAATCTATGTCTTTCAGGATCATGATATGAAAACCCTTTTATAACAAACATGATAAAGGAAAAACGCGTCTCAAGTTATACATGGCTCATTGCCGCAAATATACCAATCATCTTCGCTTGTTAATGTTTACATTATCACTGATATTATTATTCATGTTATTCGTATTATCATGTCCATTAATATCACTTCAAGTTCTAATTATCACCATCATCATCACTGTTATCATCATCATTCATTCATTATCTATTTCCAATCGTTCTCCAGTATCAATTTCATAGTTTATATCATTAAAAAATATGAAAGATAATGGTAATGATTAGGGTGATGTTGGTAATCATGAACATAAGATCCGTTATGTGAGATAATTTATGCGATTTTACACGCTAATCGCTCCTCGATGATGGTGAAAGAAATCTTTTAAATAGCACAACAGAAGTCGGGATGGTAGTTACTGCATACACGTACTTTAATACACTACATTATTACAAAAGATTCCCCATCGGGCGGGCCAACGGTCTTTTGAAGTAGGTTTATCTATTGAAATTACGACAATAATCACGACAGCGGATATGGGGAATTAAAGACTGCGAGCGTCTAGCTCTCCCATTGTTTTCTGTGGCGAACCCGCTGAGCATGCTATTGTCAATGATTCTCTACGGGTGAGTGATCTTGCTCTTTCATGATCATAGGCCTGGGCAATGACTAAGAAGAGTTCGATGAATATCAATGCCAAGCAATCCTGAAAGGTCAATAACGTTCAATTCTCTTGATGGAGAAGCTTATATCATGGCCCATTTGCTTTGGCTTTTAGGCCAGTAAGTGTACTATCTAATATTAGTTATAAATAAATAATCACGTTCCATCTATTTTAGAGTAATGATCTAATGCTAATATATCACTCTACATATCTCCCTGCAGCTTACGGCCCCATATCTTCACCCGTGAAGTACAGAATTTTGAAGCTTAAATTATTGAACATAATGGCATCCTAGTATTGTAATGATGTAATCACTGCAATATAGATAAAAACATTAATTTAATTCTACTCACATTGATTTTACTTTAGAACAAACTCCCCCCCCCCCTCTTCTATTTCTTCTGTTTCTCCGTCGTTATTCTTCTTTTCCACCTTATTATTCTTCTTGTTCTCATCCTTCGCCCCCTTTTTCATCTACTCTTCTTACTCCTTCTCCTTTTTTTTCTTCTTCATATCCTTAGTCGTCTTTCATTATTCTTTTTTTCTCCACCTCATTCTTTTCTGCTGCTTCTTTCTTTTCCCTCCTCCCCTCTTTCTACGTCTCCTCTCTTCTTGTTCTTCTGCCCACCTGCCCTTCTTATACGTCTCCTACTGCTTTTCCTTCGTTCTTCTTCTTTTTCTTCTTGCATCTCCTTTTTTTCTCTATCTTTGTTTTTCCTCTCCGTATCCTTCCTCATCCCTCATTACTATTCTCATCCCTGTTTACTGCTCCCCCATTCTACATGTACGTCTGCTTCTCGATCCTTGGTAATTCTCAGTCTTCTCCTCCTCCTTCTCCCACCCCATCGATTCATGAAGATAAAATTATAATGAAATAATAGAAATGTTAACGAAGATAATACTTATAATAGAGAAATGAAGATGATTGCGATAGTAACAGCGGTGATGACGATATCGATAACTATGGGAGGTTATAGACCATGTACAGCACAAGATATCAGGAGCAATTTTAAATATGATTACATGACGATTTCGATACGAAATATCATAAATCTAGATCTAGTACATTAATGTACACTTCAGGGGCGGATCCAGCTATAGCAATAGGGGGGCCGAAAAATATTTTCAGCAACATTTTTCTCGATTGGCCGCCATAATTCTATTTTTTGTTGGTTTTTCAGGGGGTAGTCCTAACTGAAGACTGAAGTTTTAAGTAAATGTTAGTTTTTATTGTTATAAACAAGATAAGGTATCTCATGTGGTCATAATATATAATGCGAGCGCGAAGCGCGTGCAAAAAATTCTTTGATATTTTATGTCCTTAGAACTGAAGATTCTGAGCAGTTTTTATAATTATGAACAAAGATAAGTATCCAACTAAACAATGCGAGCGCGAAGCGCGAGCCGAAACGTGAAAATTAAGGGACTCAATTAGGACTGTTTTTAGTGATTAGTGAAGAGGATACAAGTATCACCAATTAAATAATGAGAGTGATATTCCGACCTGAAAACTGGACGGTCTAAGCGCGTTTTTATTCAAAATTAAAGAACAAGCTTGTTTGCATGTCTCAAACAATTAAATGCAAGCGCGAAGCACGAGCTTATTTTTTATATACTGACATGATACAGGAGCATTTCGACAAATTTTGGAAAGAATTTCCAAAGAGGATAGGTATCTCACAAATAAAACAATGCGAGCGCGCAGCGCGAGCTGAAAATTTTGATATAACAATTTGTGTAAATCAAACAAAAAAATGAAAGCATGATGCGTGAGCTAAAATATTGTGTGCAAATTGATTTCAGAACTGGATATATAAAGTGCCATTCAATCCTCTAGAATGGGATTCATTACACAGGTAATGCGAGCGCGATGTGCGAGCGAAATTTTTAATATAAAGTCTGTTTTCCAATTCTTCCCCTCATCTTTTTCTTGTTTCCTTTCGGGGTCGGGCCGGCCGTTACGAGGCTGTAAATTACACATCATGGGTATAATAGCTCTTTCTTACTTTTCTTCCTGCTTTTCGTAGTTTCTATCAAGAAACACTTTTTTCTGCAGGTTGTCAAAAAATAGGGGGGCCGGCTCGGCCCCTCCTGGATCCGCGCCTGCACTTATCTTTGTAGAATAATGAAATCGCCGCTCAATATCGATAATTCTGATGATCGCTAAAACATAAAAGCATACGTGGTACAATGTGTTATAATATTGCCTCAAAAATACCTGACATTTGATGGAATTCTGTGCTTATATCGCTCATTTCTCAGCACTTTTACGATTTTCTTTCACAGGGCTATTTGGCAAATATTTTTCATTTATACAAACACTTCGTTGATAAAATTCATTGGATTCTGATCGAACTAATTTTCTGATCGTTACCACAATTGGTATTTATCTTTAATTCCGAACATTACGTTTATTAATACGTTAAACCAATTAAATGAAGTTATACTTTAGTCTGTTATATGTTTTTATGTTGTACACTCATGCCCGAGAGGGGATCGATAGTGTGAATAAAATGTAAATTTAAATCAGGGGTGGATCCAGCCTCCGCCAATAGGGGGAGGGTGATTTCTTTTTTCACCCATATTTTCCCCGATCGGCCGCCCAAGGTTGATATTTGTTTATTTCTTTGAATTGGTTGTCCCAGTAGCGTAATGATTATTAAAGTTATTTTCTAAGTCTTCGCCTCATCTTATTCACTCGCCTTCCTCCTCTTATGTTTCCCCCTTCTTTTTCTCCTCTCTTTTTCTTTCTTTCCCTTTTTTTGCTCCGCCAATAGGGGGGGGGGGGCCTATGTAAATGTAAATCCAACCAAGAATTGGGTCTATACAACATAAGGTCTAAATGTCGGGGGCGGATCCATGACAGGGGGACAAATTAGGTTCGCTTTCAAGGGGGGGGGGCACTCTAATCTGTTTGGCTGCATTTTGCATTACCAATTTTAATTGTGCCTCTCATAATGGGGGATGGGGGGGGGGGGGGTAGAAAGGTACCGGAAATTTGAGGATGCTGATTCATTCATGGCATACAATATTCAAATAGACAACCACAATTTCGTAAATATCCAGTCCACGCGCATGCGTACTCTCATTCCGAAGACGCAAGTCAAGAATTTTGGGGAAAATGTTTTGTATGAGATGAAAAGGCATGTATATGTGCTTGTGTGTCGCCTGTAGGTGTTAAACACTATTTCAAGGCGCCACCTTGATAAAGGGGCCTGTAGGTACTGATGTATCGCCTGTATATAGGTTTTAAACACTGCTGAAATTATTCAAGGCGCCACCTAGATGAAATGGCCTGTAGGTGCTGATGTATACCGCCTGCAGGTGTAAGCCACAGGTGAGTTTGTTTAAGGCGTACGTAGGTGGAATGGCCTGCAGGTGCTGATATATCGCCTGTAGGTGTTAGCCACAGGTGAGTTGGGTTAAGGTGTACATAGCTGAAACAGCCTGTCGGTGCGCCTGTAGGTGCGGTGAAACTTGAAGTAAACCCTCAACAAAATTAAAAATCCAGTCCAAATCCTATTAAGCTGACTATCCCACCGCTGCCACCAAATTGTGGTGGGTTCCCTCCCGTCACTCTCCTTTCTCTCTTCTATTAACTCATTGGACGGGACCCAGATCAGTTAATTGTGTCATTCACTCACGTGGTCAGCTTGCATTACCAGAACTCCCCCAAAACACATACATAAATACAACCAACGCATATAAATTATACTTGAAATCAATCTTGAAGTTACAGCACTTTATTTCCGGGTAACTTTATTTAGTATAAAACACTGTGTCACACGAGCGGCAACTCGAGATCATCTGCAGCGCCCGGCACGTACGTCCTCCCGCAAGGCCTCATAAACCGCAACTAACCATTTTCAATGGACCGACGGACATACGCGCCGTGCGCTGCAGCCGTCTCGCCACGTGCACGCACGTTTACAATAAAATGACTTCGTTACAATATATATATATATATATATATATATATATATTCATATACATTCCCTTTTTCTACTAGGATCGAAAGCTTAGGCCCCTTTTGACTCTCTAAATAAGTAAATTATCAGAGTATTATCAAAGTACTCAATACAATGATGATCTCATTAGTAAGAATGGTATTGGGTTTTTTTTGTCCTCGTCTTTGCTTGTCAATGTATGCAGCAGCTGCAGATGTGTAGGGGAAGGCGGGGTAAGTTGTGACAGTTTTTGCTTTTTGCATGTTAGAATTTATATGATTAATAATCTTGTCGAAATAAGTACCTTGCCTTGAAATTTCATTCTTCTGAAATATTTTCCACCTATATATAACTTTCTACCCCAACACTGAAAGTCATCGTGACCTTTGAAAAACCGATGTCAAATGGCTCAACTTGCCCCATATATGGGGTAAGTTTGAGCCACCTTCTGGGGTAATTTGAGCCACAAAAACTATGTACAAAATGTATGGGGGAGAACCAGCATGTCAATTTTTTGTTTAAAGTCTTTTCACTTGCTAATTGTCTATAAATAATAACATCCTGTAAAAGGAAAAGAGCAGTCATGTCAATTTGCTCCTTTGAGCCTGCATTCAAATCGACTTTTATGGTTTGTTTGTTTTTTAAGATACATTACCATAGGAATTACCATGGCTCAACTTGCCCCATGCTGTTTGGCTCAACTTACCCCAGTCCGAACTTAGTGCGATAATTTTGTATCCACACATTTATTATGCATCCGTCATATAAAAGACTATGACAAGAATGAAGATCCATACCTGGACTAATAATGTTGTTATCATGTCTTTATTATATTTAAAGACGTGTGTGTTTATAAAGAACTTATCTATTTCACACTCTTTTTTACTTTTTTGGCTGAAATTCACATTTTTCCCTCTAAAAAAACTACTTTTTGTTTCAAAGTTGGAAACAATGTGGTGGGGTTAGGGGTTACGCTATGGGTCATCAATACATGACACCACCACAATGTCTGACTCATTCATTATTGGCCTGGGGCTGGTGGCTCAACTTGCCCCTATGCTCAACTTACCCCGCCTTCCCCTACATGCACACAAAAACGCCTTTATAATTATATACCTAAATAAATAGACACACACACACACACATATATATATATACATATATATATACACACACAAACACACACACACACACACACATATATATATATATATATATACATATGTATGTATGTATATATGTATCAACGAATTTTGCGTCTCTGTCAAAGTGTAGACACGAAAGAAGAATTTATGCAAAACGCAGTGAGGAGACTAATCTTCCTTTTTCTTTAGTCATATTCCTTCTTCAGGGATGATTCCTTTATCCAACACAGATTGCATCATTTGGTAATGATACCAACGCACAATTAATGATAAATGCAATTCGCAAAAACATACCGCAACAGGTGCATATCTAAAAGACCTAATGCGTTAAATTCAGGCAACTACTATGACGTTCAGTTATAATGACGAAATAGTCTATTGATTCATTGCTATGAAAGAAAAGTTCACTTAGTTCCAGGCTTTGGGAATGCATGGAAACACACACTTATTCCATTAAGGGCGATGGTCCCGAGACTGTAGATCAGCTTCTCTTCTTTGAGTTTGCGATTCGTCTCACGGTCGCAGGATATGGAAACGTACACCTGTCAGTGTAGTAAAATCACGCGAAATCGTCATTACGTAAACATGTAATAAAATGAGGTCACCACAGTGAATCGATAACAGCGAGAGCGCTGCACATTGCCAGCGGTTCACGGAGATTTGCACGCAAACCTATGAGAACAAGCGAGAGCGAACGATTCCACGAGCTCTTCCCCCTTCTTTCCCTTCCGGCGATTTGTCCCAAAACAAAAGGATTTCTGCAAAGTACGATACTTTGTTTTTCAACTTTATTAGAATTCGATCTTTCCGCGCCGATTTTTTTTTTACCATGGCATTTTGTTATAAATTACCAAAAGAACCTGTACATCAGTTTTGCCGAGCTGAATAAAACGACTGATAGGCGTTTATGACAGCCGTCATTCACGTAAACTTTTGTATCCGATATGTGAACTTTCATTCTACACGTAGTGTACTGATCAATATGCACACAACGTCGTACTTGAAGGTTCGTTATAGTATTAATATTCAGAGGTGATAGCAACGGGGAACATAAGATTGACATGTACAATAAAAACCAGTAAAAACTATTTAAAAATGATGAGTCCTTGATGCAGTTCACCGACACAGTGAAGGATCAGGATCATCAATTACAAAACAGATGAACATGATGAAATTATAAAACTTACATGACTTGTCCAATATCGCATGAATCATTAATATCCCTTATTTTCCATTTGGCTTATGACTGTTAACTGCAGAAAAGGGGGAAACGGTGAATAATTTGGTACTGGCTGTATGGTCCCGTGGTCAGTTAGCATGCATGTTTGTAGGCCTACATTCACAATGATCACGTCGATGGTCAGAGAACAATTTCCCTTCATCTCAATTCTCTCTTATCATGCTTATCATTACATGTATCATGTGTATACCAGGGAGATGGGGTTTGGTGTGTGCATGACCGTGTGCATACAAGGAAAGATAGCCGAGGTATAGGCATTAGTTTGTGTGTAAGTTCATTGGGCATGTTGGGTCGTCTCTTCGGTCAAGAGCGCGGGTGCTGTGTGCATCATTGCACGGTGCAAGCTTGTGTGTCAAATACGCGCGAAACGACTAATAACAGGCTACAAAAATCACTCGACCATCATGCTGCCGCTATGCGAATTCGGTGTGCGAAGATTACGTAACTTTCACCGAAATTAACGCTACACCGTAGTGACGATTTCGCGTTATTTTACTGCACTGCCTGTAGATCATTGATGAAATGTTCAGCTGGGTTGAAATGCAATGCTACGGATCGAACGCAGATGTTCCGTTACCCCGTCTTCCACACGTCACTTGGTTTCTCCGATGTAAAGCTTAGTGCAGCGAGAACATCGTATAGCATAGACGACGTTTCTGGTGGTGCACTTGCAGGAGGCTTTGACGCACCATGTTCTTCTGGTCCATGGATGACATCCCCTCTAATGACGTAGGAACAGGTGCAAGTAAATCTCAGTATTTACCAGGCGGCAATTTGGAAATAAGGAGTTGGTCAAACATAAAACGGTCTTTCCTGTAGGTGATGCATCACACTGAAATGAGAGACAAGTAGGGATTTTCAAAATCCACTTTTATTATTGATATTCACTGCAATCAGCAAATGCCATTCTTCAGAGAGTCTATATTTAATCATTTTATTTACACAAAAAAGGAATCACCCCGGGGGGGGGCACTTCCATTCACGAGTGGAAACCATGCACGACCATGGGGCCTCGAAAAGCGCCCTAAACACGTAATTTCCATATTCTGAAAATGCACCCCTTAACAAGTATAGGCGTGTGAAACATTACCCTTAACAAGTATTGGAAAAAAACGGTATTCTCGGCAAATGTTCCCTGAAATGAACCCCTAAACAAGTACAGGAATGTTTTATTGTTACGGGTCCTTAGGTCGTCGGCTTTACCTTATTTGGTTTAGTACGACCTCACCTTCTACACCTCGCGCAAATAGGACTCTGAACACGTAGTATTAGGGCAAAAGGACATCCTTTATAAAACATTTTAATTTTGTTTTATCATCCCCGCAAATTCGACCCTAAACACGTGATTTTCCTAGTGAAATAGATAACCTTTTTTATTATTTTTTTGTTTTTGACACCCTTATCACGTTACGTACGTAACGTGCCCTATCGTGAAAAGGACATCCTTTTTACGTGTTTTTTTGGTCGCTCATGGTATCCACTCGTCAATGTAAGCGCCCCCCCCCCCCCCCGGAATCACCCCTGAGACAATATTGCATGGAAATGTGTTCGTGGCACTCCACTGGATGCACAGATATGTGTTCATGGCACGTCAAGGGTTGATGTGATATATAAATCGATCCGTAAGACTAAAATATATGTGCAGATATTTGAACGTACGAAAAATTGTGTTCTTCGAAATCAAAATCAAAAGAAAAACGCATTCGAATTTTGAGTTCGACTTTGACTCCGAGCCAGGAAAAAATACATTGCAACCACTACGCTAACCGAAACGCCCTAGCAACTGCTTGCCAAAAAGGTGAAAAAGGTGGAAAAAGTGAGGAGGCTGAAGTCCCCGCAGCCCCCTTCCCGTTTCCTCTGCCCCTGTAAATAACTAATAATGAAATAACGTCGTAAGACCTGTATTATACATGTATGTCGGAAAATAACATCAGTTATTACTTCAAGAAACTGTGGCGAGTACGGGGCATTTTTCATTGGCGGACATTTGTATATAATATGCTTCTCTTTTTGTTTATACATTTCATTCGCTATATCTATCGTTCCTCCAAACTACGTGAGAAGAATGAGGGCAAATAAGGTTTTAGGTATTAAATTGTTTGAAATGATGAAGATTTTATTGAAGTCCACACAGTGTAAAGAATAGCAATCATTTTTTTCTGCTTCCCTACATTGAGTAATTATAAATAATTAATTGCTGCAGTATCGGAACCCCCCCCCCCTATTGCCGAGACGTGCAAGCTTCTAGAATGATTTATTGTGGATTTAAAAAAAATAAAACTTGGGATCAATTCACATTCACTAACAGTCAATACTTTTAAGGATTTCAACAATTGCTTTCTTTGTAAAAACCCTAGCCCAAATAACCCTTTTTTTGTTTAACCAATTGTACAGCCAGAAAATCAACACCATATTCCGTGTTTTTCATGTTGTTATACTGGCACGGAGTCCACAATTTATTTTCTCATGTAAAAAGAGGTTTACATTGATTATTTTGTATTTTGGAGAGTTGCTTTCGGATATTGCCGAGATCTGAATCATTATTATCATTGTCATTATTCATCTCCTTTGCCTTCTTCTTGTTATTATGAATGTTATTGTCATCAGAGTCATCATCATTATGATTATTATTTATAAATAATTGTTGTAATCATATCAATTGCATTTCTTCTGCAGCCAAACTCTCTTCAAGAACTTAAGATCAAGCAAATAACGGTTCATATTCGTTTGTCTTTTTAAAACCAAAACAATAAAAAATGATTGACATTGTTATGCTTATCAGTATTATGTTTGAACTTTTCACAAAATATGAATCGTTTAAATATTCCCCTCGTTAAAATAGGAAAAAGACAAATGAAAATTGAAACGGCCGATAATAATGCTTTATTCCTCTAAAGATTTATCTCTTTGGTTCAAATTGGATGTTTTCCTTTGCTTAATCCAACCATTGGTAATAGAAAATGTAAACGGAGTATGTACAGCAATATCAGATGGTTTAGGAAAAGAAAGAAAGGGATAGGTGGGGACAGCTGCCAGTTACATTAACAAAACCGATCAGACCGACCTGCTAGTTGCTGCATTAACTTCCCCATCAAGGAAATTTTGAAACGACTTTAAAGATTCGAAATGAAAACAATGGCGATAATAAGTCGAATATGACAATTCTTATACATTGCGTACCACAAAACACGAAACCGAGATTTATCGATGATTTATCATAACTTGATTACAAAAATATTAGTCAAATGATTTACCATTTTAAAGCTTACGATCCCCTCTTTCATTTGAAATTACTTAAATTATTTCTCATTTATGCATGAGTGAGAAAAAAAAAATGAAAAAAAAAAAAAGATTCCAAAAAGTCATTTGGCGGTATTTGGCGGTATCTGGGTAAAAAAATACACATTTTTTAAAGTTAAATATCTATTCTTTAATTTCATACCTCACTTACAGAAAAATAGTCAATGAATAACAAAGTTCTTGTTATTTGAAATAAGGCTCGAACTTCAACAATTTCACAAAATGAAGACATTTTACAGACTAGCGTTCAAACTCACCAAACGCTCCGTTTTGTTGACGATTAGCCATACATTAAGTTTTTTTACCGTGCAATAGCTTCTGTGAGAAACTGGTGAAAACGAGTTCATTTAATGAAATTTTGGAAATACAAGCATTGTTTCGAGGGACATAATTTTTTTACTTCTTACAAATTTTTGTTGTGATTAAGGTATTAAATAAAAGAGCAGATACTGAACTTTTTATTCATGTGATTTTTTTTTTAATTTAGATACTCCCCGCCAAATGAGTTTTTGGCATCCTTTCTTTGAATTGTTTTTGCTCACTCACGCGTGAAAAAGAAATAATTTAAGTAGTACCAGATGAAGGAAGAGATTCTAAGCTTTACGTTGGTAGGACATTTATTTATTTTAGTTATGATTAACATATCAATTTGTTGTGTACAAAAAACGCTCCTCTTATAAGGCATAGAAATGGGACGTTTAACGCACAGTCACTAATACGCGCCGCTGTCTTCGCATCGTGCAGGCAGTCTACGTGTATAGTGGCGGGCTGCTACATTGCGGTGCAGGGGTGTTCAACTTACATATCGTGAGCGCACTCAGCTGCGTGTTTTCACTTCTTCTCCTTTCTCTCCTTTTCTTGTCATTTTTCCTCGCATTACTTGTTTTCATAAATTTCCCTCTCACTTTCCTTGTTTTCTCACTCCCTTCAGTTTTGTAACTCTTAATGCCATCGGCTGAACCCGCCAAACTATAGTGACCAATTATTGCAAAAGCTTTTGCAAATGTGAAAAGTGACAGAGGTTTTTTTTATCCAATCAAAATCATTCTTAGGTATTCGCAATCTACAGCATTTTCTGCAAAATGTCTTTTTTTGATAGGGTCTATTGTGACGTATATATTTTTTTACAACAATGTGAAGTCGCACCAAACGTTTCGTTTCCCGCACTTGCCCATTGGCTCATGTACAAATGGATTTCCAAAATCATCAAGAAAGGTTCCAAAAACCTCAAAAGTGACAGAACTTAATTTGACTAAAATTAAATGAAAATCATATCATGTTCAAGGTGAGAATCTGCTCTATTCTATTCTGTTTTGATAGATCACCTTGTTGACGCGTTTTGGAGATATCTTAGCAAATCCCTCAAAAACGGCGTATTTTCTATTATTCTCCATAGGGAAATAATTTAACACGCTACACACTGCAAAAAAGGAGCGCAAACAAATTAATATGGTTATGATAAATCATCGCTAAATCTTGGCTACGTTTTTTCTGGGACGCACTGTATATTGTACATTATGTTATCTGAACAAATTATTTTTTTTTACCACGGATAGTGCTACGAGCTGGGGAGATCCTTGGCGGATATAGGATCTTATGTCAGGGGGGGGGGCTAATTGTTTTCTTCTTACCTGAGTCACCCACAAAAAAGCAAATTGTGAAGAGAAATAGACATCGGAACCTTTGAAAGTGAGCCCCAATTTATATGAACATCCTGTGCTAAATTGATAAATAGATAATAGGTCAGGAGGGAGCGCGGATTACAGATTCCTCATGAAAGAGAGTCTTGGCGTCTATTGTTCATGACTTGGTGGCATGAACAAAAGAATGTAGTCGCGTAGAATGTTAACAGGTGGCTACTTTGGTCAGACCAGTAATACAAAACAAATAGGCCCATTTTCTTTTTTAAGTTTTGTATTTATTTTTTTGCTTGTACCTGATCTGTATTTCCTCTTCTTTGATTCTTGAAAAATAAACATTTATTTTCTTACTTTTTTGTACTTTGTCAAGAACGTCAATACTATTCTGTGGGATTTTATACTCCAAACTTGTTAGTGTTGAATCTGTCCGATCCCTCTCTATCTATATTTTAATATATCATCTTTAATTTTATATTTTGTCTCCTTCTGACTAGTAATAACTTTGTTACAATACGAATAAAAACCTAACAGGGTCTTATTTTGAAAACTACACGAATGAGGGTACGGTTGTCCATAACTTTGAAGATACAGGTTTCTGTATCGCAGCTGTGCTACGATACGCAGCTGTGATGTGATTGGTAACTTGATCGAGGACAATGACCTTTTTTGGAATTCGTCGCTTTCAAGTTCGTGTGTATTCTTTAGAGGAAGCAACTTAAATAGCAAAATAGTATTTCATTCAAAAGAGCATCATTTTTGTTATTTCTGTTTGTTCAATTTCATCAATATCTTCGTCATTTAAACGGGGAAACATTGAACTTTCATTTTATCTTTTTAATTTATTGGTATCTCTATAATTCCTCAGGTTATTTGCTCTTTGAAATGTTCATGAAATTATAATTTTCTAGGCTTTACTTATTGAAAAAACAACGTTCATGAAATTATAATTTTCTAGGTTTTACTTATTGAAAAAAACAATGTAAAATGTTCATTTTTTTCTCAATTTTTCAAACGCAAATAAGAAAGAGAATAACGCGATCATAAAGTCCATGAACCATGCATCATTTCATGTGTAGAATGTTTCATTATACTAAGCGTAACGATCAATAAAATTTTTATCAACATTTATATTCTTTATCACCATTTTTATTATGATCATCGTTTGCGATTATTATGATCATCATTAGTATTATTTTTATTTTTCTTACCAGCAGAAGCTCTTATTAAAAATGACATCCCCTCCAATACAAATCCTATTATTTGAAGGTTGCTCACATATGACCAACAACCAAATAATATTATATTTCATGTTTGTCAATCATGAATGAGGATGGCTATTTTTTTTGGTATCTTCCTACAATAATAATGCGAGTGCAAAGCATGAGCAGGAAAGTTTTGATATTCTGATTTGAAACTGGATAATTTTAGCACGTTTTTATTAAGATCGAGCTTTGTATCTCAAAAAACATGCGTGCGCGGGTTTTAGAGCTAGACAGAATCCTGGCATTCTGAATACATTTAATTTTTCATCATGAAAATTAATAATGTGAGCGTAGAGCCCGAGATAAAAATAATATTTGAAATTCCGAGATGAAAAGGGTCAAATTAAGCACTCTTTACAGCACTGTGTATCGATCGAGACATTTTAGGCCTAAGGACATTTTGTCATCATATAAGAATGATGACTATCTTCTATTTCTTTTCCTAAAACTTGTCGATATTTATTTCTGAAAAAGGGACAATTTAGTTATTATGAATTCATACAAATTCTATTTCATATTTATTAATCAATTAAGCATAATGAGTGTGTGAAATTTGTTGACAGTGCATGATGCCTGAAAAATTGATATTTTAAGTATATTTGTTATCATGAATAGTACTCAATGGCTGACATATTTTTAGCAAATAATGCGAGCGCAAATCGCGATCCGAAATTTTTTTAGTGGGGGAATTAAGTAGTTTGTTATAGAATTAGGTATACATAACTCACCAATCGAAATGCAAGCGCACTGTGCTAGCTCATGGCCTTTATTTTTGTCACAATAGAGACACCTGAAAAGGGATATTTAGATAATATTATATGAAGTACCAAAAACAATAGGTAGGCCTTATTGGCAAATAGTGCGAGCGCACAAAATATTGCAAATGTTATTTCACACCACAAAACGGACATTTTCCAGAGCACTTTAAAAAACATAAATTAGTAAATCAAACAAAATAATGAAATATCATTGTCCGAGATGACTGATGTCTTGTATATTGATATCAAAACTTGATATTTTAAACTACATATCAGCTATTGAGCATCAGCCAAAAGTCTTTATTCAAGACCCGGTTGTTAAAAAATTATCATATAAATCCAAAGTCTTGATTCCAGACCCGATTGTTTAAAAAATAATGATATAATCCCAAAGTCTTTATTCCAGACCTGGTTGTTTAAAAAATTATGATACAAGTCCGAAGTCTTTTCTCCAGACCCGGTTGTTTAAAAAAATATAATATAAATCCAAAGTCTTTATTCCAGACCCAATTGTTTCAAAAATGATAAGTCCAAAATCTTTTTTCCAGACCCGGTTGTTTAAAAAATTATAATATAAACCCAAAGTCTTTATTCCACACCCGGTTGTTTAGAAAATATGAGTGTTTGTGTATTCGAGTTTTGTCAGACGTTTATTAATCAGATATGATTATTTACGTCTGGGACCGACCTTTAACGTCACCATCCGAAAGACGTGACCAGGGCTCGAACTTTGAACCTCTGCATAAATTTGTAACTTCCCCAAAGCTTGCATTACAGGCGCACTCCACAACGCCCAGTTAAATATAATAATATAAGACCATAGTCTTTATTCCAGACCCGATTGTTTAAAAAATTATAACATAAGTTTCAAAGTCTTTTTTTCCAGACCCGGTTATTTCAAAAATTATAATATAAGTCCAAACTAAGATACCATTATGATATTCCAGTGGAAGAAAAGAAAATCGAGCTTAGCCTTTTCTCCAAACCCTGTTAAAAATTTGTTAATAACAATACAGCAACAACAAGAACCGTATAAACACCCCGTAATCTTATTGATGCTGGATAACATAGACATATAGCGTAGTCTTTCAGCCAGACCCAGTCATATGTTTTTCATAATAACGCTAATAGTAAAAGTGAAAATAACTCCATATCTAAGACCAAGCAGTCCTTGAACCTAAGAACTTGTTTTTAAAAAGAGGTTTAGAACTTGTCTTTATTCCAGACCTAATAATTACAAAAGTTACGAAAAAAATATTCTATCAAAAGACCCTATCCTATTCTTTTGGAATAACATGAGTTTAAACGTACTCTTTCCTCCTGACCAGGTTATCTAAAAATGAATTAAAAAAGAAAATCAAATTTATAACCAATTTTCAAAAGATACACCCAGTAAAAATATGTCTTTTCCCCGCACCCAGATTTTTTTGTATAATTATACTAAGAACCCTACAAAACATTCTAATTATGCATGGGTAAAGCAGACGTCCTTTCTCCAGAATTGGAAACGAATACCCAATAATCAAACTACTGTGGAATAACGGTTACACTTCTTAATTCCGAAGCCTAGTAATTCCGAAGGTTCTTTATTCCGAAGGTTCGTAATTCCGAAACACGTAAATTGCCTATACCTCGATGTTCGTTAATCCGAAAACGAAAAAGGGTTCGTTAATCCGAACATTTGTGGCGTTATTCCGACGGTTCGTTATTCCGAAGGTTCGATAATCCGAAAACGAAATAAGGTTCGTTGTTCCGAAGGTTCGATAATCCGAAAACGAAATAAGGAAAGCAGAGACAAGGGGGATGGGGGCGGGGGACACTGTTGCCGTTCAATTGTTATGAGGATGGGAAGGCAAGGGCGGCCGAACGAATTTTCGTTTGGGGGGTAAAGCCAAAAAATGAAACTCATACGTCAAAATGGACACTTTGGTGATATTTTCCCCTTAAGATTATCATCTGCTTGAAGTCATTGTGTGTTTGATAGTGATTAAGTAGAGAAAAACCTTTTTTGAAGTGATTTCTTATTATGGCAAAACGTATATTTAGGCTTTATTTTTCGGGAGAGAGTGTAATGAGCGAGCGGCTTGGTAAAACAAATTCAAAGGTGAAGTTGTAAAACGTTTTTTTGGTCAATTATTCTTAAAATGGCATAATTGCGAGGTTTTGCAAGCGTGTATCACAAGCTAAAACTTTAGGGTATTTCAATAAAATAAAAATCCGAGTAGATTTCTGCTGTCATCAAAAAAGATGTGCATCTAACTAAAAAATTAACACGAGCGCAAAACGCAGCTTAAACATACTGACCAGAAAAGGAACCTGTTAAAGAAAGCATTTAGTGACCTCTTTAGGATGCATATTTCACCAATCGAATGAGAGTGCGAAGCGCAAGCTGAAAATTTGCAATATTCCAGCCTGAAAACTTAACTTGTATACTTTAAAAAGAGTATTTTATTTCGAAAAAACACGAAAAACGGCATATTTATTTTTGAAAAAGGAACTTTCCCATTTTTGAAAATATTAATTCCCTTGCCTCCCTCCCGGCGGATCCAACTTTCGTCAAATAGGGGGGGGGGGCAATGTTTTTTTTTTCAGCCACATTTTCCTCGATCGGCAGCTTAAAGTTGATTTTGTTTGTTTCTTTGAAAGGGTAGTCGTAACAGTCAATAATTAGCTTTAGTCTTATAAAATAAAGTAAATATGTAATAACATGATAAACCCTTTTTAAATAATGCGAGCGCGAGCTATATATTTTTTTTAATATGATGGGCAATATGTTTGTGATCTTCAAAACGAGATGCCTATGTAACTAATTTTAGATAATAACTGCGAGCAAGATCGCAAACAGAAATTTTAAATATATAGGCCCGAATTTACAAAGGTTTAAACCCCCTCCTAGGTTTTTTAGTCCATGGTTTAAACCCCGAGGGGGTTTAAACCCCCTCTCTGTTTCACCAACGATGGTTTCTTTAGTCCATGGTTTAAAATTAAACCATGGTTTAAACCATGGTTTAATTTTAGTCCACGGTTCTGAGCATGCTCAGTAGAGCGTATGTTGTCTGCTACGGTCTTTGCTGACCACGGCAAACAGGTTTCGAAAATCCAAAGTCTGGGGGTATAAAATACCGAATTTTGCAATCTCAGTCGATTATATGAAATAAAATTACATTCAAAACTTATTCATTGTTGGATGAGTCGAATTGTGTTGAATATCCGCTATTTTTAGATACATCACAAAATGCAATAAAAATGAAAATTTGTCTCAACCATTGCGGTCGTCTGCGCGTCGACGATAATCTCATGTCGGTCCCATCCGTAAACATCGATGTTATGTTCTTAATCATTGAATACATTTAATTCGGCTGAAAATAAAATGACAACAACCAGATGTAATATGAAGATTATCCGATGACACTTGAAGTATGAATATAATTACTTCATCAGTTTCAAGGATAAGTAGTATCTTATCAGATCGCTTTCTCATAATACTTACATTTTTGGTGGAAAGCGGCATTTAATATGAAAATCAGCTGTTGATTTTGCATGTCTACGCTCTCGATCGCTTAGCTTAGCTGAGGCTGAGAGTTAACAACGCGCATGCCCGGCCGTACAGTCTTCCGGCAACAAATATTCTACTAGTATGGATCTAATGCTTTTTCAGTATAAAAAAAACAATCATAACAAAGATTGTCGATCAGCTGTTCTACGTCATAATCAAAATTGCGAAACGACCTTTGAATCCAGTTCCATCGCCAAAAATATCAAAAAATTTAAATTCAAATGTAAATTCTAGAAAGAACACGTCCCCAAAATTTTCTGAAGTAAACTTTATCCTCCAATTTGTTTATTTTCCTTTCTTAAAATTGAGACCGCCCTGATTTATTCCCCAAATCTTGACTTTATTTTGTTAATGGTAATCAAAAGTGCATCCCATAAGTCTAGCACGCATAAAAATAAATATTTGTGGATCACTGAAACATTGGCGGAAATCCCTACTCAAAATAGTTTAGGTCTTTTATGATGGTAAAAAATACAAAATCATTCAAAATCGAAATAAAACATGTATTTGGGACGAGATGACCCGACTTTTGGAAAGATAACCTTTTTCGGGGGTGGGGTAGTTGTAGCTAGAATTAGAAGTTTATTTAATTCCCAAAATATTTTAGAGGTTTAGCATATATATTTCCTGAATATTTGTTTATCAAAATAAATTATTTTCATTTCTATTTCTCATTTCAATTTGAAACTTTTCTCAATAGTTAAACAATATTGAAGTGAAAGTGAAGTGTTCTCTCTCGTTCTCATAATCTTTCTCTTGTTCCCGCTCATTTTCTTTCTTTCTCTCTCACACACACAAGCTTACCTACGGGGGGCAGACTGCCCCCCCCCTTACGAGTCACAACCCATGCAAGGGACCTATCCCTGCCCCCCCCCGACGAGAAGTTTTTTTTTTTTTTGCTTGTACATTTTTTTCTGGTACGAAATCCTCTTGTGATTGATTGAAGACCCCTTTTTGTCATTTTTTTGCGGACGATTTTGCCCCCCCCCTCCCCCTGTGGAAAATCCTAGGTACGCTACTGCACACACATTCACCATCCTACTACCCTTTTCTCTCTGTCACCCCCTCCCCTTGCTCTTTCAAAAATGCATCAACAGAAAACCTGTAATAAGAAGCATCTTACATCAAAGCAGTTTAAATATTTTAAAGTTAGCTATTTTTTTATTTCAATATTTCAAGGCGGTGTACATAGAGAAATCATGAAAATTTCAATATACAAGCATATAACTATTTCCTGTCTTAATGATTGTACAACAAAATACCTTGGCAAAAAATATAATGGAAATATTTTCAAATGTCAAATTCATTAGAGTGGACATTCGATAGGCATATAATATTCTCAGTACATGTACATGTAATGTATTAATCCAATGAACAATGTTTCTCCCCCCCCCCAAAAAAAAAAAAAAAAATATATATATATATATATACATTGCAGGTCATGTATAGATCAAGTTCCAATAACACCTAGCAAAGCCAGTGCATCTACTTTGACTTCACTCCCTTCACGCTTATTTTTTGTAACTGTGTTGACATTAATTAAAAATAGATTTTGTTTTTTGAAGTGATTTTTTTTATTAATTTAATTCTCCAATTAATTCATTTTCATACATACAAAATTCTGTTAATAAGTTAGTTTAGATCATTTATGCATTTAATTTTGTTGAAAATCTATATAAATATCAAGCATTCCCAGAATTAAACTATCATCTTTATTTCCCTCAACCATGGAATACGGCAACTTCAAATCCAGCACTGCCTCAAGTTACACCACCCAAACAACCAAGTGCATCTACTCTGATTTCGTTTTCCCATTCTGGGTGAATATTTCTCACAATATATCTGACATCCCCCCATAATATATATAAGGGGGTACTTATAACAAAAGTGCAGAATACAATTTTCCTACTAGTGAAAATCCTTTGAAGCAAGCACTATAAAATTGCATTCTTAATCCTTATTGTAATACATGATTAGAAAATACTCTTGCATATAAGAATTTTAAATAAAACCTCTCAAAATACTTCCCAAATCATAATATAATTACATTATCAAGAGTATTCATCACTTTCCTTGAAACAAAATAATAAAACCCTCCCAACTGAGATGAATGTGACACATTGTTGATATTTATAAATCTGCAAAAGAACAGGAGTTCATCTATTTATTTCACAACAAGGACAAATTCTACAAATTCATTTGTCTGAGGTATCAAGGAAACATTCCCAGACTGGTGGAATTTCTTCGAAATCGCATTCCTCTTCAAGGTAATTTAGTATCATTAAAATTACCATGCCTTTTTTTCCCTTTTCCATTGACCCTTTCTGCCAGAATATTTTTTGGCCAGACTCATATATCAGAAGTAGTTGAAATAGATGTTAAATACTGTAGCAAATTAAACATGATCCCCAAATGAAGTACAAGTACATGTACATGTAATTACAAGATCAATTGGATGCACAATACACTGGTACACACAAAATAATCTGAATATACTACAGATATGTAGTAAGGTATTTAGAGGTGAAGAGGGATTTATAAAACTGAACTGGGAGGGTGAATCATTGGAAGTATGAAAAGGGCTTCAATATATGTGTTACCAGATTCAAGCAATTCAATGAACTGTGCACTGAATATTGTATACTTCTGAAAAGAATGCATTGCATTGTTGTCTGTTTTTAAAGAAATTTTTATAATTAAGTCTTTAATGTTTTCAAAAATTCAATTTATGGTTCCGAGAACAATCAGAAAACACAATGTACATTGGTGTCAGAAGCTGAACCTATCAAGTAGAGAGTTACCAGTACGTTAAACAACATACATCTTTGACAACATGATTTATAGTATGTGTTTTACAACTGTACTGTTACTATATGTTATGTACTTAAATGCATTTCAATATTGAATTTTAACCCTGCAGCAATACCACAAACCTTTGTTCTGCAAAATGGAATTTGAATTACCCATCTCAAGGAAAAAAGAATCATCTGTCAGAAGAGTTTGAGCTGGTAGAAGTGCATGCCATTAGAATTGAAGTTCAATGGAAGAAACATGGTCTCGACTTTGTAAGAGTACAAGATGAGAGTGAAAGAGCATGATATGAGATTGAAAGAGCATGAAATGAGATTGAAAGACACGATATGAGCTTGAAGGAGCACAAACTACGAATGGACGTTTTGAATAAAGAAAGAGAGGTTGCTGAAGCTAAGCTGCAGGAATCACAGGGTTATAATAATCAATTTATCAACAAATAAAGAAGTAAAGTATTCTTCATAAATTTGAATGAACTCTGTGTTTCTATGTTCTTAATGCTTTTGCCATTGTTATAGGCATTCCTCTCCACATGAAGTTGGAAGAGGTATATAAGAAGCATATGGCCCAATCCCCCCCCCCCCCCCGGCTCTTGATGTAGACATGTGTCCCATCAATTGCACCTTTCACTCCTGGAAATCTAACAGTTAGATAGAACTGTCTCCGAGTTGCTTCAACTTCTTCTCTTGTAGGAATCTTCATGTATTGCCTCTTCCTTCTTGCTTTAGCTTCTGACACATTGATGACTGCTATACTGCTGCCTCATCACCATGCATCTTTTAAAATAAAAACAAATTATATGGTTGATGGGTGAGGTGATTGTTTTGAGGTAATTTAAAACATTTCATTGAAGCACATACAGATGATAGAATGAATATTCATCTTGTACAAATATCATACAATTTTCTCCAATACATTTTAACAAGTGGAACGCCTTTCGCAGTCTCGCCATCATTATGCGATTCAATATAGCAGCTAGTGCTAGAAAAACGGGACAGATCATTTCAGAAAGTTACTCACGTATATGGTGTAGGACATACACACTTTACTGAATTTCCCAGAAGCAAATAAATGAAAATTTTATTCCCAGTCTTGTCACTGTAAGGAAAAGTGGCCCAATCTAATCACTAATAGCAGCAGTGCTGACTTTCAAAAACAACAATTGAATAATTTTTTGCCCAATGCTTTAATGACTTTTTACCTTGAAGTTTTGCACATCTTTTGATTAAAGTTAAAAAAAAATAATTGGGTTGTACAGTACCCGAACAATGTACCATCAATTTTTAATTTCAGCCAAGTCGTCACTAGTGAATTATATTTGTGACATAAATTGAGGAAACAGAATTGAAATTAATAGAGAAGTGACACAGAAGCATTTTTTCTGATATATGAATAAATTTTGCATAAATTAACACAAATAATTTTCTAGTCAAAATTTCAAAAGTCTGTGTGGAAATTTGGCGACCCTCATGTACATGTAGCTCTACCAGACGGATGAAAAAAAATCAAAATTGGTCTACAAATACAGAAGCATTTTTTGTGATTATGAATTTCGCATAAATTAGCATGAATAAATTTTGCATAAATTAGCATAATTTTATACTCAAAATTTCAAAATTTTGTGTACAAGTTTGGTGAACCTCATGAAGCTCTACCACGGGTTAATGGCAAAATTTATAACTCTAACCTGACATAACAGTTGTAAAAGCAGAGCCTCACTACTGCTGTGGTAGTTTTGGAATTTTTATATTATGCAATTCATAGGTACTTGACTGTTGCTGAAATGATACTCTTATTTATGTGCTCCTTCTCTGATTTCTAGATATTGTCATGTCATCAGCTTTATTTTGAGTCCTAAAATTATAGAAACAATCTCAGTCATTTAGATTTAACATTGCCAAGAAACATTCAATAATAGTTTATGAAAAATTAAATTACTTACCCACTGCATAAAAATGGAGAGTTGTCAACACCTGCAAATAAACAGGAAGTTGATCTATCCTCTGAGCTGTGTGTCCCTCTTCATTTCGGCTTCCAGCATATTATGGTGACGGTTTCTTTTGACAGTCGATACTGATCTCGAGATGGCCCATCCTTGTACGATTTCGATGGATTTTTAGCATCATGAAGCCCACAATGTCTTGGGAAAGGTAGCTGTATGCAGAAGAGTTGAATATTATTTTTAATTCTTTTATTTTGTGATCTTTATAATCATTCCAAACTGTACATGTGCATGTAGATTTGATCTGCCAACATAATTACTACAATCTTAATTTACTTCCAGAGATTAACCAAAACTACATTCAAGCCATTTCATTTCTTCAGTCTAAATATTTCATGTTCGATATCTTAAATCATTTCAATAATACTTTTAAACAAATCAAAACAATGTTAATCAAATTAATAATCATACCTCTTAGTAATTTAAAGCTGTGAAGAAGATGGAGATAATCCATAGAGACCTACACTGTATGGTACCTCTGATGCCGATGTAATTCTGTGAAACAGTGGTCAAATAAAAAAAATTATTTAAAAAAAAATATTCATTGGTTTATCACTTTTGAAATGCAAATCTCACAGTAAACACTGTGAATGATAAATAAATAAAAAAATATTGTAATAATTTGTTTGAAACTGGAATATGCCTTTCAAAATTAGGCCTAGGCCCACCCATGGGTTCATATCGTCTCGCGAGTGAAGGATTATCAGTCATACGCACGCGACACACCACTACACTTCGAAAATACAGTGGGCTTTTGCCCACATAAAATATTTTGTTTAAATAAACATTCCACATCCTGCTATGACACTTACCGAATCATTTAGATCCTTCCGTGACTTCTCCTTGAAGTTTCTTTCTAAAAATATGTATATTTTCTTGATCTTTAGTGAAGATTTTACGGAGATAGAAATCAGTCAGCGTTGATATCAATTTTCTCCTGAAGAGGGCGCGCGATTTGTATTCATATCAAAGACACGACAAGGGAAAGAATAGGCACCTACACTATTTTACACGCATATCGACGCAAGGCATTACGCAAAGTCCGTGAAGTGTCCAATCTTTTCATTGTATAGACTTTGGTACACCGTATACGTATTATTGACGTTCGTCAAAGCTTGTACTGCTGGTTTCTTTCCAGGCACGTATATTATTTTCATTTTTTTTTATCAGTCATCTTTTTAAATTAATGCAAATGAGTGTTATCATCACCAATAATAATCATTAATTATGTTTTTTGAAGGCATTTCATTAATTGGTGCCCATAATTAGTAAATTAATCATGAGGATTGCGCATTCAAAGAATTTAGATACAGTTATAAAATTACCGAGGAGCTGAATCAAGGTTGTGAAATTATTAGCGCCACCAACGGGCTTCCTTGTATTTCCGTGGAAGAGACAAGCGAAGTCACTTTCGAGGCCGAGGTTAGCAAAATGTGCTTTTTTTTATCGGATTATTATTTTATTATTAATTTATATTAAAAAAAACTCTTGCTACTTACCGGCAAGAGCCCCGGTGCGTAGCGAGAAGGAGCTTCGGCAAATATTACTTCAGCAATGAAGCGATGTTTGCCGACTACTTCGAAATCCAGGGTCAAACACAGTCTATTGTACGAGGTTAGTACATACTAACCTCGTACAATGTGTGAGTGGCCTAGGCCTAACGACTTAACTTAAATCTGTTTTTTTGTGGGGGGGGGGCTCTATTTTCTCTATTTGCAAGTGAAAAGACCAAATTTTGAGTAATCAACTCTTGAATATTCCTACAGCCTCAAAAATTGGCCTGTGCTGAAAGCAAAAAGGTAGGTCTCGATCTACAAATGTATATTTTGAATTTGAAATGCAATTTAGGCTTATTTAGGCTTTTTAGTAGGCCTACGAAGTTTAGTCAAGGCAAATTCAAAATCAAATTGAAAAAAAAAATCTTTCTGACTCTGAGTTTCTCCTCTTAAAATGCACCAAATAGTACAAAAATTATGTAGATTTAGATATTTCATTTTCATCTTGACATTGACAAATTAAGATATAGATGGCATAATAATATAAATATCCTCGTGAAGCTCATAAAACAAGCCCGGCCGGCCCGCGGCTGAGCACCTTCAACTCGTTCAACAACACAGCGACAAAATATCCCAACACTTAAATGCACGGATGGGACTGTGGCAATACACACGCGACGATAAAGTGCATCGTCTGGACTTGTCAATACCAAAACCTCGTTCGCAATCATGAAAAACAACACTACCAATTTCATATAACTGCTTAAAACGTATCAATATATTCCAGAGAAGGAAAGCGGGAATTTTTTTTACGAATTCAAAGAAGAATACTTACGAATTTCTAATCAAGAAGACCACTTGTCAGGTCCAGGACCGCAAGAAAAATTTTCTTCGCTTCACGGATTTTTCTCAAACTCCTCAAGTGCGCATGCTCGTAAAATTAAACCATGGTTTAAACCACATCTAAGAGCAGACTAAAAAATATGACGTTTCATGACGTTTTATGACGCATTTAAACCCCCTCGAGGTTTAAACCTCTTTCGTGAAACGTAAATGAAAAACCCAGCTCGGGGTTTAAACCAGGAGGGGGTTTAAACCACCAAAAACCAGGAGCTAGGTTTTTCGTGAATTCGGGCCATAAGCTCTGACCTGATCTAAATGGGACATTAAAAGAACTTTTTGCAGTTAGCCATGAAGAAGATGCGTGTTTCAACCAGTGGCGGCGGAATATATTTTCCTTGGGGGTGGGGGGGGGGGGGGCAAAGCCAAAAAAGGGGCCAAGAGGGGCAATTTGGTGGAAACGTAAATTTTCACCATGAGATTATCATCTGTGTAAAGAGGTTGTGTGTTTTGTAGTAATTGAATAGAGCAAAACTTTTTAAGTGATCACTGATTGATAAGTTATATATTTACATTTTATTTCTGCGAGCGTAGCGAGCAAGCGGTTTGGGGATAAATTCAAATCTGAAGATGTAAAATTCGCCTTTTTGGTCAATTACTGTTAAAAGGGCATCCTTGTGAGATGTTGCGAGCGAATCACGTGCTCAAACTTTTGGAACTTTCATGTAGGCCTAGAATGATAATAATGATATAGATATTATTTACCCAGGGAAGCCACTTCAGTTCTGAAAACTGTTCTCCCAGCTATTATTTTTTTTACAAGAATGTTTAGAATGTCCAGTTTTCAGGTTGGAAATCGGAAAATTTTGGCTCACGTTCGTCGCTATTGTATTGTTTATTGAGGAACTCATTCTATTCCTGGTTACAAAAAATATAAAGGTCCAATTTCCAGGTGGAATGTCACAATTTTTAAGCTTGCGGTTCGCGCTCTCATTATTTAGTTCGTGAGATATTTATTCAATTCATGAGTCACTTAATGCAGTCCTTAAAACAGGTCAGTATATAAAAAACAAATTACAGCTCACCCTCGAGTTAATAGAAAGATACACATCTTTCTTACGATTAAAAAAACTGTTCAGAATGTTTAGGTTCACGTCTTGTTGCATGAAATGTCTACTAGTTTGAGCTTGCGATTCGCGCTTTCAACATCTCACAAGGATCATTAATATTATAGTATTATTTTTATTACCAGCAGAAGCTGTTATAAAAAATGACATCCCCCCAATACAATTCCTATTATCTAGAGGTTACTCGCACGCGACCAACACACTTGATCCCCTGCATCTTTAAACCATTTGCTTAGGCAGCCATTGCTCAGATAAAATCGAAATTAGCCTATGCTTGATCAGGGCGCCTATTCTTAATGAAATACATGCTTTTGGCCACAACACATACATGTACCGTTGATCGTTATTACTATCATTGCATAATATCGTGTAATCTCGTAATGACAACACCGTTTTTGTTACCAAAATGAATAATTTTCATTTTCGGAAATACGAACCTTATTTAATTTTCGGATTAACGAACCTTATTTCGTTTTCGGATTAACGAACCTTAGGAATTACGAACCTTATTTCGTTTTCGGATTAACGAACCTTATTTCGTTTTCGGATTAACGAACCTTATTTCGTTTTTGGATTGACGAACCTTCAGAATTACGAACCTCATTTCGTTTTCGGATTAACGAACCTTCGGAATTACGAACCTTATTTCGTTTTCGGATTGACGAACCTTCGGAATTACGAACCTTATTTCGTTTTCGGATTGACGAACCTTCGGAATTACGAACCTTCGGAAATACGAACCTTCGGAATAACCGAAGCTTCGGAATTACGAATGTATGCGGGAATAACATGAAGATCAATTGTAGACTTTCCTCCAGACACAATTATTTCGAGAATAAAAAAACAATAAAACCCAACCCTACAACGATTCTAAGAACCAACAATCCTCCAAATTAAGACTAAGTAGAAAAGCACATGTGTAGAGCGTTGTCTCTATTCCAGATCCAGTCATTTTTTAATGACTATCGTGTAATCTCGTAATGACAACACCGTTTTTGTTACCAAAATGAATAATTTTTCATTTTTGGAAATACGAACCTTATTTAATTTTCAGATTAAAGAACCTTATTTCGTTTTCGGATTAACGAATCTTCGGAATTACAAACCTTATTTCGTTTTCGGGTTAACGAACCTTATTTAGTTTTCGGATTAACGAACCTTATTTCGTTTTTTGATTGACGAACCTTAAGAATTACGAACCTTATTTCGTTTTCGGATTAACGAACCTTCGGAATTACGAACCTTATTTCGTTTTCGGATTGACGAACCTTCGGAATTACGAACTTTATTTCGTTTTCGGATTGACGAACCTTCGGAATTACGAACCTTCGGAAATACGAACCTTCGGAATAACCGAAGCTTCGGAATTACGAATGTATGCGGGAATAACATGAAGATCAATTGTAGACTTTCCTCCAGACACAATTATTTCGAGAATAAAAAAACAATAAAACCCAACCCTACAACGATTCTAAGAACCAACAATCCTCCAAATTAAGACTAAGTAGAAAAGCACATGTGTAGAGCGTTCCAGATCCAGTCATTTACAAATTAATTTAAGCAATCTTAAAAACATAAGACTTTGGCATATTCTTATTCCTGATGAATAACATGAGTATAATGCTAAGACCTTCGTCTAGACCCAGTTATTTGTATGATAAACAAATATTGAAAAAAAAATCAAAGCTAAGACCAATCTTTAAGATTAAACACAGTCAAAATGCTTGGGTTTGGAGAGTTGTCTTTACCCCACACCCAGTTCTCTTAAAAATACAAATTAAGCAAAAGATTAATCTTAAAACTTAGACACCAGCATCTCCGAAATTATAAAAATCCTGTGATCTAACCCATACAACAAAAACGACAAATTAATAAAAGGTGTAAATATTCAGATCTAATGGTACACGCCTTAAAAACCCCAAAATAGCAACAACAACAACGTTATTCTTCATCATTGATATTGTGGCGTCTTTGTTAATATTGTTTGTCTGTTTTCATCGTTTCTTATAATTTGCTATTTTGAAATAACTGGGTCTATAGCAAAGACTACGCCATATGTAAAGACGTTTGTCCCCTGGAAAGATCAAACCTCAAGATGTTGATGGACCTGAATCCACCGACGGGACAGCCTAACCCCGTAACTCTGGTACGGGTGTGGGAGGGGGCTCTTCTTTCTTTGCCTGTCTCTCTTTCAGTCATTTCAAATCATTTTTTTTCATATCGTATCACTTCTTGATCACATAAATCCTCTCTCTCTCTCTCTCTCTTTCTCTCTTTGTTTTACGGGTCAATATAACACAAGAAAATATATCTTAGGCCACTGAGATTATGGGAGTTGTAACCAATCAACAAAAAAATGCTGAATATATTACAAATGGTGCTTGGTACACTGAAAATTTAAAGTACCGAAGAACTTGTTAAAACGTTATCCCCTCTTGTCAGAATGATTTTCTTTTATGTAATATCTAGATCGTCGATCAACAACCTTATCGTTTTCGGGAAGTAATCCCCATATTGTGTGCTGATATCCTATTCCTCATTTTTTTTGTTTTACATGTATTTAAAGGTTTTGTTTTGTCTTTTGAATGAATATACATGAAATAATAATAAGAAAGAAGTATAATTATAAAAATAATAATAATTAAAATTGTAACCCTACTTCTCATACAGTGGGTAGCAAAATAGTCATTCATGACTTATTGTCAAATAAAAACATGGAATGGAATGGTTATCCCCTCTTGATAGAATGTTTTTCCTTTATATACTATATCATAGATAGTCGATCAACAACCTTATTGTTTTCGGGAAGTATTCCCCCTATTGCTTACTGATATCTTATTTTTTTTATAGTTTTTTTCATATGTATTTAAATGTTTTGTTTTTTGTGTTCTTTTCATAGAAAAAAAGGAAGGAATATACAAGAAATTATTTTTAAAAATGGTTGCAGTGTTTTTGTTTTGTTGTTATTGTTGTGTTTTTAATGATTTTTATAACTGGGTCTGACAGAATGACTATGCTACATTTCCAAGTTATTCAATATAAATAGGATCGTGGGTCTTTGTTTTTTATAATTATTATAATTTTTGAAATAACCGGGTCTAGAAAAAAGACTTTGCAATTATATTATGATTTTTGAAACAACCGGGTCTGGAAAAAAGACTTTGTACTTCAATTATGATTCTTTAATTAACCGGGTCTGGAAAAAGATTTCGCATTTTTGTGCTATATAAACACATTACTATAGGGTTTTAGCTTTTAGTTACTGGGTCTGGAGCAAAGACTACGCTTGATTCTCAATTTACTATTAGCGTCTGAAGAAAAGACTAAGCTCAATTCTCATTTTTATTCCACTGGAATTTCATTATTGTATCTTAGTTTGGACTAAAATTATAATTTTTTAAATAACCAGGTCTAGAAAAAAGACTTTGGATTTATATCATAATTCTTTAAACAACCGGGTCTGGAAGAAAGACTTTGGACTTGTATTACAATTGTTAAAGCAACCGGGTCTGGAATAAAGACTTTGGATTTATATAATAATTTTTGAAACAACCAGGTTTGGAAAAAGACTTTGGATTTATATTATAATTTTTGAAACAACCGCGTCTGGAATAAACACTTTGGACTTATATCATAATTTTTAAAGCAACCGGGTCTGGAAAAAAGAATTCGGACTTGTATCATAATTTTTTAAACAACCAGGTCTGGAAAAAGACTTTGCATGTATATAATAATTTTTGAAACAACCGGGTCTGGAATAAAAACTTTGGGTTTATATCATAATTTTCAAAGCAACCGTGTCTGGAATAAAGACTTTGGGCCTATATTATAATATTTGAAACAACTGGGTCTGGAAAAAAGACTTTGGATTTATATTATCATTTTTTAAACAACCGAGTTTGGAATAAAGACTTTGGACTTATATTATAATTTGTTAATTAACCGGGTCAGGAAAAGAGACTTTGCACGTTTGTGCTATATGAACGCATTACTATGGGATTTTAGTTTAGAACGGATTTGCCAAAAATCCCTTCAAATTTATAACATTTGTGGGTAAAGTCATTATTACATTTGTGGGCGATCAAACATTATTACATTTGTGGGTAAAGTGTTATTTCATTCGTGGGCGTTATTACATTTGTGGTAAAGTGTTATTACATTTGTGGGCGTTATCACATTTGTGGGCGATTATTACATTTGTGGGTGTAACAGGGTCCTCGGGCACCCTGGATCCGCCTATGTTAGTAGTTGTTATGATGAACACGACGCATATCTATTAAGAAATAAATGCGAGCGTGAAGCGCTAGCTGAAAACTTTTATAACGATGAATTGAAAACTAATTTTTTTGTCAGGTTAGAATATCAAATATTTCAGCTTGTGCTTCTCGTTCGCATAAAGAAAATTGTAAGGGCGGGATGCGTATATAAATAAACAATTCATTGATGCCAGCGCGAGGTTAATTTTTTTATGTACTGTCTTAAGGACTCTTTTAAAGTATAATTCCTATTCTAATTGTTTTTCTTTTCTTTCCTCTTCTTTTTTATTCTTCTTATCCCTTTTTATCGCCACCATAGGGGGGGGGGAGATCTTTGCCCCTTAGATCGGCCTATGTATGTTGTCTTGAATAACACTAACACTTACATGTGGAATTGATACAGAGGATGCCTACCTCATTAATCAAAAATTGCGAGCGCGTAGCGCGAGCTGAATTGGATAATAATCCTTTTTTGTGACCCTGAACGGGATATCTATCTCACTGAACACACGTGAAACTCGAAAACATTGTATTTGTCTATTTTAAAAACGGGATATTTCAATTCAGCCGCATGAGTTTAAGCTTTTGGGCAGGACATATATTTCAATATAAACAGGCAATACAGGCAATGTTGCGCCCCCGCTGGAAAATGTAATTGCATGAAGCCCTCTTAGTTCAAGGTCAATTTGGCGCCCTCGGTTGAACATAACGTGGCGCCCCCATGTAAAATACAAATTTGCCCCACCCCTTCTGAAACATGTATTTGTCGCATTATGGTCAAAATTCAAATAAGCGTTCGCGTACTTCGAAAATCAATTTGGTGCCCCTCTACATCGAACATCAATTCGGCGCTCCCATAGTTCAAACATCAATTTGGCGCCCCTTCCCATTTCAAACATCAGTTTGGCGCCGCCTAGTTCGAAAGTCATTTTAGCGCCGCCTAGTTGGAACATCAAATCGACGTCCGAGTCAGCATCTCTCTCTTTCGTTTCCAATCTCTTTTTCTTTCTTTGTTTTATATCTTTTATCCTAATTCAACTTCCTTTCTCTTTCTTTCTCTCTTTCTTTCCCCCCTCTTCTTCTCACCCTTTCTTCTTCTCTTCTTTTCCTTCCTCCCCTCTCTCTCTCGTTTTCTTCTCTCTATTTTCCCCTTTTCTTCTTTTTTTTCTTGTCTTTCTTTCACCCCTTTCCTTTTCCCCATCTTTTCTTTCCCCCTTTTCTTCTCCTTTATTCCCCCTTACTCTCTCTTTTTTTGCTCCTCTTTTCCCCCTCTCTCTCTCTTGTTTTCTTTCTTCCCATCTTCCTCTCTTTTTAAATATTATTATCTTCCTTCCTCTTTATTTGTTCTTCTTTCCCCCCTTTTCATTTCTACTTTCTTTTCTTTCTTTTCCCTCTTCCTTTTTTTCTCTTTCCTCCTTTACTTCACCCTTTTTCTTTTTCTTTTCTTTCCCCTTTTCTCTTTTATTTTTTTTTACTTCTCTCGCTCCCCCTTCCACCCCTTCTCTTTTTCTTCTCTTCTTTTCCCCTCTTCCTCTATCTTATTCTTCTCTTCCTTCCTCTTTTTTCGTCTTCTTTCACCTCCTTTTCCTTTCTCCTTTCTTTTCTTTTGTTCCTTTTCCCTCCTCTTTCTCTTCGTCCCCCTTTTTTCTCCCTTTATCTTTGTTTTCCTTTCCCCCTTTTATTCTTCTCTTCCTTTCTCCTTCTTACTCTCTTTTTTCTCTTCTTTTCCCATCTTCCACTCTCTTTTTTTATTTTCTTTTCTCTTTTCACCTCTTTTTTTCCTGGGGGTGGGGGTAAGGCAGTTCCCCTCCCCCCATGGATCCACCCCTGATAGAACCCCATGGTCTCGTATCATTTGACCTTTGGACCTCTCGATGACATTTGATATATCTGATCATAATTTTACACACACTGCGGACAATCGGACCTGCGGTCTATTGTTCCCGCGGTCTATCGGGATGTCCCCCATTTATATACGATGGGCCGAAGTTATGGAACTCTCTTCATAATCAGTGTAGTAAAATAACGAGAAATCGTCATTACGGTGTAGCGTTAATTTCGGTGAAAGTTACGTAATCTTCGCACACCGAATTCGCATAGCGGCAGCATGGTCGAGTGATTTTTGTAGCCTGTTATTAGTCGTTTCGCGCGTATTTGACACACAAGCTTGCACCGTGCAATGATGCACAGAGCACCCACGCTCTTGACCGAAGAGACGACCCAACATGCCCAATGAACTTACACACAAACTAAGGCCTATACCTCGGCTATCTTTCCTTGTATGCACACGTTAATGCACACACCAAACCCCATCTCCCTGGTATACACATGATACATGTAATGATAAGCATGATAAGAGAGGATTGAGATGAATGAGGGAAATTGTTCTCTGACCATCGACGTGATCATTGTGAATGTAGGCCTACAAACATGCATGCTAACTGACCACGGGACCATACAGCCAGTACCAAATTATTCACCGTTTCCCTCTTTTCTGCACTTAACAGTCATAAGCCAAAGGAAAAATAAGGGATATTAATGATTCATGCGATATTGGACAAGTCATGTAAGTTTTATAATTTCATCATGTTCATCTGTTTTGTAATTGACGATCCTGATCCTTCACTGTGTCGGTGAACTGCATCAAGGACTCGTCATTTTTAAATAGTTTTTTACTGGTTTTTATTGTACATGCCAATCTTATGTTCCCCGTTGCTATCACCATGCTATCACCTATGAATATTAATACTATAACGAACCTTCAAGTACGACGTTGTGTGCATATTGATCAGTACACTACGTGTAGAATGAAAGTTTACATATCGGATACAAAAGTTTACGTGAATGACGGCTGTCATAAACGCCTATCAGTCGTTTTATTCAGCTCGGCAAAACTGATGTACAGGTTCTTTTGGTAATTTATAACAAAATGCCACGGTAAAAAAAAAAATCGGCGCGGATAGATCGAATGCTAATAAAGTTGAAAAACAAAGTATCGTACTTTGCAGAAATCCTTTTGTTTTGGGACAAATCGCCGGGAAGGGAAAGAAGGGGAAGAGCTCGTGGAATCGTTCGCTCTCGCTCGTTTCTCATAGGTTTTGCGTGCAAATCTCCGTGAACCGCTGGCAATGTGCAGCGCTTTCGCTGTTATCGATTCACTGTGGTGACCTCATTTTATTACATGTTTGCGTAATGACGATTTCGCGTGATTTTACTACACTGATAATGAAAACACAAATGCAAAATCTTTGAACTCTTTTAAGACTAAATTCAAATTATCTCTATTAAAACCTTATAATGTACTCACAAATTGAGTTTAATTCATCATCTCTGTCAATTCATCATTATTACTTTAAAGACTACAATTAAAACATAAAAAATCCGCATACATTCGTAATTCCGAAGCTTCGTAATTCCGAAGGTTCGGTTATTCCGAAGGTTCGTATTTCCGAAGGTTCGTATTTGCGATGGTTCGTTATTCCGAAGGTTCGTCAATCCGAAAACGAAATAAAGTTCGTATTTCCGAAGGTTCGTCAATCCGAAAACGAAATAAGGTTCGTAATTCCGAAGGCTCGTCAATCCGAAAACGAAATAAGGTTCGTAATTCCAAAGGTTTGTTAATCCAAAAACGAAATAAGGTTCGTTAATCCGAAAATTGAATAAGGTTCGTATTTTCGAAAATGAAAATTATTCATTTTGGTAACAAACACGGATGATAATAATAAAAGCTGGGAGAACAGTTTTCAGAACTGAAGTGGCTTCCCTGGGTAAATAATATAATTTTTATCATTTTAGGCCTACATGAAATTTCCAAAATTTTGAGCACGTGATTCGCTGGCAACATCTCACAAGGATGCCCTTTTAACAGTAATTGACCAAATAGGCGAATTTTACATTTTCACCCAGAACCGCTTGCTCGCTACGCTCGCAAAAATGAAACGTAATATATAACTTACCAATCACAGATCACTTATTTTTTTGCTCAAATTAATTACTACAAAACACACAACCTCTTTACACAGATGATTATCTTATGGCGAAAATATCCGTTTGCACCAAAATGCCACTATTGGCCCCTTTTTTGGCTTCCCCCAAAAGGAAAATACGTTCCGCCGCCACTGGTTGAAACACGCATCGTCTTCATGGCTAACTGCAAAAAGTTCTTAAAATGTCCCCTTTAGATCAGGTCAGAGCTTATATTTAAAATTTCTGTTCGCGCTTCTTGCTCGCAGTTATTATCTAGTTACATAGGCATCTCGTTTTGAAGATCACAAACATATTGCCCATCATATAAAAAAAATATAGCTCGCGCTCGCATTATTCAAAAAGGGTTTATCATGTTATTACATATTTACTTTATTTTATAAGTATAAAGCTAATTATTGACTGTTAGGACTACCCTTTCAAAAAACAAACAAAAATCAACTTTAAGCTGCCGATCGAGGAAAATATGGCCGAAAAAAAATTGCTCCCCCCCATTTGACAAAAGTTGGATCCGGCCGGGAGGGAGGCAGGGGGCACTTGCACCCCAAAAATGAAATAAAAAACAGGGAAATGCATATTTTCCAAAAATGGGAAAGATCTTTTTTCAAAAATAAATATGCTGTTTTTCATGTTTTCGAGATAAAATACTCTTTTTAAAGTAAAGTTTTCAGGCTGGAATATTGCAAATTTTCAGCTTGCGCTTCGCACTCTCAGTTAATCGATTGGTGAAATATGTATCCTAAAGAGGTCACTAAATTCTTTCTTTAAGATTCCTTTTCTGATCAGTATGTTTAAGCTCGCGTATTGCGCTCGTGTTAATTCTTTAGTTAGATGTACATATTTTTAGTGACAGCAGAAATCTGCTTATTTCCATTTTTATTGTGATTGTGATTAACGCTCGCAATACCTCGCAATAATGCCATTTAAAGAATAATTGACCCCCAAAACGAGTTTTACAACTTCACATTTGATTTTTTACCAAGCCGCTCGCTCATTATACTCTCTCCCGAAAAATAAAGGCTAAATATACATTTTGCCATAATAAGACGTCATTTCAAAAAAGTTGAAAATCTTACGGTGAAAATCCGAAGGTGAAAATATCACCAAAGTGCCCATTTTGACGTATGAGTTTCATTTTTTGGCTTTACCCCCAAACGAAAATTCGTTTGTCTTCCCATCCTCATAACAGTTAAACGGCAAGTGTCCACCCCCAACCCTTGCCTCTTCCTCTGCTTTCCCGGTTTTCATTTTTCGGATTAACGAACCTTTTTTTGTTTTCGGATTAACGAACCTTATTTCGATTTCGGATTAACGAATCTTATTTTGTTTTCGGATTAACGAATCTTATTTCGTTTTCGGATAACGAACCTTCGGAAAAACTAACCTTATTTCGTTTTCGGATTATCGAACCTTCGGAAAAACGAACCTTATTTCGTTTTCGGATTAACAAACCTTCGGAACAACGAACCCTATTTCGTTTTCGGATTATCGAACCTTCGGAATAACGAACCGTCGGAATAACGCCACAAATGTTCGGATTAACGAACCCTTTTTCGTTTTCGGATTAACGAACATCGATGTATAGGCAAATTTGCGTGTTTCGGAATTACGAACCTTCGGAATGACGAAGCTTCGGAATTACGAAGTGTAACCAAAAAATCATTATCCTTTTTTATTGAAAAAAAATCTGACACAAGTACTTCTCAGATGTGCTAATTATTGAACCTCATACATTAGTGTGTCTATCCTCTTGTCTATTTTCTCTTTCTCTCCTGTCCGCTTATCCACCTTCCTACCGGTTATTTGTTTACGGCATCAATCACATTTTTCGTGCATTATATTCTTTCCATGTTATTTTATATATTTTTTCCCTTTTCATACACATCATTGAATCCAGTTTGGTTGTGTCCACGACGGCATGTGTTCTATCTACGTACAACAGCACCCATCCATCTTCTCAGGGCATACTCCCCTTTTTCTTCTCTTTTTTTTGGGTGGGGGTGGGGTGAGGCAGGATGGATATATTTTAGGACGAATTGTTTTGTCCTTTATAAAACTATATATTTTTTATAACTTCGTATTTATTTTGTGAGTATTTCCCTATCATTTATTTATTGTTTTCTCATTTGATTATCTGTTTTTATAATTTCTTATTTTCTTATTTGTTGTGTTATCTATTTTTGAGGGGCCCACATTTTACAAGCATTGCTTTTTGGTGGGTCCCTTCCTTTCCATCTTAACCCTTTGCGTGCGGACCCGCGAATCCAGATATCTCTCCCTGCGGCGGGGCCGTTTTGATACATTGCTGGTATTTGGATGTGTGGCGGTGTTTTCCCAATCAATTGCTCATTGCCAATCAGAAGCATTTTCAGGATTTTTAGTAAATGTAAAGATGAAAGATCAAACATTTTTCTTTCTAGAAATAAAGGTTTTGATTCTGAAATCAACAGAATAGTTACGAAATTTACGAGGAAAAAGTCGTGTTTTTTGTAAAATCTTCGCTTTTTCCCAAGTCAATAGGCACTGTGTCAAAAAAAAATGCATCAGCACGCGCGGACAGGTCATGTTCGATCGATACCGCTTTTTTGTCTGCTCTAGTGCTTTTTTCATTGCCTATTGTCCCGCTACTCATGAATGGTCTCTTTACCTAATTGTAGAGAGATTACTTGCAAAGTGTATAATAATCCGTTTTGGGTGAAATCACAGCATACCAAATACCTTTATTTAGAGAATGCAAGTGCAATAATGGTGATTTAACATCGCGCAACGAAAGTCCGAAACTATTTTGTGACTTTGAGGGGCTTCAAGACGGTGGCCTCAACGATTCACTCAAAATCATCTTTGGTATCTTCTTTTCATAAATTATAGTTTGTAATAAAAAAAAATTGTTATTGAAGATTGCATACCAGTATTCAATATGTTTTCCGTTGCAATTTCAAAAAGTGAAGGGTGTAAATTTGAAACGGTGGATCTGAAATCACACCTCTCAACGCTCTTCTCGTCTCGTCTACAATATTATTCATGTTTCTTTTATCTCCCTTTCCCTCCAAAATAGCTATGATACCGACTAATGTTCATCACAATGAGAAAAAGTAAATCATTTTCATCTAATGAAATTGTAACATCCAAATTGAAAGTTTTTTATCATGTTCATCCATTTTATTCATTTTTTTTAACCGTTCTGGATTTTTCACAACCAAAAAAAAAATAAATAAATGAATCATGAAAGATTTGTATCCCGTTTTGTCTCTATCAATTTTAATCGTTCAATTAGATAGTACAGAGGGGTTGGAGTCGGAAGGAGGCGTAAGTCCATAAATTTGTGATTTTTTTTTATTGGGGGGGGGGGCGGATCACTCCCATATTCAGCTCAACCCCTCCATTTTCACAAAGGCCCAGCGGCCACTGTTATTTATACATCTTTTTCAAATATTTTGGTGTTGATGCTCACCAGAGTAACGCCCCAAAGGTATGTTTGCCGTAAAGAAAAATATAAGGTGAACCTGTTTTTCCCCCTTTATATGGATCCTTTTCTACTATGCTATTCGCCAGAAAAAAAGAAAAGGAAAAAAGAAGTAAGAAACTGACGAAATAGTAGGAAAATGGATAACATTTTTAATGGGAGGAGGGGGGGGGGGGTAGGTGGAAGATTGAGAGGGATTTGTCGGGACTCGCCAAACAAACGTTCTTTTTATAGATGGATGCCTCGCCGTAAATTCTCATTCTATTTCCTTAATTTCCGATGAGGATACTTTAAGTTTATTATTAGTTTTAGCTATCGTATTTCTATATCCCCTCCCGTCTACACCTTCCTTTCTCTTAGTTCTTCTCATTTAAATTGTATCTGTATTGTCTTCCTTCTCCCCTATTTGGATTACGAGGTATTATACCTGCCCCATCCCCCTCTATCCATTATCCCTGATTTTTCTTCTCAGTACCTGTCATCTTACATTACATCTAACCCCCCCCCCTCCCTCTCTCTCTCTCTTCATAAATCGTTCGGAGAGTAGGCTCTATGCCTCGATTTTGCCAACTTGTATTGATCGCGGATTGTTGCATTCGTGAGCCTCTCATCCTATTGCATCGTGGCCATTATGTCAAAAATTCAGGGGGGGGGGGGTGTTACACCCACAAATGTAATAATCGCCCACAAATGTAATAACGCCCACAAATGTAATAACACTTTACCCACAAATGTAATAACGCCCACAAATGTAATAACACTTTACCCACAAATGTTATAATTTTTGATCGCCCACAAATGTAATAACACTTTACCCACAAATGTAATAACGCCCACAAATGTAATAACACTTTACCCACAAATGTAATAATGCACTTTACCCACAAATGTTATAATGACTTTACCCACAAATGTAATAAATTTGAAGTGATTTTTGGCGAATTCGTTCTAAACTAATATCCTATAGTAATGCGTTCATATAGCACAAAAGTTCAAAGTCTTTTTTCCAGACCCGGTTTTTCAAAATTATAATATACGTCCAAAGTCTTTTTACCAGACCCGGTTGTTTCAAAATTATAATATACGTCCAAAGTCTTTTTTCCAGACCCGGTTAATTCGAAAATTTAAATGCAGGTCCAAAGTCTTCTTTTCAGACCCGGTCGTTTTAAAAATTATAATATACGTCGGTGAGGGGTAAAGACAATACTCTAAGCCCAAGTATTTTAAGTGGGTTTAATTTTGAAGATTGGTCTCAGCTGTCATTTTTTTCAATATTTCTTTATCTTTTAAATAACCGGGTCCAGACGAAAGACTAAGCATAATACTCGTGTTATTCCACAAGAATAAGAATATGAGTCTTTTGTTTTTAGGATTGTTTAAATCATTTTTAAATCACCGGGTCTGGAATAAAGACAATGCTCTAAACATGTGCTTTTCTACATGCATGGTCTTAATTTGGAGGATTGTTGGTTCTTAGATTCGTTGTTGGGGGTTGAGTTTTATTGATTTTTTATTCCTGAAATAATTGTGTCTAGAGGAAAGTCGATCTTCGACAATCGGTCTTCATGTTGTTCCACAGTAAAAAGATTATTGGGTATTCGTTTTAGAATATTTGTAAGAACTATTTTATTTTTCAAATAGTAACCAAGTCTGGAGAAAGGATGTCTGCTTTACCCACGCGTTATTACAATGTTTTGTAGGGGTAGTAGTATTATTAAAAAAAGACATATTTTTACTGGGTGAAACTTTGGAAATTTGGTCTTAGATTTGAAGTTTTCAGTTACTTTTTTTTAATAGCCGGGAGGAAAGAGTACGTTTTAAAACTCGTGTTATTCCACGAGAATAAGAATATAAGGTCTTATGTTAGAAGATTTTTTTTCGTAACTGTTTTAGGTCTGGAATAAAGACAACACTCTAAACCTCTTTTAAAACAGGTTCTTAGGTTGAAGGTTTGTTTGGTCTTAGACTTTGATTTTTTTTTATTCTTACTATTAGCGTTTTTTTTTGAAGAAGAAAAAATGGTCGGGCTGAAAGACTACGCTATATCCAGCATTAATAAGATTATGGGGTCTTTATACTGTTTTTAAACTGTTATTCATGATGTTTAAATAACAGGTAACCGGGTCTGGAGAAAAGACTACGCTTGATTCTCAATTTACTCTTAGTGCATATATTCACAATATACACCGTATAAGTTGAAACAACAACAAAGACATTAATTCCACCAGTTTTAATTAACTGGGTCTGGAGAAAAGACTAAGCTCGATTCCCATTTTTTCCACAGGAATATCATTATCGTATCTTAGTTTGGACTTATATTATAAATTTTGAAATAACTGGGTCTGGAAAAAGACTTTGGACTTATTAAAATTCTTGAAACAACCGGGTCTGGAAAAAAAGACTTTGGATTTATATTATAATTTTTGAAACAACCGGGTCTGGAAAAAAGACTTTGGACTTATATCACAATTTTTGAAACAACCGGGTTTGGAAAAAAAAAGACTTTGGACTTTTATTATATTTTTTTAAACAACCGGGTCTGGAAAAAGACTTTGGATTTATATTATAAGTTTTGAAACAACCGCGTCTGGATAAAAGACTTTGGACTTGTACATTGATGTTTTATTAACCCTGTCTGAAAAAAGACTTTGCAGTTTTGTGGTATATAAACGCATTACTATAGGATTTTAGTTTAGAACGGATCCTTTCAAATTTATTATATTTGTGGGTAAAGTCATTATTACATTTGTGGGCGATCGAAAATTATTACATTTGTGGGTAAAGTGTTATTACATTTGTGGGCGTTATTACATTTGTTGGTAAAGTGTTATTACATTTGTGGGCGTTATTACATTTGTGGGCGTTATTACATTTGTGGGTGCAACAGGGGGTCTTCTTGATTCTCAAATAAAGTCCCGAAAAACCTTTTTAAACTACTATTGTAACTGTCATTTCACAATTTATTTTATATAATCTTCCATTTTCGATATCAATAACATGGGTAGATATCTATCGGAAAAGAAATATGATGATAATGATAATCGTATCAAAATGCACGACTAAACTATTTTTTGTGAACTTAGGGCTTAGGGTTAAGGCAAGACAGAGGCCTCCATCTTTCACAAAAGGATGGATTTTTAGATTTTTTTCGTAAATTATGTCTCATTTAATTTGTAGCTTGTAGCTATTGTAATAGTAACATAATTTTCTTTGCGCATCAGTATTCGATTGGTAGTATCCTGAAATTATTTCAAAGAGTTACACAAGTAAAAGTGACTAAAATTGTAAGTCTGAAATCATACCTCCTGACTCTCTCCTTGTCACTTTCTACGTTTCGTTCTTTATCTTACTTCCCTCAAAAAGAGCCATGCTAGCAACTACTGAAAGTAAGATACATTATTTTTTCTTGAATAAATTATATCTGCTATCAAAAGTGTTTTTTATTTGTTCGTTCGTTTTGTTCTATTTTTTATTTGTGTCGTTGATTTCACAACCGAAAACCCATGTAGTATTCATGGTAATAAATAAATCATTAAAACAAATCATAATAGTTAGAATTCATTTTTGTCTCTATCATTTTAATGTAATAGTACAGAGGCGGCTAAGTTAGTAGAAAGTTTCAGTCCTCACCCCTTGAGAAAAAAACATGTACAAAAAATCCGAAGTCTATATAAATTTGCAATTTTTCTTTTGGCCGGTTCAATCCCTTCCACTTTCAGCTCAACCCTCCATTATCAAAAACGCTCAGCGGCCCCTGTTTTTATGTAGGAAATCTTATATTTTGGTTTTGATGCTAACGAGGGTAAGCGACTCAAATGTTTGTTTGCAGTAACGGGAACAAAAATGGGTGCGGGTCGGATTTTTTTCTAAATGAATCTTTTCTACCACGCTATTCGCAGGTTAAACAAATAGAAATTAGCAAAAAAAAAGGAAAATCGGAGAGAAGAGACAAACAAACAATATTAGAGTGCAGGTCAGAACATTTCTATCTGGAGGGGGGGGGGGGGGGGTAGGTCAAACAATAATCAAAAGTCAATCAGTTTGACAAGGGTCTGAGGACCGAGTTGCGACACACAAATATTGTGGGATTTTTTGTAATCTACACAGTAAAAACGCTGTACAAAATATCGCTGTATAAGAGGTGCTGTATAATTTTTTGAACAGCACATGTTTAAGCTTTGATAAATATCGGTATAAAACACGGCGAATTGACCTGTTTAAGGTCCGTAGACAGAAGGCTTGAACAGGGGGTTGTACACAGTTCAGTGTGGCCAGCGCTCAAAATGAAATTATGCTAGGGAGGACCGCAAAATTATGCTAACATTATGCCAAATGAAATAACAACATGGAGCAGCAAAAAATACTAAATTACGCTAAAATTTATGCAAAAATGGGTCAGATAACTTAACAATTTTTTGAAATCATAATGTAAAATGCAAAATCATGTAAAATAAATAAATATGTCTATATAAATAAAATAAAAACTATTAAAAAAACAAAAAATTGAAAAATAAAATTTGATTTTTTTTTGAAAATTATAAAATCAAATATAAAAAAATAATAAAAAATTGACAATTTATTTACAATAATCAATTTGCTCAGTAGACGCAAAAATGCAATGACTTGCACGGTTCTCATGCACTGGGAGAAGCCTGAAAGAAGGGGCGGGGGGTATGAAAACCTGTATGTATCTTGTCCAGATTGTGAAGACTTAAAAAAACATAAACAAAATATTGGCCTGAGCCCCCCCCCCCACAAACAAAATGCATCCAGCCTAATTGCATCGCCACTCACACCCTGCCTGTCTTTATTCTAATCTTTAATAAACAAAATAGTCAAGCTTGCTGAAAAGGGGTATAGTTCTATATTCAAAATAAGTTTTTTAGATCCTGCATGGGAATACTTGGTTGACATAGTAACCGAGGGGGAAACTTCTTGTCGTAAGCATGTAAAATTCATGTTATATCTTTTTTTCTGTATGATGCTGCAGGAATTGCTTCAAATCTATAAAAGACGATTAACAACATTACAATATTTCTGTCTCAAATTTTGTGACTGCTTAAAATAAAATTTAAAAATGGTATATTTTTTTTCTCAACCCATTTGTTCTTTAACTGCGATTATTACATCATGAATCAACATCTGTCATGCGCTATGCACAACTGAATTACAACCAGAGAAAGAACAACACAAAATGACGCATATAGATGTCTGGTATAATTATTGGCATCTGCAGCTTATTTGTGAGGTATTTTCACAGAGACCCTGAGTCAACATAAGTATTTTGATATAATCTATAATGTGTGCATGCACAAAATGAAATACCTCAGACTTCTGACCTTTAAACTCATGACTTAATATCAAATCTATATACAAGCATAACAATGCATCTACCAACATGTATAACAATTACATAGCTACCAAAATTCAGAAGCAGATAACAGTCTTACTTCATGAAAACAGGAGTACACATGTACTTGCCAACTGCATACATTTTACATGGGAATTGACCGACATATAAGCTAGATTCTGCAATTCGCACACTAACGGGAGGGAGTACCTCTTTTTGGTTTTGAATAGAATTGGTTGTAAGGCTATGCAGTTACTTAATAAGGTATAACAAGGCATGTATATTTGTTAGTTGTCAAAGTTTGCAAAGCATATGAAAATAACTACAAAAGTAAAGTTTGAGGTATAACAAGTCATCAAGTTTGAGGTATGGCAAGGCATCTCATAGTAAAATTCAAGTGTAATGTATAAAAAAGACAAGTGGAAAGACAGCAGCAAGTTTCATGTATGTACCCGGTATATCAAGGTATCTGAACACATGAGTTTCAAGTTTAATGTATAAAATAGCATGTGGAAAGTGAAAACACAGAAGTCAAGTCAAAGGTCCAAGGCATCTGATGACACATGTACCTAAACCATTCAAGTTTATAAGGTATATCAAGGCATCTGAAAACACCTACAACATTCAAGTTTAAGGTTTAACAAGACATCTGGAAAAAAAAGTTTAAACAAATTTCGAACATCAATTCTAAAAACAGATAATTAGACTTGCCAGTGGCGTACCGTGGGTCACGGCATTGGGGGGGGGGGGGCACCAGCAAAAATCTCGGGTCACTAAGGCCGGAGCTCGCGAAGCGCGCTCAGTTGTCAGGTATACTGACCTAATAGAGATATTTTAAGGACATACAGTGCCATCAAACGAATATGTATCTCACTGATTAAATAATGCGAGCGTGAGCTGAAAATTTTTGATATTGAGGGCTAAAAATTGACATTATAAGCGAATTGTTTCGTAATCATGATACTTAACTGTCTCGTTAAACAAACAATGCGAGCGTGAAGCGCGAGCTAAAATTTTTGTGTATACTGACCCTAAACAAGGAAATTTTAAGGATTATATCATGTTAGAATCCATTAAGAGTATAAATATCTCACCATAGTCATCTAATGCTATAGTGCCATCCTTTGCTGATTTAAATTGTTAGAATTACATCTAAACACAGTCATGAAGCACCTTTTGTAGTCATGTAATCATGATTATCATACGTATCTTACTAATCAAATACTGCAAGCGCGAAAGTGCGAGCTGAAAATTTAGGAAATATAGACCTGAAGAGGGGCATTCTTAAGGGTTGTTTGTAGGAATTCTCTAAGACCCTACGTATTTGACTAACCAAATGTTGCGAGCGCGAAGCGCGAGCTGAAATTTTTGTATATATTGACCCCAAACATGGATATTTTAAGGACTATAGTTACGAATCCATTTAGTCAGAGTATACATATCTCACCATAGTAATCTAATGCAAGTGCCAAGCGCTTGCTGATTTTGTTAGAATTATATCTAAACACATGGAGCACTTTTTGAATTCATTGTAATCATGATTATCATACGCATCTCACTAATGAAATACTGCGAGGGCGAAGCGCGAGCTAAAATTTTTTGATATTCAGATCAGAAAAATCTACATTTTAAGGACTGATTTTAGGAGTTCATGAAGAGCAGAAATCTCACCAATCCACTAATGCGAACGTTAGCACGGACAGGAAATGTTTTATATTAAGACCTTAAAATAGGGCAATAACTTTCAGTAGTCAAAAAAAAGAATATATTACTACTTAAAACAATAATAACTCTAATTGAGAGGAAATGTATTATTTTGTTGTACATTGATTTGAAAACGGGAGGCTTTAGTACAGCAGTTTTATATATCTCGTTAAAAAGTCTATGTGAGCGCCAGGAACAATGAAGCAAAAAAGTAAAGTTGTGAAAAAATGCTTCTTATGTTACATAACATAATATAATACTATGATAAACAATTTCTTCTTTCCCCCACTACGTTTCTCTTCCTTTTTCCCTCTTTTTCTCCTTTTCCCCGTTTTTTTTTTGGCCAGCCGATGGGGGGGGGGGGCACGTGCCCCCACATGTCCCCATATGGTTTCACCAAAAAAAGTCGAAATTATGCTAAAATTATGCTAAATTTTGTCAAATTATGCCAAGCATAATGCCAGATGCTGAAGCGGTCCAAATTATGCCAGAAAGCATAATTATGCCAACTCTGGCAACGATGTTTGTACCAGATACCGGCACATGTAAAGCGCATGCGTAAGCGTTCGCAGTGCTATGCTAGTGGTCGGAAGATGGTGTTGAGTATGTTCGACTCGGAGACTGCTGCAGTGCACTGGAAAAATCGTGTTTAATCTCCGTTTTAGAAAATGAAAGATTTGGGGGTGACAAACCTGCTTCAGGAGTGGGACTTCCCACATTTAGTTCCAATCTTTAGAGGTAAATTCAGTGCTTGATTTCGAGTGAATGTTCATGAATAATCTCAAAAGTCAATGCATTGTTACCGTTGTTGCAGTGGTTTTATTGTGTGTGCATGTACGTGTGTAACTCTATATGATGGTCGCCAAGTCAGAAATATAGGCCTATGATTTTATTGGAAAAACCTCGGCTCGGCCGGCAGTCATTTTGAGATTGAAAAAAAATGGTGCCCCAGTCTGCGCACCCATTCACTTTTGCACGTGATTTGGAGATTTTGATGAGAAAGGCTGCATTTTGAGGCTGTCATAAGAAATACCCAAATTTCATTATTTTTCCACCTTTGTGAGTCGGATTTTGCAATAAATATCTGTCTATGCATTAGATGTGTAAAGTTTGCATTGCGTATCTTATAGATTCTACTAGAATTGCGCAGATACGCATGTGCGCAGACTATGGTACCTTGAGCGAAGTTCGTGCAGGATCCACTCCACTTAATTACCACTAGGGCCTACACCATGCTCCACTTACACGAACTTCGAGACCATGAACTCGATCTGATATTCTGAGTGACAAAAGGTGGGATTTTATGGGGGTGAAATATGAAATTCATGCAACATCACGATCTTTACACAAAGTTTCACTTCTTTCCATGCTTCTATTAGTATTAGTCTCAAAATTGGTGATTTGAATTATAGCCTACATGAACTGTGATGAAGATCCTCACACATAAATAATTCACTGCCGATGATCGCATGCGGATGCGATATGCGCGAGGTACCGGGTCCGGTACAAGCTCGGACCGGGCCGTCCTCAAGCACATAGCCTACGTGTAATGTAGGCCTGGCTAGATCTATTTCTAGTCAACTTTATTCAATTTTGTACGTCTACATATGTGTATGTTAAACCCCATTAAAATCTAGGTCTATACTATAGGTCCAAACCTAGATCTAAATCCTTGCCTAGCTTGGCCAATAGTCCCTTATTATTGGCCAGCCTAGCGAGGACAGGCCTACATGCAAATAGCAACAGATCTAAATGTTACATTGTAATTCAGATGCATGTACAGTTTGTGAATGATCAGAAACTAATTTTGAATCTGAGATACAGGAATTACATTTAGGTTGACTTCATGTAAATTCCCCACTGTGCACAGGAGAATTTTTTATTGAGAATTTCTACAATTTATCCACTTATTCCATCAGTTCTCTATAGAATAGATAACTTGTGTAATAATTAATGTTACTATTCTTGATCTTTGATTCATGTTTATCACAGTTAAATGTTGCAGAAGATGAGCACGAAGAAGACACCTACTGGATGCAATATTACTCATCACCTGACAACATTGTTGTTAATGTGACGAACCTCGGTACCGAGATATGAGTTGACTAGAGGAAACCCGCGACCAAGCACAGCAGAAATTCTTGACAAATATCTACAGCTTTTGGGAATGGTAAAATAACTTGATTACTTAGTGCAGTGGATTCACATTATGAAAAAAAAAAATTTAATTGTTCGAAGTTGAACGAAGCATTTTTGGTTATGAATTTCCAAAATTATTCTCTTTCTTGCTTGAGAATATAGTGCAAGATCATAGGATCACTTACTCTGCCTCAGTGTTAAAAATTCAGTTGCATCTTAGTTGTCATAATTCTATGATTAGTGGAAAAGTTGTTCTGAAATCCGATTGGAAAGATTAAGTTATGTCTTCTTCCCATGAATGTCAATCTCTGGCGGGGGGGGGGGATATTAATTTCCCCACCTAACTCACCCCCCCTCATTTTGCAAATACTAAGTATTTTTCTCCAGTGGTTAATTACTCCAATAGTGATCAATAGAAATAGAAATAGAAAGGTCAATGTCAAAGCTCACTAGACTTTACTTGATTTGTGCAGTGTGTGCATGTGACCTAGGGTTTTTGTTACAAACATTGATAAGTTTTATTTTTTTATTTAATGAGCAATATTTAGCATGACTTTAATTACAATGTACCGGTAATGTATGAAAACATGGTATTGCTGGTAATTGTATTATGTGTTATACAGCTTATATATAAATACTTATTTCATTTTCAGATTGATCAAGACTTTGATTTAACAATTGATGCAGCTCCTGGTGCCCTTTTCACAATGTGGCCAAAGTTGTCCAGGCAGACTTTGGAATTTGCGGAGAAGATTAATCCAGGGTATAGAAAGATCCTAGGGGCTGGAGTGGACCAGAAAATGATGCAGAGTAAGTTTTAGTCTTATAGTTATACTCAATTCAAACTTACAGTAGCAGTGCGAAGGCTTTTACAAAGCTGCATCAATTAGCATTTAAACTGTAAAAGAGGATATTTCCTCTCCAGGTGTGTAAGAATAACAATGCTTACAATTTAAAGTGAAATCAGTGTTCTTATGTACACTGAATCCTGTCCAACATAATTAGTATAGTTAATGGACCTCATCGAAAGAAGCAAGTGATGTTCTACAGTAACATACACCAATTCATGTTAATGATTTCTGAAGAGGAAGTAACACAGACCCTTTTTTTACTATCGTGTTGCACAAGCCATTAAAGAGAGATAATTGACTCTCAACATAATACCAGCTGAACACTGCGCACAGCATTATCAGCATTATTCACCATTATTGCATTATTGTGTAGGGGGGGGGGGGCACTCAGTATATAATGCATAGTGGGTATGTGCAGCGGAAAAAGAACAAAGAAAGCCACTCCAAGGCATATTATTTTCTTCTCGTGAAAAAGGAATCCGCTCCAAAGCTTCGCATATTTTCTGTTATGCCGTTCCGATCGATCTGCTACAATGAGTCGTAATTTTGAAAAAGCAGCCGCTGCAATGAACGCTGTCTGACCATTGCCTCTGTGCTAGCGCACCCGCCGCCCATGCTGCCGGTCTAGCTGCATGCACGTATGCCCGTTCCATAGGGATGCATGAAGGCACTCACATGCAGGCGACTCGTTCCAAGGACCCCCGATTTCACAAACATTTGTAGTTCTGAAGCCCGTTCCGAGGACCCTCCTTTTTACAATTAGCCCACTCCAAGGCCCCCGTTTTTTGTCTCGCCCGCGGCACACCCCACCAATTTTTGGGTCGAGTGCCCCCCCCCCCCGATTGTGTAGGAGTAATGCATTGCAGGAATTTCAAATGGAACACTGACAAAACTTGAATAACTTTGTACTCAAGGCTTTTAATCAAACTTGGAGAGAAGCATGGTTATATGCAAATTTATTTCAATTTTACCAAACATGAGGGTCACCTCATGGGTCAGGCTGATGATGAGCATGGGTCAAAGTTAAGCCTATTAGGGCAAGTTTTGTATTACAGCTCATAACGTTTGATCCATGTACAGTGTATGCCCATTTTTTTTACCAAACTTGGATGGTAGATGTCCGGGGGAGTGGGGGGGGGGGGTTGAAGGTCACCTCCAGGTCAAATGTTACAGCAGGGGTTGAAGAACTTTTGGAGCTCATTGTTAGGATTTTGGTTTGTTTGTTTGTTTAAATTTCTATCATCACTCATAAATTGTTACCAATCTAAGAGAGATGATGTTCTTCAGAGATTTGAAGGTCACCTCCAGTTCCAAGGTCACAGGCAGGGGTCAACAAGCCTTTTGAATATAAAATGATTTTGTTGTATATTAATGGGTGATACACATTTTGGCTGAAATCACCATGGTGAATCCCTTTATTACCTTCAATCCTTATAATATCTCAATTATATACTTGTACCCATTCCACTTGTAAGATTGAATCTCACTTGCAGGCAAACACATTTAGTTTGAAAATGCTGATATCTCCTCACCTTCATCTTTCTTTCCTATTTTCTTTGCTCCCATTCTTATTTTGTTTTCCCTTCCTTCACCGGTCACTTCTTTGCTCAAACCGTATTTTCATTTATACAGGTCAACAGTGAAGAAAATTTGGCTTTCAGTGTACTTCCTGTGATTTTGATCGGCAGAACGCAAGGGGAGAGAGGCACTGTGCCGTACTTCAAAGTCTTGAATCTTTCATCAATCTCCAATTAGTAAGTATTGATTATCATCTTACTTTTTCAAAGTTTTTATTTATTTATTTATATATTTATTTTTTTTGGCCAATTTAGGTTAAAGCTCTGATTTTCCTGAACAATAGAACGTTACTGTTGGCAATCTTTGAGAGCACTTAGGTTTGACTGTAGCGCATGCTCACTTGACCAAGGCAAGTGAAAATATCAAAGTGCTTAAGTTGCTTACCCAAAAAGGTAAAAAAAAAAATGTAATGTGGGCAAGTACAATTTTGACCCCAACATTGAAATCTGTTCAGGGCAGCTATCTGACTGTATTTGTTCTATCTAATAATCCTGATACTAAATTAAGTATCTCAATTCTGTAGCGCAAATCATAACAACGGAATAAGTTCACACAATGACTTAGTCAATACCTATTCTGCATGTATGTCATGGTTGTTAAATGTCTATGCAAAACTGCACATATTGCGAAGACTTGAAATCTCCTTAAATGCAGTTCTCTAAACTCAGAAAAATACCTCCTATGGTTTTACCTCAATAATGTAATGAGATCAACGCTGATTCATGCTATTTATTTTGTGGGGGGGGGAGCAATAGAAGTCCTTCTTAAAGGGATGGTCCGGCTGAAAATATTTATAGAGTAGAATTCACTTAGCAAACTGCCAAAAATTTCATCAAATTGGATAACAAAGTTATTGAATTTTAAAGTTTAGCAATATTTTGTGAAAATAGTCGTCATGAATATTCATAAGTGGGCTAATGACGTCACATCTCCATTTGTTCTTTTGTATTTTATTGTATGAAAATAGGTTTATTCAATTTTTTTCCTCCAAGAACTAGAAAAATTGGATTGACATTTCATTTAGTGCATTAGATATTGATTGCTGCAACTTATTTCATTATAAAGGAGACATACATTGTATTATTCACACAAGTATGAAATAATGAAAAAATATGGTTTTATGTAATAACATAAGAAAACAGAAAGTGGAGATGTGACATTATCAGCCCGCCTAATGAATATTCATGACGACTGTTTTCACAAAATATTGCTGAACTTCAATAACTTTATTATTTCTTATCCGATTTTGATGAAATTTTCGGCATTTTGTTCAGTGAATTCTACTCTATGTATTTAAGACATGAATATTTTCAGCTTTTGACCATCCCTTTGAAGATATTGGCTAACAATACCACAATTAAAAAATCTGAGCCGCATGATTTCCCATGCTGAAAATCGTAAGTTGACCAGATTCACTTGCCCATTTCATTATACATGATGGCCCAAACGAATAGAACAATTTAGATCTTTAATTTCAATGATATAGCCAAAGTGTCATTGTACTGGATATTTCTTTTTATTGGTAGAATGATGTAATTGTCATGTTTTGTGAACCCTTGTCATTATGATTTTCGAAATATCATGTATTTCCCACTCCTGTATTACCAACCCTGCTCTTAGTATGTAAGGTATAATACAGATTATCCAACTAAACAGGCTGGGGGGGGGGTTACACCTTCCCCCAACATTAAATGCGATCATTCCTCCTCGGGAGATTTGTTGACCCTGCCACTCTCAGAGTTTATACTAAGTCTCGCGCATCTTTTGAGACCAAATTAAGGATGCCCAGGTACGTTGTCCCGAAATTATGCAACATTTCGTAAGTTCATGTCTGACCAAAAATTGTTTCAAAACGTGATTTCTTCCACAAAGTCAATGCAAATTGAGTTTTCTCATCTTATTCATAAAGCTATGAATTTTACTTTAAACAGCAGAAGTCAATTGATTTTAGCATAATTATATGCTTCAAACAGGCTGTGCTATAATATAAATCTGCTGAAAAAAAGGTTGAAAAACAAAGAAATTCCTAAAACAATAAAATACATAAGAAATTGATTTCCAAACTGAATTTGTTTTCAATTGCGATTGTTAAGAATGCTACAAAGAATATTTTTACCAAAAATTAGCATTCTGGGAGCTTTATGGTATGAAGTGAATTAGAGCAAAAAACTATGATTTACCCATAAATTAATTCATATAAAATAATATCATTATTTGGAAAATTTTACCATACAGCATTGTAGATTATTACATCGCACACTACCAGCGTGCAAATTGCTCGCGTGATCGGCAGGGGGGGGGGGACACTTCCATTCACGAGTGGATACCATGCGCGACCATGGGGTCTCGAAAATCACCCTTAACACGTAATTTCCATATTCGGAACATGCACCCCTTAACCCTAATTCTCCCGCCGGGTGGCATAATGGCCACCCCCTTCAACAATTTTTTTGCGATATATCTGCTGCGCGAAATTTTTTCAACTCGCAGCTCACTGACTTTTTACATTCAAGTCTCGCGCAAATTTTGAGACCAAAGTTGTGACGCCCGGGTACGCGGTTACGACATTACGCAACATTATGCAAGTGCATGTCAGACCCAAAATTGCTCATAAACGTGATTTCATGTACAAATCCAATGCAAATTGCATATTTAGCCAAAATTCATAAATGTATCATTATTTTTAATTTTACTGATTAAACTTAATTAATTTTGCCTTGTTTATGATCAGAATTATGTCTGGAACAATTTCCATTGAAAAAACAATAAAAAACAAAAAGTAAAAAACAAAGAAATACATAAGAAATTCATAAAACAATAAAATACATAAGAAATTTATTTCCAAACCAAAGTTTTTTTGAATTACGATTGTTAAGAATGCTACAAAAATAATTTTTACCAAAAGTTAGCATTCTAGGAGCTTTATTTAGTGAATCAGAGCAAAAAGTATGATTTATGCATAAATTAGCATAATTAATTAATATAAAATAAAATCTCATTATTTTGGAAAATTTTACCATACAGCCTTGTAGATTACATCGCACACTACCAGCGTGCAAATTTTTGCATCACTCGCGCGATCGGCGGCCGAGATCTTAAGGGGGGCCATAATGCCCCCCCCCCCCCGGAATGACAAGAATAAAAATACCCCGGGAGATTTAGGGTTAACAAGTATTGGCGTGTGAAACCCTACCCTTAACAACTATTGGAAACAAAATGATACTCTTGGCAAATATTCCCTGAAATGAATCCCTAAACAAGTACAGGAATGTTTTATTGTTACGGGTCCTTCGGTTGTCGGCTTTACCTTAGTTGGTTTGGTACGACCCCATCTTCTACTCTACGTGCAAATCAGACTCTAAACACGAAGTGTTAGGGCAAAAAGGACATCCTTTATGAAACATTTTTTATTTTGTTTTATCGTCCATGCAAATTTGACCCTAAACACGTGATTTTCCTAGCGAAATAGATACCCTTTTTTCACTATATTTGTGTTTTTTACACCATTATCACGTTACGTACGCAACGTGCCATGTCGTTAAAAAGACATACTTTTTACCTGTTTTTTAGGTCGCGCATGGTATCCACTCGTCAATGTAAGTGGCTCCCGCCCCCCCCCCACAGAGCAGCCAAAAAGCCTGGTCTAGTTGGGGTTAAGAGGAGTGCTCGTTTGTTATTCTATTGATCACATGTAAATATTTTTAGGTCAAATGGCATTTTTTATGACGGTTGGCTAATTTAAAGAGTTGTTTGAATAATTTCACCTTTTGGTGCAGAAGAACAGTTCTTGTTATCTTTGTTGTAAGAACTTTAAGTCCAGTACACATCATCTTTCCAGATTTCATGCAAATACAAGAAAGAATCTTCTAAGGCATGTCTGAAACATTTAGATGACAATCTTTATTCCAACTTGTTGTGCCAGGATAAATTTGACTCATTTCGATCCAAAATGAGAGAGTCGATGATGTCACTCACTATTTCTTTTGTTTTTATTGTTTGAATTATACAATATGTCAATTTTTACGAATTTGGCAATTAGGACCTCCTTGCCTGAAGCACAAAATGTTAAAATAATGGAATTCCACGTGTTCAGGGAGGAATGAAACTTCATTTCACATGACAATGATGAGAAAATGAAATATTTCATATAATAAAATACAAAAGAAATAGTGAGTGAGTGATGTCATCAACTCTCATTTGGATGCAACTAGCTCGTTCATATAACTATTTTGTTGAAACTTTAAAATGCCATAACTTTCTTATTTTACATCAGATTTTGTTGAAATTTTCAGTGTTATGCTTTTTGAATTTTTCTCTTTTTATTCAAATCAAGTTTTTGTTGGGGTGGACTTGTCCTTTAAATATTCAGCAACTGAACATTTGCTCAATGCATTAAAACCGAAGGATCTTTTGTACCATAATTGGATACCACCCTCTAATTTCTCATCCATTGTACACTTATTTCACTTTGGCCTGCAGTAATGCTGAGCTTGGGTCTGTAATAGGACATATATTTCATATTTGCTTTGCTCACATAGTATTCAGTTGCTACACCCTAAATAGACTGGGCTATTTCGACGCCTAAGAAGACGGGGAGGGGGGGGGGCTAATTCAGCCCCCCTACGATCTCCTACGATCTCCGCCGTGGATGGCGCGATCGAGACGAAAATTGGCACACGTGTTACCCATGGCATTATCACAAAACTATAACATCAAATTCTGCAAAAAATTGCATGTCTCATTAATTATGCTAATTTATGCGTAAAATCATAGATTGCTCTAATTAATAAAATAATGCCCCTGAATTGCTAATTTTTGTTTCACATACTCTAGATAGGCATCTGATCAAATTTATTTTAAAAAAATTTCAACATCACATTTATTTTCTTATGTGTTCTATTGTTTTCTAAATTTCTTTTGTTTTTCTTTGTTTATCTACTTTTTTTCAATGGAAATTGTCGGAGACTTTTGACCATAAAAAAGATAAAATTAATAGGTTTTAAGCAGTAAAAGGAAAAATATTGATACATTTATGAATTTTGGCTAAAAACACTATTTGCATTGGATTTGTACACAAATTCACGTTTTTGATTAATTTTGGGTCTGCATGCACTTACGAAATGTTGCGTAATTTCGGAACGGCGTACCCGGGGGTCACAATTTTGGTCTCAAGAGTTGCGCCAGACTTGAAAGTAAAAAGTTAGTGAGCGACATGGTCAAAAAATTTTGAGGGGAGCTGAATCGGTCCCCCCCCCCTCGACATTTTTTTCGTAATAAAGCTGCCGTGTAAAGTTTTTTGACCGCGTCGCTCACCGACTCTTTACATTCAAGTCTCGCGCAACTTTTGAGACCAAATTTCCGACCCCCGGATACGCGGTTCCGAAATAACGCATTTCGTAAGTGCTTGCAGACCCAAAATTTAACAAAAATGTGAATTTGTGTACAAATCCAATGCAAATAGAGTTTTTAGGCAAATGTATCATTATTTTTCCTTTTACTGATTGAAATTTATTAATTCCATCTTATTTATGGTCCAAATAAGTCCCCGACAATTTCCATTGAAAAACAATAAATAAATAGAGAAATACATAAGAAATTTAGAAAACAATAAAATACATAAAAAAAATTAAATGTGATTTTGAATTTTTTTTTGTACAATTGATCAGATTCATATAAAGTGTCTGTGTACCCCAAATTTGCATTTTAGGGGCATTATTTAGTTAAAGCAAAATTTTGATTCTACGCATAAATTAGCATAATTAATTAGCAATGAGCTTGTTCGCAGAAAATGATCTTGTAGTTTTGTAGATTATGCGACGGGTAACACTCGTACCAAGTTTTGTTGCGATCGAGATCATAAGAGGGGCTGTATCAGACTATCAGCCCCCCCCCCAGTCTTAGGCATCGAAATAGGTTGAAATAGATGTAATATTTATGAGTCTTGTTATTTGCAATGTTTCATGAAATTGTAATGACATTTTTGTCTAAAGTTATCATGCCAATATTCAATGTAATTTTCATTAATTTATGTATCAAATAGCTATTTGAAATATGAAAAAATGTGAATTCTTCACTGTTGCAAGTTAGTTATCAGAGTACTTCTTAGATATAATGCCTGGATTGAGATTTTCTGCATACTTAAGATCACTACAAGGATCCCCATCTTTTTAGGATAATGTTAATCTTTCGCATTTGTGAAAGCACACAGGTGTCTGATTTTCTTGTAAAAAAAGCGGGGGGGGGGGAATAAAATAAATTACTGTTACTGAAACAAGTAATAAGAAAATTTCTGCTTTTTAAAAATATATATTGATAACAAGAGGGCAGCAAATACGTCAATGATAAGTTATGGACATTTCTTCATATTTTGTACACATTTCAAAATTTTCTACCTTTCCCTGTGCAGGATTGAATCTACTCGTCCGTGTTCCGATATAGTATGTCAGAGTCTTCCACAGTGTTACATAGTGTTTTAAGTGATACCTTGTAAAAAAAAGTTTTGGGAGTATTGCCTCCTATGTATGTAATGTAAAACATGCATACTTTACTGTGCAGGTGTGAAATGCAAGAATAAATATCTTGAATGAAACTGAAAGCATAAAAGTTTATCCTTTGCCTTCTTCTTTGCCTCCTTCTTTTATACAACCATTTTTGAACAGTTTTTTTATACAACCATAGTTTATACAGTTGCACAAAATTTAATCAGTATTGCATAAAAATCTTTTTACAACCCGCTGTATAAAACAAAGTTTTAAACATAATTTGTATAGAAAATTTATACAACCTGCTGTTTAAATTTTGAACAACCGAGGGTTGTATAATTTTCAAACAACAGTTGTAAGGTTTATATAGTAAAGAGCGGTTGTATAAAATTTTATACAGGTTGTATAATTTTGTTTTTTCTGTGTATAACAAAAAAATAAAGTCATTTTGTTATAAAGTTGATATTCATGGAATATTAGCCAAAGCGCACTTGTCTTTTAACCCTTTTATCTATGTCTCTCATTCTCTCTCGTCCGTGACATCTGAACATTATTTTTTCTATCTAATTTCCCTAAAGGGTTCTTCTTTCATTCTTAAAGGCATCATCAGGAAGGGGAAGCGCTTCATGAAATTAAAATGAATCACTGATGGATGTCATAAGCACCTACGTGTTGTTGGTAAATGAGACAAAGTTTGTTGTTCTTAGTTCCGGTATGTTGGTCGAAATAAAAAGAAAAAAAGTATTCATAAAAGCTTTTTGTATTGCTAAGTACGAAAAGCGTTCAATAAGGCATCCTCTTGATAAACACTAATCTTCCTTTTGTTCCGGTCGTTGACCATCTGTATATCCTGCTCTTTTCGAAAGGAATTTGTTTGAGTGGCCGCTCTGGCATTCTTTTGTTCGGGTAGTGCGGATATCGTGAAATATGTGGACTTTTTGAAAAGAGCATAAGATGAATGGTGTGCTAAACTGCTTTCTTTTCTCTCTTTTTTTTAATAGAAGAGTAGACAAAAATAATGAAAAGAAGAGGGATGATGTGGGGAGGGAAAAAGTTCAAAAGTGCACCGAGAACAGCTCAAAGTACTGAGACATTACTCTCGTACAAGCTTTTTTGTTCTTTTGAAAGTACAATCGATCGATGAAACCAAGGTGATGTCAATCTAGAGTGAAATTTCCTTGATGAAAAAAACAATAAGACGAAAATGGTCAATAAACGCGTAGCTTATTAGGTGACGATATTGCAGAAAAAAATGTTAGTGCACGATATGAATCAAATCAAGTGATCAGAACAAATCACGTGATCAGGCCTTTTGTGCGCGCGTACGTGCTCGTAACCAAATTTATTCTTCCCCGTCTGACGCCAACGAAAAAATCGGGTAAAGTCGAAATGATATCCTATTTTCAGGATTTTTCCCCACGTAGCTGTATATTTTTTTCATTCTGTTTGTCGCAGAAATTTAGGCCTTACAAATACTTGTACGGGACATAAACAAAATATTCTGTTCAGCCAAGTAATCATGTTATATAAAAGAATTCAAATATTTATTATTGGAATAAACTCTTTGTTACATGATCTTCGAGATTTGAATACATCACTTTAAATAGCAATGTGTAGATATAAACAGTTTCATCTCAAAAAGTATAACATTAAATAAATGGGACAGATTAATATAATTAATTATAAAAGGAACTTCCCTATTTATGTTCGCGAAAGTTCTCTGAGGGAAACCATTTGACTCATTGAATCCTTGCGTGGAACAATCGCTTGCGGCATCAAAGTCCTTCTTGCGTTGGACGATCGTTGCCGTAGAAACGTCGATCAAGCTTCAACTGTAGAGGGCGTTTACGGCTCGGAAGGTTTCTGAAGCTTTCGATACAGGGGTGTACATTCTCGTAGAACTTCATTCAAAGTTAAAACTCCGGAAGAGATGGGGGAAGAGCTGTAAAAGACAAAACAGTCCTACACATCAAATACTTTGTTCTACTTAAACAATCAACATATTATGACTCACGTATTCTTTCGTTAATAATCCATTTAAAACTTGCCTCGAATTTTACTGTGATAAATTAAACATTCAATTTTCTCAATCATGATAATATAAAAAACAATTGGTAAACTAGCCGTTATATCCTTTCACATAATTTTCACTTTATATCAGTATGAAACAAGGAAATTATTCATGTATAAAGAAACAATTTATATACACACTTCGTGTTAATCAAATTTTGAAGTACCGAAATAATGCATTTTATCATTTTTACATGCATTCCATCCGAGACGAACAATAAGATAATCCTGTAAAGTATACACTTAAAGCTTATCAATTTTGATGAGATATAATATAAAATAATTTACACTTACGTTATCCCGAATCCTTAAATATCAAATCAAAGTGCAGGGCAGCTAAAGCAACCATGGAGGGAGATCGAGAGGCCTGACCACTGGAAAATTGCCATTCTCTGCAATTTTTGACGAAACCTGAAAATCAGAATAACATGGTTCCACTTCTCGCCTTTCCTTATTTTCTCCTCACACACAAACAACCAGTTGCAAATAAAACGCCTGCCATAACGAGTTGACTGCAGAACTCAAAACAAACACGTCCTTCGTGTAGCAAAATCAATGGTGCAGTGTCGGTATGCCTAAGGTTGGGCGCGGTTTTCGGCGGTATGTAAATTAGAAACGATAATTGCCGAAACCAATAGCCAATGCGAAGCTTCAAAAAACGAAATCATGCGATAGAAACAAAGCATCACGCATAGGTCAGAGGGTGGTGGAAAACTGCGCAAACTCACAGGTTTGAATGGTATAAATATTAGTTGTTTTATTTACGAATACGTTAAATCTGTCAACTATCAATATTAAATAGTAATCTTGGCACTTTCTTGTGACACTGTTATCGAAATAGGTTTATATAGGAAATAGTGGCAGAGGTTTTAGTACATAACAATTACGAAAAAGCTGAAACACTTCATCAATTAAACCAAAAAAAAAACCTGGCTTCTGTAGAAGCCCGTCATAGCTAAGTGAATGACTCGCTGGCCTTGTGTGGAAGCCCGTCGCACGCAGAGGGTAATTTGATTTTTATTGAAAAATCGTATACTTTTTTAAAACTTAAAATGTGTTGCCCAAATTGTCTAAGTGTTTTTTTTTTTTTTTTTTTTTTTTCACGACATATGTATCATTATTATTTTTTTGTAACGGATACAAATATTATTGTTTATATATGGTATCCAATTTGTTTTTGTTTGATGGAAGTGAAATGAAAAAAAAATTAAGGAATAAAGTTGCATTCAGTGATAATTGTTAAATTGTTAAAGCTGTTGGCCCCGACATGATGCCTTCTCGGATCATCAAAGAATATTCCTGTGAACTTAGTATCCCCTTGGCCCATATCTTCAACACCTCATTCGCTGAAGGTGTCGTTCCGAAGATGTGGAAATGAGCTGTAGTTGTCCCTGTACCTAAGACATCCCCTGCTACTATCGACAAGCTCCGTCCAATCTCCTTGACCGACACCTTCACTAAGGTGGTTTGGAGTTTTGTGTCGAGATGGCTGATGCAAGCAATAAGAAAAAAAAAATCGACAGTAAGCAATTTGGCAATTCAAAAGGGTTATCAACGACGCACTGTTTAGTCAAAATGCTGCACTACCTCTTCAATCATGCAGAAACTGGCAAAGCACTGTCTGCTCTTGTGATGACAGACTTCCGCAAGGCTTTTGACCACATAGATCACACGGTTGCCATTCAAAAGATGATCCCACTTGTAATCAAACCCACACTGATCCGCTGGATAGCCGATTTTCTTGCAGAGCGGACTCAGTGTGTTCGTTACAGGGGTGTTTAGTCAGAGTTGGTGACCCTTAATGCAGGAGTACCTCAAGGAACTGAACTTGGACCCATTGTGTTCCTAATCGTTATCAATAATGACAGTGATAAAGCATATTGGAAATATGTTGATGATATGACCATGGTTAACACAAGATTTGCAGGAGATCAATCATATGTCTTGGAAGCGACACTGCACAATTTTGCTGAATGGTCCACATCTAATGGGATGTCTCTAAATCCTGAAAGCGTGAAAGTATGCAGGTGTGCTTTATGAAAAGGGCTACCCGAACCAGCGTTACTAGCAATACACGGCCAGCCATTGAAGCAATCTGTGTCTGTCAAATTATTGGGGATTCATAATCGTAGTGATTTTAAGTGGAATGATCATGTTGACTTCATGGTAAAACGTGCAATGGAAGGATACATATTATTAAGATCCTAAAAGGACACGGACTGCCAACTGAGGAGCTTTGTACTATCTACATTGGCCTCCTCAGACCCCTATTAGAGTACGCCTGCCCAGTGTGGAAAAAGCAAGTGAGTCGTCTAGAGAGGGTGCAGAAAAGATCCCTCAAAATAATCTTGGGACCGAATTTCCAGTTATATGATTCTGCTCTGAATGTATTGGACCTCCCCTCCCTGGCAAACAGGAGATAGACAATGTGTTTGACTTTTGTTGAAAGACTGATTTCAAATGAGAGGGTGTCTTATCTTATATTCCCTCCAAAGAGAACCAGAACTTTGCGCAAATCAAACACAAAAGAACAGTTAAAAGTATATTGTGACATTTGTTTATTTCAAAACATTTTTTTAGATTTCACTCTCCGCTTTTCACAATATTCATAAACAAGTATTGCATTGGTAAGAAAGAACTGTTTTTATATAAAAAAAAATATGTATAAAGAAGAGAAGTTTTGGCGAGTAAGCTTTCATTTGATTCATATTTGAATGTATTAATGATGTACTAGATTGGTTGTGCTCCCACTCTCTTAAAGTAAATGATGCTAAGTCTGAATTCATGTTGCCTGTTTCTAGGGCTCAGTTATCTAAGTCTAATGTTTGCTCCATAAAAATAGGATGTTCTGTAATCAGAGTTTCAGATAAGTGCAGAAATCTTGGGGTTATGTTTGATGCTAATATGTCCATGTCTACCCAGGTCTCTAGTATATGTCGATCAGTAAAGTACCAATTACGGAATTTAGGGTTCATTATCTCACTATGTCTAGTACAGAGAAAATTATACATGCTCTTATTAAATCCCGTCTTGATTTTTGCAACCCTTTAGTATATAATGTTTCGCAATCTCAGTTAGATCGCCTTAGGAAACTCCAACATAATGCTGCCCGTATCGTCACCATGTCCCCCAAGAGGAAAACCCCCATTCTAAAATCTCTTCACTGGTTACCTGTTGTACAGCACATTAAATTCAAAATCCTCCTACTTGTTTTCCATTCCATTCACAGAACTGCACCTCAATACAACTCTTCCTTGATTACTCCATACAATCCCTCTCGCAACATTAGGTCTTCTAGTTCATTCTTACTCGCTGTACTACAATCTCATAATTCATGGGGGATCGATCATTTCAACATGCTGGGATAAACTGCCAATAAAAATCCGCAATATTGTCTCACCACTTTCAAAAGTTCTCTTAAAACATGGTTATTCACGTAAGCTTTTAGGTAATTGTTATTCTACCCCTGTTTTTAGTAGGTTTTCTTTCTTCCATCCTTTCTTTTTCTTTTTCCTTTTCTTTTCTTAATTGCGCCATGAGCATCTTTTTATGATGGATACCGGCGCATTACAAATCGGCCGTGATCTGGCAAAACCACGTAAGTCATTATTTGGCGTTTTTCAGTTTTTTTAGTGTTTCTTATAATATTGAATACGCTCTTTCATCTGTCAAAATTTCAAATTCTAACTCCAATTATTTTGGGAAATTCGAAACCCAGTTTTTGTAAAATTTTCTAAAAAATCACTAAATTTAAAAGGCAGAACTACGTAAGTCGACTTACAAAAGTAGTTTTTCAAGCTTTGACGAGAATTAAAAGGCAAAACTATGTAAGTCTACTTACGTAGTTTTGCCAGAACAATAGCCGCAAAAGAAGAAGGTGATTTATCAGGCAAAACTACGTATCTCCCAAATTCTGCATTTTACCGGTCGCCCTCGTAAATTATACCGCAGAGCGAACGCGCAGCTAACTGTCTGCATGATGGTCTGCACATGCGTTTGCCGATTATGTGCGCATGCTTGAATGTGTGTAACGTATGTGCAAAAATACGCGGCAAAGACACCAGATAGTTTTGCCTGATAAAACTTTGCCATGCATAGGACATACGTAGTTTTGCCTGATAAACATTTGCCACGCGGCCGCGTACCTTGTGACATACGTAGTTTTGCCTGATAAACATTTGCCACGCGGCCGCGTACCTTGTGACATACATAGTTTTGCCTGATAAGTTAGAACATACGTAGTTTTGCCTGATAAAAAGCTCGGAGTGTGTCATCGATTTTATCAGGCAAAAGTGTGTATGTATTAAAAAAAGTTGAAAATTAGAAGATCAAATTAGTAAATCAACTAGTTTTTGGTGCCAATAGCTTATATAAGTTCCGCAGATCAAAGGAAAAAAAACTCGATATACCATTTTCCACTTTTCCAAGAAAAGCAAAAGAAGCGATGTAAAATATTCAAGCTCGAATATCTCGCAATGGCAAAAAAAGGAGATACGTAGTTTTGCCAGATCACGGCCGAAATGGTCATATTATTATTATTAGTTTAGAATTGACATAAAAATAAAAGCGCCACCTTGAGACCTAATGACATCAATACCTCCTCACAAACATTCATATATTTCGCCTTCGTGCAAGTTTTACGTGCCGATTTGTGTGTATATCGGCTATGTACAGACGGTATACCGATTGAACAGATGACTCTACTTATCCAATTTTTTCATTCATTTCCCGTAGAAGCATGTACATTCGTGCAGTCCCTCAAATGCAAATACAAACTACTTGGGAACAACCAAAGAACTTCTTCAAATGACCATCATGATAATTGTGATGTTATGCACGTTGTTTTTCAAATCGCGGAGATTGACATCTGGATATCTGGCAGAGTGCCAAAAGACGGATTTCCTTCCCTTTCCTTGCTTTCATCTTTGCTTCGTTCTTATCTTCTATTCTTATTTTTTTCATATTTTTTCATATTTTCATTATATATTATACAAAAGTATTTTTGTTTCGTTTTTGATTTACTGAATTGTTATCAATTTCTTCAGGTTCTTAATTTTGATTATTATTTCATAAATGTGATTTAAATAAGATATAGTCCATCCTTTTTAAGAAAAAGAAATAACTTTGTATTGAACTAGCTTGGCTGCCATTTTCTTTATTTTGCTTTTTGCATTATATAGGCCTATACGATATTCTTTCTCTATTCCACTAATTATTTGTCAATAAACTGCCTCAATGTATTTATCAATAAAAATATACAAATACAGCGTGGCGTAGTGTTTTCCCCATTTTTAAACAATATTCTGGGCGGATCCAGCTTACATTATAAGGGGGCGGGGGTGAAAAATATTTTCATCCACATTCCCCGATCAAATTGGCAGCTCGAAGCTAATTTTTTGTTGGTATCTATAATCGTAACAGTACTATAGGCCTACAAAAATGCGTGCTCGAGGTATTATTTTTGGAAATGGTGTATTGTGTCCTGAAAATTGATCTGAGAAATATCATTATGATCATTAACAAGATGCGCACTGAAGGATCCAGCAGAGGCCGGCTGTGCCTCCCGCCCCGTTCAGAGGCACAGTCAATATTTTTAATGTAAAAAATACCGTTATAACACACGTGTGCCCCCTTTTGGGAGGATCATTTTTTCGCTTGACAAATTTTCCTAGGGAAAATTTGCCTCCCCCCTTGGAAAATCCTAGATAGGCCTCTGAAGATATAGAAAGAATAAAACAAAATAATCATAACGGTATGGCCTATATATTTGCATCGCGAAGCCACTTCAGTTTTCGTATTCCCCAGCGCGCCCTGCTAATATTATTACCCCGGCTTTAGCGTGGCTACCTTGGCATGCTAGGCACCCTTGCATTTGAATTAGTAAAGGCCTATTTAGTTCCCTTTTTCGTTATACTGTAAGGCCTTCAACAGTGTTTCTGTGTTTTGTACTGTTTTGATATGAATTCTACCTTGTTATTGTAACTGTTACTATGTTTTTATATACAAGGACCAAGATTAAAAAAAAAAATATTACTAAAAACTCTGATGTTGTGAACCTGTTTAACTATGACTGAATGAATAAATCAATAAATGAATTGGTATAAATAAATATATATTCCATCGAACAGGCAGTGTGAAAACAATTAAAGCTCGGGCTAAATTATTTTAATAATAGTGACATGATTCCTCCTAAGTCGGAATTCCCCTCACCTTATTTATTCATCCTTCCTCCTCTTATATCCCCCTGTTACACCCACAAATGTAATAATCGCCCACAAATGTAATAACGCCCACAAATGTAATAACACTTTACCAACAGATGTAATAACACTTTACCAACAGATGTAATAACACTTTACCAACAGATGTAATAAAGCCCACAAATGTAATAATTTCACCCACAAATGTAATAATGCACTTTACTCACAAATGTAATAATTTTTAATCGCCCACAAATGTAATAATGACTTTACCAACAAATGTTATAAATTTGAAGGTTTTTTGGCAAATCCGTTCTAAACCAAAATGCTATAGTAATGCGTTCATATAGCACACAAGTGCAAAGTCTCCTTTCCTGACACGGTAACTAACAAATTATAATATAAGTCCAAAGTCTTTTCTCCAGACCCGGTTGTTTCAAAAAATATAATATAAAGCCAAAGTCTTTATTCCAGACCCGGATGTGTCAAAAATAATAATATTAGCCAAAAGTCTTTATTCCAGACCCGGTTGTTTAAAAAAATGATAATATAAGTCCAAAGTCTTTTCTCCAGACCTGGTTGTTTCAAAAATTATAATATAAAGCCTAAGTCTTTATTCCAGACCTGGTTGTTTCAAAAATAATAATATAAGTCCAAAGTCTTTTTTCCAGACCGGGTTGTTTCAACAAATATAATATAAGTCCAAAGTCTTTTTTCCAGACCCGGTTGTTTTTTAAAATTATATTAGTCCAAAGTCTTTTTTTCCAGACCTGGCTGTTTCAAAAATTGTAATATAAATCCAAAGTCTTTATTCCAGAAACGGTTATTTAAAAAAAATATGATATAAGTCCAAAGTCTTTTTTCCAGACCCGGTTGTTTCCAAAATGCTAATATAAGTCCAACGTCTTTATTCCAGACCCGGTTGTGTCAAAAATAATAATATTAGCCAAATGTCTTTATTCCAGACCCGGATGTTTGAAAAATGATAATATAAGTCCAAAGTCTTTTCTCCAGACCTGGTTGTTTCAAAAATTATAATATGAAGCCTTAGTCTTTATTACAGACCTGGTTGTTTCAAAAATAATAATATAAGTCCAAAGTCTTTTTTCCAGACCGGTTGATTCAACAAATATAATATAAGTCCAAAGTCTTTTTTCCAGACCCGGTTGTTTTTTAAAATTATATTAGTCCAAAGTCTTTTTTTCCAGACCTGGCTGTTTCAAAAATTGTAATATAAATCCAAAGTCTTTATTCCAGAAACGGTTATTTAAAAAAAATATGATATAAGTCCAAAGTCTTTTTTCCAGACCCGGTTGTTTCCAAAATGCTAATATAAGTCCAACGTCTTTATTCCAGACCCGGTTGTGTCAAAAATAATAATATTAGCCAAATGTCTTTATTCCAGACCCGGATGTTTGAAAAATGATAATATAAGTCCAAAGTCTTTTCTCCAGACCTGGTTGTTTCAAAAATTATAATATGAAGCCTTAGTCTTTATTACAGACCTGGTTGTTTCAAAAATAATAATATAAGTCCAAAGTCTTTTTTCCAGACCCGGTTGATTCAACAAATATAATATAAATCCAAAGTCTTTATTCCAGAAACGGTTATTTAAAAAAATTATAATATTAATCCAAAGTCTTTTTTCCAGACCCGGTTGTTTAAAAAATAATTATATTAATCAAAAAACTTTTTTTCCATACCCGGTTGTTTAAAGGATTATGATATAATTCCAAAGTCTTTTTTCCAGACCTGGTTATTTCCAAAATAATAATTTAAGTGCAAACTAAGATATAATAATGATATTCCAGTGGAATAAAATGAGAATCGAGCTTAGTCTTTTCTCCAGACGCTAATAGTAAATTGGGAATCAAGCATAGTCTTTGCTCCAGACCCGGGAACTAAAGCTGAAGCCCTATAGTAATGCATTTATGTAGCACAAAAAATGCGAATTTTTTTCAGACCTGGTTAATTCAAAAATTAAAATATAAGTCCAAAGTCTTTTTTCCAAACCCTGCTATTTCAAAAATTATAATAATTATAAAAAAAACAAAGACCCATTATCCCATTTATGCTAAATAACATTGTTGTTCTTGTTGTTACCTTTGGTTTTCAGGCGCGTGTCATTCAGATATCAATGTCATTCAGATATGAAAATATAGCATAGTCTTTTTGTCAGACCCAGTCATGAAAATCATTAAAAACACAACAATAACAACAACAAAACCTCGACCCTGCAACCATTTTTATTTGGCAATAAGTCATGATTGACTATTTTGCCACCCACTGTATGAGAAGTAGGGTAACAATTTTAATTAGTTATATTTTTATTACTTCTTTTTTATTATCATTATTTTTTATATATTAATTCCTTTTTATTTTATGAGAAAAAAACTTTAAATACCTTTGAAAAAATGAGGAATAACATATCAGCACACAATATGGGGATTACTTCCCCAAAACAATAAGGCTGTTGATCGACGATCTACGAGATACTATATAAAAGAAAATCATTCTGACAAGAGGGGATAACGTTTTAACAAGTTCTTCGGTACTTTAAATTTTCAGTGTACCAAGCACCATCTGTAATATATTCAGCATTTTTTGTTGATTAGTTACAATTCCAATAATCTCAGTTGCCTAAGATAATTTTTTTTTGGTTATATTGACCAGTTAAGTAAAGAGAGAGAGCGGGATTTACGTGATCAAGAAGTGATAAGATAGGGAAAAAATGATTTGAGATGACTGAAAGAGAGACAGGCAAAGAAAGAGGAGCCCCCTCCCACACCCGTACCAGAGTAACGATGTTAGGCTGTCCCGTCGGTGGATTCGGGTCCATCAACATCTTGAGGTCTGCTCTTTCCAGGGGATAAACGTCTTTAAATATGGTGTAGTCTTTGCTCTAGACCATGTTATTTCAAAATAGGAAATTATTAGAAACGATATTAATGTAGAATAACGTTGTTGGTGTGGTTATTTTGGGTTTTTAAGGAGCGTACCATTCACATCTGAATATTTACGCCTTTTATTAATTTGTCGTTTTTGTGATATGCGTTATCACAGGGTTTTTATAGTGTAGGAGAGGCTGGTGACTAAGTTTTCAGATTAATCTTTTGCTTAATCTGTATTTTTAAGAGAACTGGGTGTGGGGTAAAGAAAACTCTCTAAACTCAAGCATTTTAGCTGGGTTTAATTTCAAAGATTGGTCTTAGTTCTTATTAATATTTGTTTATCTTATAAATGGTCTATAGACGAAGTAACTGGGTCTATAGACGAAGTTCTAAGCAAAATATCCATGTTATTCAACAGGAATAAGAATATGACAAAGTCTTATGTTTTTAAGAATGTTCAAATTAATTTCTAAATGACTGGGTCTGGAAAAGAGACAACGCTCTAAACATGTGCTTTTCTACTTGGTATTAATTTGGAAGATCGTTGGTTCTAAGATTCGTTGTTGGGGTTGGGTTTTATTGGTTTTTTTTATTCTTGAAATAACTGTGTCTGGAGAAAAGTCCACAGTAGTTCGATTATTGGGTATTCGTTTTAGAATGTGGGTTAAAAACTATTTTTTTTAAATAATAACCAAGTCTGGAGAAAGGACGCTTGCTTTATCCGTGCATAATTACAATACTTTGTAGGGGTCTTAGTATTATATAAAAAAATCTAGGTGTGAGGTAAAGACCTTTTTTTCTTTACTGGGTGTAACTTTTGAAAATCGGTTTTAGATTTGATTTTCTTTTTAATTCCTTTTTTTAGATAACCTGGTCTGGAGAAAAGAGAACGTTTAAAACTCGTGTTATTCCAAAAGAATATGATAGGTCCTTATGTTAGAAGATTCTTTTTCTTAATTTCGTAATGATCAGGTCTGGAATAAAGACAACGTTCTAAACCTCTTTTTTAAAACAGGTTCTTAGGTTCAAGGATTGCTTGGACTTAGATTTGGAGTTATTTCTATTTTTACTATTAGCGTTATTTTGAAAAACAAATGACTGGGTCTGGCTGAAAGACTACGCTATATGACCATGTCATCAAGCATCGATAAGATTATGGAGTCTTTATACAGTTTTTTGTTGTTGTTTTGTTATTTAGAATTTTTGAATAACAGGGTTTTGAGAAAAGGCTAAGCTGGATGATCTTTTTCTTTTTTTCAACTGGAATATCATTATGGTATCTTACTTTGGACTTATATTATAATTTTTGAAATAAATGGGTCTGGAAAAAAGACTTTGGACTTTTTTGCTATATGAAGGCATTAAACTACCGGATCTGGAAAAGAGACTTTAGACTTTTGTGCTAGTGAAGGCGTTACTATAGGGTTTTAGTTTTTAGCTTTAAATAACCTGGTCTGGAGAAAAGACTATGCTTGATTCTTAATTTACTCTTGGTGAATATATTCACAATACGCTCCGTATAATTCAAAACAAAAGCAAAGACATTGATTCCACCAGTTTTGATAAGCTGGGTCTGGAGAGAAGACTAAGCTCGATTTTCATTTTTTTTTCTGGAAAAAAGACTTTGGACTTTTATAATGATTTTAGAAACAACCGGGTCTGGAATAAAGACTTTGGATTTATATCATAATTTTTTAAACACAACCGGGTCTGGAATAAAGACTATGGATTTATATTGTAATAAAAAAACAGATCTGGAAAAAAGACTTTGGACTTATATTATCATTTTTAACAACCGGGTCTGGAGTAAGAGACTTTGGGCTCATATTATTATTTTTTAAACAACCGGGTCTGGAATAAGAACTTTGGATTTATATTATAATTTTTGAAACAACCGGTCTGGAGAAAAGACTTTGGACTTATATTATCATTTTTGAAACAACCAGGTCTGGAATAAAGACTTTGGACTCATAGTATTATTTTTCAAACAACCGGGTTTGGGAATAAAGACTTTGGACTTATAATTTATCAATTAACCAGGTCAGGAAAAGATACTTTTGTGCTATATGAACTCATTACTATAGTATTTTAGTTTAGAAAGGATTTGCCAAAAAGCCCTTCGAATTTATAATATTTGTGGGTAAAGTCATTATTACATTTGTGGGCGATCAAAAATTATTACATTTGTGGGTAAAGTGCATTATTACATTTGTGGGTGAAATTATTACATTTGTGGGTGAAATTATTACATTTGTGGGTAAAGTGTTATTACATTTGTGGGCGTTATTACATTTGTGGGTAAAGTGTTATTACATTTGTGGGCGTTATTACATTTGTGGGCGATTATTACATTTGTGGGTGTAACACCCCCCCCCCCGTCTGCTTTCGTTTCCATTATTTGTTTACCTTTCTTTTTCCCCTACATTGCGGCGCCAATATGTGGTGGGGTGGTTACAGTTGGCCTTCTGGATCCGCCTATGATACCGGTGCGTAGGTCTATATGTTATTGGCAATTGGTGTTTATGTAACATCGATTCCCCAATTTTCTCTTTGTAATTTTGTTTCCAACTTGTAATGGTAGTATGTACTGAACAAGTATCACGTGTGACTTTGTACCCCCCCCCCTTTGGGTCATTGAAATTGATGATGACGTCTCCTGGATGCCTCTTCCTCCACCCCCATCCTCGATCCATGGTCCACTGGGCTTGGAGAATGAAATTACGTACTTATCGTGGAGATAATAATACTGTATATACATATTCGAGGACATACAGCTAGGCGGAACTATTTGGGCAAGGGGTCTTCCATTTCTGTGTGATTCCAAAGTTCCGATGATGGTTCAGCGAATGTGCTTCATACCAAATCTTGTTTTGGCATTCAACGGACATGCAAACATGTGAGGGATCGAAATGGTAAAAGATTTATATATTTGAAAAAAAAATTATCGTTGTAAATTTAGTCAAACCAACATTTTTTTGTTAATACCAGTTTGAACTTAGATAAAATATTATATCAGCACCAGGGGCGACTGAACCGGGGTTTCATATTTTTCTTACTGGGATTTTCCTGAGGGGGGGGTGCACTGCCCCCCCCCCCCCAGAAAACCCCATTAGGAAAAATGCCTTTTCAATGGAAAGTGCCCTTCTTTCAAAGTGATTTGTGTCCTTTTTCAAAATAAAATACCCTTTTTGAAGTCAAATAATACGTTTGAGGATGGAAATCAATATTTTTCAGGCTCGCGCTTCGCGCCCCCATCATTTATTATTGAGTAAGGCACTCATTCTGTTTTGGTTACAAATTGTGCTTACAATGTTCAATTTTCAAATTGGAATGTCACAAATTTTCAGCTCGCTCTGTCCGCTCGCATCAAAGGTACACATTATGTTCTTGGTTTCAAACTGCTTAGAAATATCCAGTTTTCAGATTAAAATATTACCAATTCTAGCCCGCCCCCCCTCCCATTTAGGCCCAAAAAGGGCGCTGAAATAATGAGAAAAGGGAGGGAAAGAAATAGGGAGGAAAAGGGGAGGGAATAGGAAGAGAAAGAGAAAGGGACAAGAAAGAGAGGAGGGGGAAAAAGGACAGGGAAATGGGAGCGCCGGATTGATGTTCGACAAAGGAGGGCGCCGAATCGAAGTTCGACATATGGGCACCGAGGGGGCCCCGAATCGATTCGTTTTTCTTAGGGTTGCCGAATTACTGTTTGACTTTGGAGGGGGGGGGGGGATGCGCCACTTTTTTCCACCCTAGGGGGTGCCGAAACTATGTTTTGCTTAGGGTGCCGAATTGATGTTCGACATAGGGACACCGAGGGGGCGCTGATTCTATTTTTTTTCGTAGGGTTGCCGAATTGCTGTTTGACATGGGGGAAGGGGTGCTCTAACTTTTTTCACCCTAGGCGGTGCCGAAATTATGTTTTGCTTAGGGAGCCGAATTGATGTTCGACCTAGGGGGTGCCAAATTCATCTTTAATAGAGGGAGGGCCCGGGACGAATTGATGTTTTACTTCTGGGCGCCGTATAGATGTTCAACACAGGGGATGGGGAGCCGAATCAATGTTTTTTCTTAGGGTTTCCAAGTTGATGTTCAACCTAGGGTTGCCGAATGGATGTTCTCCACGCGCCAATTAGAGTTTTGACCCGGTGCGCCAAATTCAGGTTCAATTAACTTAGGGAGGGGTGGGGTGCCAAACTCATGTTTGCTCCCATCAATTACCCATCCTGTTCACGGTTATGAAAAGTGCCTCAAAATTCCTAATTTTAGATCAGAATATAAAACAATTCATCCTACTCTTCGCGCTCGCATTAATTATTTATTAAGGTGGTAATCCTGTTCGTGGTTAGATAAGAATGTCTGACTTTGTATCGAAACATAGATATTTTTGAATCAGCTCACGCTTTGCGCTCGCATAAACTGTTTTTTTACTGCCCATCTTGTTCATGATAACCGAAAATGCTTATTCGAATGTCCAAATTTTAGGTTAAAATATTAATGAAAAATTTTCATCTTGCTCTTTCCGCTCGCGTCAATGTTGTTTAGTTTGATGACAATCCTGTTCATGATTACCAAAAGTGCTTAGAATGTGCAAATATTCTGTCTGAATATCAAACATTTCAAATCGCGCTTAGCGCTCGCATTAATTATTTAGCAATATACCCATCCGGTTCATGGTTATAAAATGTGCTTATAATGTCCAGTGTTATATTGGAAATTCACAAATTGTCATCTCGCACTTCGCGATCGCGTAAAATGTTGATAGATACCAGTCTTGTTCTTGATTGCCAAAAGTGCTCATAGTTTTTTTTCCAAATTTTAGGTCAGAATATAAAAAAAAAATCAACTCACTTTCGCGCTCGCTTCAATAATAATTGATCAAATATTACATATACATATCATGTTAACGGTTGCAAAAAGCCTAGAATGTCTGGTCGGAAAACAGATTAAAATATCCCCCTCCCCAAATGGCAAAAGCTGGATCCGCCCCCAGTAAAGAAATTATAACTCCCGCACATAATGTCTGTATGGTCTACCACTCTGATGAGAAGTTAAAGTAAATTGAAAACCCAAAATACTTAAAATTCTTAGTTTTCTGGTCGCATTTATTCTTTTCAAGAAGTGGATACAACTTTTTTTTCATGAATATATTAAAAAAGTGGTCTTCAATTGCAAGTTCACGTGATTATTGAATAAGGTCATTCAAAATGCATATATGCACGTATGATTGCCTGGCTGGGCGGGTCAGTGTGTCATTTTCCGAAAAGTTCACAGGGGCGCCACAATAGTCGGCTAGCTGATGTGCAAAATCCTGGATATGCGCATGTTCTTTGGACATGCGGGTTTGCTTCCAATTCGTCTGATGCCAAATCGTCAAATTGCCAACTTGCCTTCTATCTAATAACTCGTTGGTCCAATATCCATTAAGTCCATATACAATTTGGTCTAATTGGACAACCCGCTATTGTTCTTAATTAATGAAAATGAATTGGATACTGGACCAAATAGTTGTTCGACGAAATATTGATGGACGAAATGGCTAGACTAAAAGAAATACGACCATGCGGGGAATGGACGAGTTGGCCACTGAATTGAACTTGTTCGAGGGTGCCATAAGACCTAAACTTCTTCCTCATATCCGACACCCCCCCCCCCATCATCCGCCGCCCCAATAAAGGGAAGGGGAGGAGAGAAAAGAAAGGAAGAAAGAAGTAGATTGTTGGAAGTGAATCAAAAGAACGACCAAAAGGGAATATGAACGCGACGCTTCTCTTGCATGGAATTTATATTTTGAATAAATAGTTTCAGTCTTTCTTATTATTTTACTTTCAACCCTCTATTTCATCCGCTTTACTATAAGAAAAAAAAATTACAAAACGTCCCATCCTCGTTTCGCCACACATGACATTACGTAATTATCACTTTATTATCATCATGTAATGGAATTCATACTGCATTCACTCACAACCAAAAGGGAGTCCAGCAAATGGTTGACTCTATGTCAATATTGACTCCATTTAGGGAGTAATCTGACTCCCCTGGGGAGTCATATATCATGACTCCCCAGTGGAGTCAGGAAATATTGACTCCCCAGGGGAGTCAGATGACTCCCAACATGGAGTTAATTTTGACATAGAGTCAACCGTTTGCTGGACTCCCATTTGGGAGTCACCTCAACTCCCCTGGAGAGTCGTCATGACTCCATTTGGGGGGTCATCCAGACTCCATATTTAGGGTCTAAGAGGTATAACAAACACGTAGGGCCACTATTAATAGGCATGAAGCACCTAACATGTTAAAGATAGAGAAATTGAAAATTAACATATGCAAATAATAAGGAACATTACACAATGATGTTCTTTAATGGTTCATGAAGGCAAAATTTTTAATGGTTAAAAATTCTGCACATTTTCTGGCTCGCATTTAAAAAAAAAAGGACAAATTTTGTTAAACAATAAAATACATTAAAAAATGATAAGCACTGAAATCTTTTAATGGTATTCAATAAAAATGCGGAAAAGGAGAGTCTAAATCAAAACTTAGTAGTTTTGGGCCTTTTTTACAAATTAATGGCCAATTAAGAAAAAAAAAGAAATAAAATTAGTGGGGATACAAACGACATCATCAGCTTGCTCATTGTATATTCATAATGGCATGCATAGAACAGTTACACCAAAATAAGGCAAAGCTTTAAAATGTGTTTACTTTGATAGTCCTTGTCGGATTTTGATGAAATTGTCAATGCTTTGCCTAATTTTACTTTATCACTTCAAATCATGCATTTTTCACAGCCTGGGAAGTGTACACTCACAATAATTGTACTTCAATGCAAACCACACATACACGTTACAACATACCTTTTGTAGATGATGAGGTACATGTATGTCAAAGATTGTTGGCACAGCAGAATCAATGAGCTGAACATGTAGTCCAAACCTATGGAAGCTCTCTTGTGTGAAGTGCTTGGAATATGAAAGAGACCTGGCTGTTGGCATCCACCTGTCCCGACGCATGTTTATCACCCATTGTCCCAACAGATCTAGGTTGCAGTGAGGAAATCTAAAAAAAATGTGATTGCAATTATTTGAAGAAAGGGTGATATAAAAAATCAACATGATCAAGAGAAAGGTAGACTAGGTAAGTCACGTCTATCCCTAGGCCAAGAGCTTTGGTCTCTGTTATGTTGATTGTTCTGCTGAACTGCTTTAGCTCCACTTACCAAATACAGAGCTAGAGACCGAAGTTCTAGCTCGATCTGTACAGGGACTTCATGGCCATGTGTTTACGTATGAAGTTCAGATGAAACTGGAAAGTGAAGTTGCATGACAGCCGAAGACAAGTCACTGTTTTTTTATTTTCCGTTTTGTATTTTTCCCTGTCTCAATGGATTTCAGGCCAAAACGGAATAATACTCTTCATTTTGGTAGTTCGTTTTACATATTTTCATGAATTAAAGACATAAATCGATGAGCCTCGGGGGATTTTGCATTGTTAACCCTAAAACTAGTATAGTGGCTGCACGATAGCGAGCCGTCGAGAATTACACAAAAAAAGTTTAAAACTCCTCAAAACAGTTAGCTGCCATCTGTTGAAGTCTCGTTCAATTTTGATTTTCAATCAAACATTTCTCACCTTCCACACGAGATTTATCAAAATCATAAATACCTACACACAATTAACACAAAAATCTACGGACGGGACTACAAGAAAAGTGTTATTTTCTTTACCTGTGCCTGGATGTGAAATGTCAATCCTTAAGTTCTGAAGATTTTCACGAACATCTCGATCCCGGATCTCAATTCGTACAGTTGATTGCAGAACAAGACGGCATTCATGATTCTTCTCTTCCATATCATCACACCAAGAGAAAATACTCTCCAATTAGAAAATAAATTTCAGTAAAACTCTCGGCGATAAAACGAACGTAAATCAATCATCACGAAAAAGTTGACGTATAGGCCGCTTGCCAATTTAAATTGTCCTAATTGCCGCGCCGCCAACGTAGCAGCGCGGGGCCGGGGGTGACCAGTCAAACAAAATGCTGTACTGTGTACACCAAAGACAAAAAGGGCTACGCCGGGGCTACGTGCGTTTGACCATGAATGTTCAAGTCTTTTAGTGACCACCTATTTTTTTTGAAAAATCGGTGTTTTTGATACCCTTGCGACCAAGAACTACGTTTGGTCCTTTCTGAAACTGAAAGAAGACCCCTTAAAAAAACCCTTTTTTGTCACGCATGTATAGACACCTGGCCCCCGGGTAACAAAGCAACGCGTGCACTCTTGCTTTGTGGGGGGGGGGGTCGTAACATGATATGACTCTATATACGGAGCCAGCATGACTCCCCATGAGAGTAAATTTAACTCCCCACGAGAGTAATGGACGCCGGACTCCGTTTCGAGAGTCAATTGACTCCATTATGGCGTTCAGTGTAGCTGGTACAAAAACTGTTAAAATGACTGTTTTCGACTCGCCTTAGAACAAATGTGACCGAGGTATTTAGCATACTAGATCAACAAGGATGGAGTGCATGCTGGTGCAGATCCTGTCGGAGTAACACAAACCAATCCAATAAGCGCCGTATTTATTTTGAACAATAGTTGGGCACTCCATAGCCAAACATCATCTTTTAATGTAGTTTAAAGGCAAGCATCAAACTACATTAGATATCGAAGTATTATGGGAACCATATCAAAATGCACATTACGAAAAGAAACAAAATCAAATTTCCAGTATGGGGACAAGAAGAGTACAAGAAAACTACCCATTTTTTATGCTCATTTTAATTCCCCGAAAGCCGGACGTTGAAAATTAATGGGCCAGTGTATTGCAAGCTGTATTTAACGGCTTACCCCATTGTCAAGGTAGATTAAATTACCCCATTCTTGATTGGGAAGATTACCCTATATTCTTGAACATAGAGGTGGTCTGACTGGTGGCGGATTTCAATAGAAAGATGACCTCTTGATTGGTAGGGGTATTTTAAGGGGAGAATCCCGACCTTTCGTTTGAGGACGCGCACGCTTATTTAGGACGGTAGTTCATGTTGGAAGAGACTTTTGGGCGCGTCGTCATGGTCGAAAAACTCCGTCCAGTAATGCACATTGTGTGACATAAGATTATTTCTCTATTTTTAACCAATTTTCATGAAATGTGGCACAAACATTAGTCTTGATGTGAAGACGTGCAAAACATACTTAATGCCTATATTGGAAATCGTGTTGCCATGGTAACAATTAGAATACCAAAAATAAATGAAAATTTTGTGATTGAATTACTTTAAAGTTTTCAACTGGTCTATTCTAAAACTTTGGCATACACATTAGTCTTGAGTTGATGATGTCTAAGACATATCTTTGCCTGTATCAAAAATCGTGTTGCCATGGTAATGAAATATTATTTAACGAAAATCTTGTAGTTCGAACTCCTTCATCTTTTTCAACCAATGCTTATGAAATTTGGCACACACATCAGTCTTGAGTTGAAAATGTGCAAGAATATTTTTGTCTGTATCAGAGATCGTGTTGCCATGGTAACAACATATTATATAATGAAATTAGGTGAAAATCTTGTGGTTTGAAACCCTTTCAGTTTTCAACCAATTCTTATAAAAGTTGGCTCTACATTGATTTTGAGGTATAGATCTGCAAGACATAGTCTATATTGGAAAATTTGTTGCGTGAACCAATTTTCTGTGGCCGGTCGAGACAAGTATTTCCTAATAGGCCTAAAACCAATACTTCGCAATTGGTAGCCAACTGATCTACAAATAAAAGAAATGTGATTAGACATGTGAGAATCAAAAACTATACCGAGATTGCGACAAGAACCTGACAGATTTACAGTGAGGCCAGAAAATGAGATTGAGTCGATGTGGATTTTACTAAGATGTACCGGTACTTTGGAGCCAAAAAGAAGAAATTCACATTTGGCTGGATTCAACTTAATGCTAGATCCCTAGCCTGCTTCCTTTTTTTGGCCTACTGTTAGATGAATAGATCTAGACTAGCCTACATTTACTATTTTTTTAGAACTAGAATCTATATTTTGATAGAGTCTACAAGTCTCTACTTTAGATCTCGACCTATAACTATTAACACCTAGATTGTTATAGATCTACTTCTACTAGATCTAGATAGGGTCTAGCTTTTAGTCTTATTTTTCGTCTAGATCTAGGCCTGTTAGAGATTCTAGATCAAACAGTAGACTAGTCTGACTAGATCAGCCAGTCCTAACGTTAGGGCTACCGGCTAGGCTAGAAATAGACTCTAGAATGAAGAGAAGAAAGTATAGCCATAATAGGCTAGGCCGCCTAGACCTGAAGTAAATTTTTATATAAATCTAGGCCCCAGTCTAGACTGAGCTGTTGGTCTACTAGGCTTTACTTTAGGCCTGTTTTCTAGAAAACTAGATCTAAAGAAACTCCCCAAAATTTATAAATTAAGAACTCCTCCAAAAAACATATGCTAAAACAGAAGTAGACCTAGATCTACTTAGATGTCTAGGTCAGGACTAGATCTAGGTTTAGGCATAGTTGGCAAGCAATGCATATCGATAGGCCTAGCAGTAGTGTGTCTGTAGACAGGAATAACAGTCGGAGACAGAAGCCTTTGGTCTAGGGCTAGGCCTAACTCTAGTCCAAGTCAGATTTATTATAGTCCTACATGTAAATATATCGCTTTCCTTAGCATATCAATTTGTTGTGTACAAAAAACGCTCCTCTTATAAGGCATAGAAATGGGACGTTTAACGCACAGTCACTAATACGCGCCGCTGTCTTCGCATCGTGCAGGCAGTCTACGTGTATAGTGGCGGGCTGCTCCATTGCGGTGTAGGGGTGTTCAACTTACATATCGTGAGCGCACTCAGCTGCGTGTTTTCACTTCTTCTCCTTTCTCTCCTTTTCTTGTCATTTTTCCTCGCATTACTTGTTTTCATAAATTTCCCTCTCACTTTCCTTGTTTTCTCACTCCCTTCAGTTTTGTAACTCTTCTTGATCACTTGCATTCATTGGCACACCCCCGTCAAAAATGGTGCGGTCCTATCCAACATACAGTCAAATCGTCGCTGTACGAATAATGAAAACGTGCAAAATTCTTCACGCGCTGCGTTGCCTAGCTATGCGTGTGTATACTGTGTACACACAATGCCATATCGGCTGAACCCGCCAAACTATAGTGACCAATTATTGCAAAAGCTTTTGCAAATGTGAAAAGTGACAGAGGTTTTTTTTATCCAATCAAAATCATTCTTAGGTATTCGCAATCTACAGCATTTTCTGCAAAATGTCTTTTTTTGATAGGGTCTATTGTGACGTATATATTTTTTTACAACAATGTGAAGTCGCACCAAACGTTTCGTTTCCCGCACTTGCCCATTGGCTCATGTACAAATGGATTTCCAAAATCATCAAGAAAGGTTCCAAAAACCTCAAAAGTGACAGAACTTAATTTGACTAAAATTAAATGAAAATCATATCATGTTCAAGGTGAGAATCTGCTCTGTTCCATTCTGTTTTGATAGATCACCTTGTTGACGCGTTTGGGAGATATCCCTCAAAAATTTCTATTATTCTCCATAGGGAAATAATTTAACACGCTACGCACTGCAAAAAAGGAGCGCAAACAAATTGATATGTAAGGCTAAGTCAGGCCGAATGTTGAATGTTGTCCTAGGCCTAGACCAATACTAATATAGGTCTATATGATGTATTAATATACTATTATATAGCTTAAGTCTCGGTTGCTCCACTATGACATGCCACTACTAGATTAACAAAGTTACGTTTTGCAGCCTTCATGAAACTAGTAAAAAAAAAGTAAAAAACAATGTTTAATTCTCCTCCAAACGGAGGATATTATAGATCTAATTGGGCCTAGGCTAGATCTAGGCCTAATGTTAGACCCAAGACTAGTCTCAAAAGTTACAAAAGTTTTCCCTTCTCGGGCCTAGGTCTACTTAAACTGAAGTTAGAGTAAAGATGTCGAGAGGAATATATTAAATTTATATTTTGACAAACAATACATGAAAAGTAATATATGGGACTGATACACAAAAACTGTGCAAGTCACTCGGTTTGGGATTGAAATGTTTTAGTAATTGACAAAAATATAGATAAGTTCATTTAAAAATTCTTACCATATATGTGTGATGAATGATCCACTTTTACTACAATAGTTGTAATTAGTTTCAATAAAATCCAATTTTATGAAAAAACAACTTTAGTCACATTTTTGCAAGTTAGTTGCAGTGACCTCTGCAGCAATTTATCATTGAGAAGGTCACTGAAGGTCATAGAATTTGAGACTTTATATATATTCTATGTCTTTCAGGATCATAATATAAAAACCCTTTTATAACAAACATGATAAAAGAAAAACGCGTTTCAAGTTATACATGGTTCATTGCCGCAAATATACCGATCATCTTTGTTTGTTAATGTTTAATCATCAACATTATCACTGATATTATTATTCGTATTATCATGTCCACTAATATCACTTCAAAGTTATGATTATCACCACCATCATCACTGTTATCATCATTATTCATTCATTATCTATTTTCAAACGTTCTCCAGTATCAATCTTATAGTTTATGTAATTAAAAATATGAAAGATAATGGTAAAGATTATGGTGATGTTGGTAATCATGAACATTAGATCCGTTATGTGAGATAATTTATGCATGCGATTTTACACGCTAATCGCTACTCGATGATGGTGAAAAAATCTTTTAAATAGCACAACAGAAGTCGGGACGGTAGTTACTGCATACACGTACTTTAATACACTATATTATTACAAAAGATTCCCCATCAGGCAGGCCAACGGTCTTTTGAAGCAGGTTTATCTATTGAAATTACGGCAATAATCACGACAGCGGATATGGGGAATTAAAGACTGTGAGCGTCTAGCTCTCCCATTGTTTTCTGTGGCGAACCCGCTGAGCATGCTATTGTCAATGATTCTCTACTATACGGGTGAGTGATCTTGCTTTTTCATGATCATAGGCCTGGGCAATGACTAAGAACAGTTCGATGAGTATTAATGCCAAGCAATCCTGAAAGGTCAATAATGTTCAATTCTCTTGATGGAGAAGCTTATATCATGGCCCTATTTGCTTTTGCTTTTAGGCCAGTAAGTGCACTAAACAATATTCATAATAAATAATAACATTCCATCTATTTTAGAGTAAGGATCTAATGTTAATATCACTCTACACATTTCCCTGCAGCTTACGGCCCCATATCTTCACCCGTGAAGTACTGAATTTTGAAGCTTAAATTATTAAACATAATGGCATCCTAGAATTGTAATGATGTAATCACTGCAATATAGATAAAAACATTAATTTAATTCTACTCACATTTATTTCACTTTAGAACAAACTCACCCCCCCCCCCCTCTTCTATTTCTTATGTTTCTCCGTCGTTATTCTTCTTTTCCACCTTATTATTCTTCTTGTTCTCATCCTTCGCCCCCTTCTTCATCTTCTCTTCTTACTCTTTCTCCTTTTCTTTATCTTTATCTTTTTCATCATATCCTTTGTCGTCTCCCAGTATTCTTTTTCTCTCCACCTCATCCGTTTCTGCTGATTCTTTCTTTTCCTTCCTCCCCTTTTTCTACGTCTCATCTCTTCTTGTTCTCCTGCCCACGGCCTGCCCTTCTTATACGTCTCCTACTGCTTTTCCTTCGATCTTCTTCTTTTTCTTCTTGCATCTCCTTTGATTCTCTATCTTCCTTTTTCCTCTCCGTATCCTTCCTCATCTCTCATTATTATTCCCATCCTTTTTACTGCTCCCCCATTCTACATATACGTCTGCTTCTCCTTGGTAATTCTTCTTCTCCTCCTCCTCCCACCCCTTCGATTTATGAAGATAAAATTATAATGAAGTAATAGAAATGTTAACGAAGATAATACTTATAATTAAGAAATGAAGATGATTGCGATAGTAACAGCGGTGATGACGATATCGATAACTATGGGCGGTTATAGACCATGTACAGCACAACGTATCAGGCGCAATTTCAAATAAGATAACATGACGATTTCGATACGAATTATTCATCATAAATCTAGATCTAGTACATTAATATACACTTATTTTTGTAGAATAATAAAATCGCCGCTCAATATCGACAATTATGATGATCACTAAAACAGAAAAGCATGCGTGGGACAGTGTATTATAATATTGCCTCAAGAAATACCTGACATTTGATGGAATTCTGTGCTTTAATCGCCCATTTCTCAGCACTTTTACGATTTTCTTTCACAGGGCTATTTGGCAAATATTTTTCATTTATACACAAAAAAAAAACACTTCGTTGGTAAATTTCATTGGATTCTGATCGAACTAATTTTCAGATCGCTACCACAATTGGTATTTATCTTCAATTCCGAACATTACGTTTAATACGTTAAACCAATTAAATGAAGTTATAATTTAGTCTGTTATATGTTGTTTTTATGTTGTACTCTCATACCCCGAGAGGGGATCGATAGGGTGAATAAAATTTAAATCTAAATCAGGGGCGGATCCCGCCTCTGCCAATAGGAGGGTGGGAGGATGATTTTTTTCACCCATATTTTCTTTGAATTTGTTGTCCCAGTGCCGGAATGATTATTAAAGTTATTTTCTAAGCCTTCGCCTCATCTTATTAACTCGCCTTCCTCCTCTTATGTTTCCCCTTCTTTCTTCTCCTCTCTTTTTCTTTCTTTCCCTTTTTTTTGCTCCGCCAATAGGGGGGGGGGGCCCTATGTAAATGTAAATTCAACCAAGAACTGGGTCTATACAACATAATGTCTTAAAGGTCAGGTGCGGATCCGTGACAGGGGAAAAAAGGTTTCGCTTTCAAGGGGGGGGGCACTCTTCTGTTTTGGCTGCATTTTGCATTACAAATTTTAATTATGCCTCTCATAATGGGGGGGGGGGGCGGTTCCCGTCCTAGATCCCCCAGTGATAAAAGGGAACCAGAAATTCGAGGATGCTGATTAATTCATGGCATACAATTTTCGAAAAAAGACGACCACAATATCGTAAATATCCATTCCACGCGCATACGTACTCTCATTCCGAAGACGCAAGTCATGAATTTTGGAAGAAAAAGTAATCCCCCCCCCCCACCTGATCACGGCTTTTGCGAGAAGACAACTCTGCTTTCTCATGAATATTGATTTCGATGAAGAGGCAGAAATCGGGATGTGCACGCATTTGGTCAAACCAAAAAAAAGATTAATATCAATCGATGAGAGTCGTTTTTAACACAATCGGACATTGATGTAGAGGGACATGGAATCGCTCATCTGGAGAACCCCTCTCAAATTTATGAGTTGTTTCCACTCTTTCAACTGTATTTCCTCCATTTTTTTCACTCTTCCTCTTATTCCACCTCACTTTTATTTTCTTATTTCTTTCTTTTTCCCCTTCCTTTTCTCTCCCTTTGACTTCTTAGATTTCTTTTTCCTCTTTTTTTCCCTTTTGGTCCCGCTTCTTTAAAACATGGAGATAAAGAAAATTAAGAAACAATATGTTTTTCTGGGGAAATGGTTGCCCGTCAAAAATTTGAACAAACTATTTAAAATCTTTCTAATAAATCTTTGTTAATCTTTGATCTATATATGCCTAACAGTGTCAAGCTGTTCGGGTCATATTTATTTCATCATTCTATTTCCTTCTTTTTTTTTTGGGGGGGGGGGCTCTCGACACTTGTTTGAGATGCGAGTAATAATTAATATTCCAAGTCGACGTGAATTCTGCGAGTGGTTTGGGCCTACGAAACGAAAATTGAATTGACTCTCTTCCAATTGCAAAAAAAGAGGTTTTCGTGGTTATTGCAGCAAATTAGAACGATCAGTAACGATTTATGACACGTGCATGTTTTTTGATTAAGCTACCGTGGCTTTATAGATGCGAACCACAGTTCAGAACAGTGACCCGAACTCTTGATCCGACAGTCAATATGAACATGATGAAGGCACACATTTGTTTTGGTCGTAGAGGGAGCTATTTAGAATAGTTTCTTCGGCCTTTCGACAGAAATTAAGACTTGCAGGAAAGACGAACAAAGAAACGGTGGCATTAAAGGGCCTTTGATGGCAGCCATTCCTTTGAAGACAGGGGAACATTGGGCGGGAAAGCCGAAGCGAAAACCCGGATGCAGGAAGAACGATGGAGAATGGTGCATGGACTTTTGACAAGCTCCCTAATGATAATGAATAATTTACATAACTGATTATAACAGGGTTGCAGACATGCAGCAGTATGACTAAATAAGCAGATGCTTGAGCTGTTTTCAGACCTTTGGATATATGAAATACATACATAAATATAAAAACAATACTAAAAAGTCAAAACTAATGATAACACAACGAAGGGAAGGAAAAAAAACAACGAAGAAAAACAAACAAATTATTATGTGCCACAACTATTAACAAATACTTACAACGAGTGTGTGAGGCGTAAAAATAAAAGAAATTATATCTTTAATTTAAAATTTACAATTCAACCAATTTTGTTTTGCTAACAATTACATCTTAGAGACAAGCATGCGTTTTACCGTACTTTTGAAGGAATGCACTGATAATATATTTCTAGTACTAGTAGGTAGGGAATTCCAAACATCAGGTCCATAATCTCTGATAGATTTGTGAACCAACATTGTGCGTGGGTTATACAAAAGCATATTAGATGCTTGTCTTGTGTGGTAGGTATGGATAGCATTGTTTTGTTGAAACATAGTGGAAAATCAGGCAGGTAAAATTTTGGCATTAAACCGATGCATAACAAGGGAAGTTTGAAGCGAATGGACATCATCATCAGTAAGACATTGCAGCTTTATAAAGAAAAGGCGTAAATGATCGCGGTAACCAACTCCAGCACAAATACGAATTGCTTTCTTTTGCAACAAAATAATTTGGTTTGTGACCCCCCCCCCCCTTGATGTTGCCCAAAGAATACTGCAATTTGACTCATAAGGTAGAATAAGAGTATTGTACAACATGAAACGTATTTTATAAGGTACAAGGTATTATATACACTGAACCTATTTTTCGAGAAATTTGTTTATTGATGTGTTTCAAGTAATCATTCCAGTTAAGTTGATCATTGATGTAGACCCAAAGGAACCTCGTAGACGTTTTTTTCTCCAGCAAAGTATCGTCAAGTTTCAATCTTAAATCATGGTCATGGTCACCACATGACTTGCTGCCTTTAAAGTGTATATAATTAGTCTTTATAGCATTCAGTGATAACATATTATTTCGAATCTAATAAGGTAGTTTCGGAAGTTCGACATTAATGGTGTTTTCTAAGATATCAATATCACGATGTGATAGGAAAACACTTGTGTCATCAGCAAATAATATATAATTCAATGTGTTTGATACCAAACACATATTATTGATATAAATCAGAAAAAAATATAGAACCTTACGGTACACCGCACCTCATTACTGATATTCCACAATTAGAAAAGTTATAGCATGTGACAGCCCGCTAGACCGAAGGTCCGCGAGACCGAGGGTCCGCTAGACCGAGGGTCCGCGAGACCGAGGGTCCGCTAGACCGAAGGTCCGCGAGACCGAGGGTCCGCGAGACCGAAGGCCCGCGAGGCCGAAGGTCCGCGAGACCGACTTTTTTTCCCTTCATCGGTTGCCGCGGTCGAGTGGTTTAAGGCGCCTTGTTGCAGCGGCGTAACAGGTACTTGTTATCAGAGGGGGCGGGGGGGGGGGGGGGGCAGAGCCAAATATTTCCGAGTAATTCCGTCTAGAATTAATTGCTAGGATTTCAGTTTAGGTGGCAGAAGTGAGCACGGGAAGCGCGTTCCGGGGGGGGGGTGCAGGGAGGGGAGTGGGGGAGTGTACCTACCCCCCCCCCCCCCGCGAGATAAGAGGAAGGTCCGACGTTTCTTTAAATTGTTCCTTAGCTGCTCTCGCTCATCTTAATCCATCCTCTGCCTGTTAACGGAGGGGGGGGGGGACAAATTTCGAATTGCGGAACCCCCGACGTTTCTTTGAATCGTTCACTAGTCTGCATCCGCTCTTATTACGTTTTCTGCCTGAAATGGGGAGGGGCACAACAAAAAACTTCCCGTTAACTAAGTCTAAAATTAGTGGCAAAGCTAGGATTTAGTTAAGGGGGCGGTAGTCAGCACGCGAAGCGTGTGTGAAACACTTACTGAGCGCGCAAAACGCGTTCCCGGGGGGGGGGGGTGCAAGGAGGGAGAAGCTGCGACGGTCCCTTGAACTGTTCCTTGTCTGCTCTCGCTCGTCTTACGTTCTCCTATACATTTGTATTTTCTCGCTCACGTTTCCCCCTTTTTTTTTGGAGGGGGGGGGGTTGGCGTTTGTTTTGATTTTTTTTGGCTACGAGGGTGTAATAAATTGTTCATTTATTTATTCATTCATTCACTCAACTATTCTTTAACAGATTCCCTTTTTAACATCATTTTTTTTTATATAGATAACATTTCAGCTTCTGCCGGAGTATCATTAGACTGGGAATAGCTTGTAAAAATGCTTTTCATAATAATTTTTAACATTTTAATGCGTAACACATCTCACCCAGGAAATTTGGCAATTGACCACTGAAAGTGCACGGTAAACTCAAACTAAGATATTTATAAACAGTTTTCTTTTCTCTCAATTTAAAGTTGGGAGTAGAATTATCGAAATCTCTATAGTCAAGGGCTGATTTTAATAGTATGTGGCAATTAAAATGTATCGATTTCTTTCTTTGTAAATGCTGTATTAGGCCAAATTGGGGGAGGGGCTGGAGTGCACTATTAACAAGGGGCAGATGAAGCTTACATGATATGCGAGCAAAGCATCGACAACTGCAACAATTATATTTTTTAAAACCCTGAACTAGGCCCTTTAAAAGGCTATAAAAATATTATGAGATGCTGAAGCGAAATATATTAATGAGGGGAGCAAAGCGAACGAGCTTCAGAAAAATGTGGCATTTAAACCGTCAGAAGACTCTTTATTATCTGATGCATTTACACTACGAATGGGAAGGGGGCGCTTATGCCTCAATATTAATATTATGAGTTTCTCCATTGTCTACATAATCTTTTTTTCTCCTTTGCTTCTACGCTCACCTCCAAGTGCCACCCCATGTTATATTTGAATTTCTTTCAAAATAATGTTTAACCCTGGCGAATGCTGTATAAGGCCACACCGGGGAACAACATTCAAAGAAGCAAAAAAAAATTCTACTTAAAAAAATCTTCTATATAAAAAAAGGCTGGCCAGTACATCAGAATACTCAACCCTTGGCGTAAATCCCGGGGGATGGGGGATATAACCCCGCCCCCACACACTCACTTTTTGGAGTGGGCGGTTGGCGTGTACAAATACCCCCCCCCACACACACACACTTTTTAGGGAATAAAATATATTTTAAGTAATTAGTAAAAAAAAACGTACTTCAAAATTTCTATTTGAAAATGCGATTGAAAACCAGAAAACAGTGGTTATTTTGGGGTCGCTCGCTTCGCCCCCTCGTAATATTTTAAAATTTATATTATGAAATGTGATTAAAAGCGAGAAAATTGGTTCTTTATGGCTCGTTCGCTTCGACCGCTCGCTAAATAGATATTCAAATGTGTGTATAGAGGGGGCAGGGGCGGATCCAGCCTTCGCCATTAGGGGTCCCTGAATTTTTTTCATCCATATTTTCCCCGATCGGCCGCTCAAAGATGATTTTTTGTTTGTTTCTTTGAAGGGGGTAGTCCTATGAGTCACTTCTTATCTTTATTCTTTAAATCAACGTAAATATATAATATCATAATCCTTATTCAATAATGCGAGCGCGAAGCGCGAGCAAATTTCTTTTTTAATTGTATGTATTTTTTCCTAAAATTTGAACATTCTGAAAAAAAGATGTGCCTGCAATAATTACTACGAACGCGAAGCGCGAGCAGAAATTGTTTATACACGTTTTGAAATGATCGGAAATGTAGGCCTACCTGTTAAAGACTGCTTGCAGTTAGCCATAAAGTTGTTACATATTTCAACAATCAAATAAGGCGAGCGCGAATTACGAGCAGAAAAAATTTTGACATTTCTACATAAAGAATGGAAAATTATTTTTTGTAATCATGAAAGGATACCTACATAAATAAACAATTGATGCGAGCGCGAAGCGTGAGCGGAAAAATTCTAGTTTTAGACCTAGAACGGAACACTATTCATGTTTTGTAAATAATGAAAAGGATGAGTAAGAGGGGAAATTCTTATATTAATAATTCGATCACCAAGGGCGAGCAGAAAGTTTTTGATAGTTGTGATCTGAAACTTGATAACTGAATGAACATGCGCGCGCGTGTTTCAGATTTAGACATAGGCCCGTATTCTGAACTCAGGTTTAACTTAGACCATGGTCTAACTCTGTGCTAAAATTATGGGAAGCCGAAAGTGTCAAAAATTTTATTAAGATGTATGTTTTTTTATATTTACTGTGCTCTTTCCTGATTCATTGATGGTGAAGACAATCATCTATTAATTCCTAGATAATTATGAATGATTTGAGGCCAAATGAGCCGAACTATGATATATATACTGTTAGTGATTTATGTAACAATTGGCTACCCATACTTAAACCACAACTTTAAACCTGAGTTTAAATTAAACCCGGCTTCAGAATACGGGCCATAGAATCTAGGCATTCTAAATACAACTTTTAGTATGAAATAAAGGTGAGCGCGAAGCGCGAGCTTAAAATATTTGATATTCCGATTTGATTTATATTTCAAACACTTTGTAGGAAAATTGTAAGGTGGATATAAATCGCACTTGATAAGGAGCTGATATTTTTCATTATTATTTTGAGTTTGGGACAAAGGACCATGACATCCTTAGGACATGTTATCATATGAATATGATGACTATATATCTTCCTATTCATCTTGTTAAGCGCGAGATTAAACAAAAGGGACAATTTAATTATTAAATTGATACCTTATTTATTAATGCATAATGAGGGCGCGGAATCTGATGATATTATGGCCTGAACAATGTACATTTCAAGCACTTTTACAATCATGAATAGGATGCTTCAGTAATCAGTTGATATATTTTTAACCATTAATGCGAGCGCAAATCGGGAGCCGAAATTTTCTTATAAACTGCCATGAAAAGGGGATTTTAAGTAGTTTGTTGAGACAGAAATACCTCGCAAATCAAAATGCAAGCATGGCAGCGCTAGCTGATATGTTTTGACAATCAGACCTGAAAAAGGATATTTTGAAAACTTTAGGGAATACATGAAAATAATAGGTACCTGATAAATCAATTTCGCGAGCGCGCAGCGCGAGCAAAAAATGTGAATATTTAGACAATAAAACTGACATTTTTACAGCAGAGCACTTTTTAGTCATCAATTTGTAAATCACACAAATTAATGAAAGTTCGATTTCCAAGGAGAAATATGTTTTGTATATTGACTTCCAAACTTGATATTTAAGCTCCATGTTGAACAAGATATGTGAATCGCCTGACAGGCAATGCGAGCGCGAAGCGCGAGCGATTTTTTTTTCAAGTCTTCCTCTCCTCTTATTTTATTCACTCGTCTTCCTACTCTTTTCTTTTTTTTTCTTTTTTGCTCCGCCAATAGGAGGGGGAGCCGGGCCCCTCGCCCCCTGGATCCGCCTATGGGGGGGGGGGGGGGGGGGAGGATAAAACTCGATCATCCCCCACTCCTCAAAGTGGATTTACGCCGGTGTACTCAACACACCCTTTCGAGACAAGTCCCCTCCCTAGTTCCCATGAATAGGTGTTTATTAATTTATCTTGAGTTGAGTTTATTAACATTAACATATTTACATGAATGAATATATTATGTATAATACATATTTACAAGAATGTGTTTGTATAACATGAATTATATAAATGCAGTTCATAACATAAGCATAGTCTATATAAGAACACAATGTGATACCCCATGATATCAGCATATAATACAAGAGTCTTGATGCAGTTTCACCTGACAAGAAGCAAATCACCATAAAAATTGATCGTATGCATGAACATAAATTATTAATGGTTTGGGTGATTTTGCACCAAAAGAAATGCTGTTTAAGGGAGAACCAAAAGTTAGCAAAAGTGCTAGTCGAGAATGGTTTCCCCAAAAGGATCAAAGTGCAATGTATCTACTCTACTAAAACAACTTTCTTTTTATTTTTCCCCCAAACTCATGTCAATCATCAAACTTCAATAATCAAGAGAGTTTTCATATCTTTTACGAAATGAAAACCGTGTTCTTGAATACTCTGGGGCAAACTATTCAAAAACTCCAATAAAATATATAAAAAAGTGCCATGTGTAGTGTTACTTTTCATGCTTTTGGGGAGTCTTAGCATGGAATGTTCTCCCCGCTCTCAAGCCATCCTGTCGCGATAACTGGAGAAGGGGTGGGAGGGGGGGGGGGCTTCTCTCGATAGGGTGCGGCCATCCCCGCTCTGCTCACCCACCCTTTCGAAACATCGACAATCCCTTCCCCGCTTGCTCTCACTTTGTTTGCTTTTGTTTTGTGTTGTATTTTTTTGTTGTCTCCAGCCCGGTTGAAGAATTAATGTGTGTTTTTTTCTTGGGGGGGGATACCCCGACCCCTCTGGCTATGTAATGACGCAATCGATCCGCATCTTTTAGTTCTTGTATATCACGTCGATCTGTCATCATCTGTGGGATTACCCAGAAAGGTGGGGGACTGAGACCATGTGGCATGTTATCTTTTAATGGAACTTTATACAGAATAGTTACCCTCATCCTGTGTGGACGAGCCCCATCCTCAACTTGGAAAACATTTGTTGTTGCTCGTCCCTGACATTGCTTCCTTCAACAACGCCAAGATATATAGATGCCACATTTACTTTGATTTTGTGATATGGCCATGAGCAACTAGAACGAGCCCCTCCCAATCCCGGCTTTGACACATGCGTCTAATTCTTGAGCCAGTTTGTCAGAAGATAAAAATAATGAAAGATAAAATGAAAGATGTGCCCGTTCTCAGGTGCATGCCATTGGTCAAGTGGGATTGTACATATCATGAATGTTAATTTCGTCGTGAGTCTGCCAGAAGGGCGTTAACTCCCGCTCACACTGTACAATTCACATAGAGAGCGCTCAAGCTAACGCCCTTCTGCCAGACAGAAAAATTGAAATTGGAGCTCGCGCATGCTTCCCTTCGCTTTCTGCCCCCTTTTCTGCCAGCTGCATGCATTGGCGGCGGAAGCCCAATAAAATAGGGGGTGTCCACCTGAAATTTTCGTATGGACACATGTAAAAAAAAATTGACAAGCAAAAAAAAAAAAAAAAAAAAGGTCATCAACCTAAATTTTAGGGGGGACAACACACGTTTCAGGGGGTCCACGTGAATTTGGGGGGACGCAGGGAAAAAATTTGACAAGCAAAAAAAAAAGGTTATCAAACTAAAATTTAGGGGCCGCCGCCTATGGCTGCATGACGAACTTTTTTCATATGTATTCACCGTATTCTAGGGAAATAAGCATGAATGTTCAATGTTCCAGGTGTATGTATTTCCATAATATTTCCAGTTTTCTTGTTAAACATTAAATGCACAAGATCATGAAGCAGAATTACCATAAAAATAAACGTTAAAGGACAAGTCCACCCCAACAAAAACTTGATTTGAATAAAAAGAGAAAAATTCAACAAGTATAACACTGAAAATTTCATCAAAATCGGATGTAAAATAAGAAAGTTATGACATTTCAAAATTTCACTTCATTTCACAAAAACAGTTATATGAACGAGCCAGCTACATCCAAATGAGAGTCGATGACGTCATTCACTCACTATTTCTTTTATTTTTTATTGTTTGAAATATGAAATATTTTTATTTTCTCGTCATTGTCATGTGAAATGAAGTTTCATTCCTCCCTGAACACGTGGAATTCCATTATTTTAACATTTTGTGCTTCAGGCAAGGAGATCCTAATCGTCAAATTCATAAAAATTGAAATATTGTATAATTCAAACAATAAAAAACAAAAGAAATAGTGAGTGAGTGACATCATCAACTCTCTCATTTGGATGTAACTGGCTCGTTCATATAACTATTTTGTTAAAAATAAGCGAAACTTTGAAATGTCATAACTTTCTTATTTTACATCCGATTTTGATGAAATCTTCAGCATTGTGCTTGTCTGATTTTTCTCTATTGATTCAAATCAACATTGTTCTGAGGTGGACTTGACCTTTAAATGAGTAGAGGTAATGATTAACTCTTACTGTGCCAGGTCCAATACCCCTCTAGTGCCAGGGATATTCGAGGAATCCTAAATTGACCGAAACGTAAGCAAAGTCTGATTTTAAAACGGTCATAACTCTTTACCCGTACGTTGTATAACGAAACCTTCTACACATGAAATGATGCATGGTTCATGGACTTTATGATCATGTTATGACCTTTCAAATTTGCGATTGGAAAAATTGAGAAAAAATGAAATATTTTACACCGTTTTTTTCAATAAGTAAAACCTAGAAAATTATGATTTCATGAACATTTCAAAGAGTAAATAACCCAAGGAATTGTAGAGATACCAAGAAATTAAGAAAATGATATGAAAGTTCAATGTTTACCCTTTCAAATGACGTATCTATTGATGTAACTGAACAAACAAAAATGTGAAAAATAATGCTCTTTTGAATGAAATACTATTTTGCTATTCAAGTTATTTCCTCTGAAATACGAGAGGGTTTATACACACACAATTGAAACCATCCTTTTCCAAAAAAGGGCATTGTCGTCGATCAAGTGACCAATCACAGCACAGCTGCGATCCCCACGCAAACACACACAATAATATATTAGAGCCATGTATCTTCACAGTGCAGCCAACCGTACCCTTACATTCGTGTAGTCTTCAAAACAAGACCCTTGTTTATTTAGAATGCGCGGTGTTCCGCAACAAAATTATTGGTGCAGAGTAAATTTTATGTCATTTCTATTCTTGCCAATATTGTCGTAATGCAAAACATGCTTTATAAAAATCGTAACCTGGATACGATTTGTGGTGTTCGATGCACTCAACTATATACTGTTTTGGATAATGTAGGCGATTTCTATCCAGTGTCGGCAACAAACATTTGCGACCCACTCAACTATCGTTCTATAGCATGAATCAGTGTAAAGTTTGGTCATATTTTGCCAGGGTCTATTCGTCGTACATACAGGCTTTCATACTGTAACAAAGGCATTGCCAGTCACAAGGAGACAAAATATAGAAAACTAAAGATGATATATTGAAATATAGATAAAGAGGGATCGGACAGATTCAATACTAATACCCCTTTCATAAACCTATGCGGATAATTCAATAAAAATTGCGTTCATAAACTCCGGAAATAATCCGCATTATTTTTACGAGTGCCCGTCCTGAAAAAGGAGGATAATCGTCATGGAAACCGCACACACCCCCTCCGATGCGGTTGCGTTTGAAAAGGGTGACCTTCTGACCGTACCATGGCAATTATCCGCATTATTTGGAAATGCGTTCACAAACTCAAAATCTTGTCCTGATGCTGCTATTATGCGGATAATAGCAGCATCAAAATAATGCGGATAACTCTGGTCCTCTTCCAATTTTACGACCAAATTATGCTGCTATTAGCCGCATAATTGGGTTTATGAAAGGGGTATAAGCCTATTTGTTCTGTATTTGAAGCCCTATGGGATCACTATTTGATATAAAATTGTAGCTGAACAGTGAAAGAACGATAAACATAACATGTAGAATTCACTCTGTGGACATTTCATGATGGGGGTGAAATATTCATTATATCTGTTTCGGCATTAAAAAGAATAATGTTCGACCAAAGTAGCCACCTGTCTGATAGCGACTACACGTTATTGTTCATGCCACCAAGTCATGAACAATAGATGCCCAGACTCCCTTTTATGAGGAATGTCTAATCCGCGCTCCCTCCTGACCTATTATCGAGGAAAGTAATTTAGCACAGGATGTTCATAGAAATTGGGCCACGCGCGCGTCTTTTGATTTGACAATTGAATACTTTCAAAGGTTCCGATACGAACAATAGCTTTTCTCTCCGTTGAGATCAAGATTAAAATTCCTCTGTCGCTTTCCCCAACACCTTCCATTGACTTATTGCCATTAAAATGCATAATTTTTATTCAAATATTTGTTTCGACTTTAAGACATTTAGCATCAACAATATGCTTCAAATTTCCTGTAATCTAAATGATGATGATGATAGGGATGATGGTAAAGATGTCATGGATAATGTCGAGAATGATAACAAGAAATCAAGGGGGAAACAGCACACCTCCACCACCACGACCACTACAAACACTGGCATCGTTACTTCCACTTATCAAAAGCACCAAGAAAAATAGTTTAAAATAATTAAATCAACTTGTAGCTGAAGCCTATTTTGCATATTTAGAAATAAAGGATAAAGATGAAATTTAAGATTGAAGAAATGTATAGGCTATAATCCTTGACATATCAAACATACAGAAAATTGAAAGATAAAAGAGGGAAAAGAAATAACGAAGCGATGGGGTGTGAAAGTAGAAATTACTAACAATTTGTAGAAAATTAGATCTTTATCATTTGTTGAACCTTTGTTTATTCAAATAAGATGTTTGTAATGGATCATCTATCGGAAAAGTAAGATATTGCTTTCGACAATATCAGAGATTATATTTACTACACCTCTTATTTGTGATATCGATAATTACCCCATCATTGAAACTATCAATGTAGTAAAAATTAATTTTACTTCCCCTTTCCTGAAAAAAAATGAAATGGACATCATTTGCTGTTCAAATTATATATAAGTGACACCACTAAACTTCTTTATAACGTGCATTGTCAATATTGTATTCATGCGGTAGGACTTATGCACAATCAACATACTCGATATGTTAGCACATTTAACATTTTCAATTATCAAATTTGCTTGATATATATTTTTTTTCATTTCGTAGTAATCCAGTTTATGCTACCAGATTTGCCATATGAGCTCAGCGTGTAGGGATATATACCCATTATCTTTTTGCTTGCAAAAAAAGAGAAACAAAAGAAAGCGTATTATCGGAAGAAATGATACATTGATTGATATAAATTATTTCTTGCTAATAAAACAAATGAGGAAGAATAAAAAACGCATTACGGAAAATACATGACATTCACAGAATTTTGTAAATAAAAGATCATGAAAAGTGCGTTTACTCGCTTGATTCGCTCACTCACATTTATCTTTTGTTTTTTTTATCTTCCTTACACCCATCATATTTTTAATTTCGCCCTTGCCACATTGACAACATATATTTTGTTGATGTTTAAAATAATATTTAGGTTTCTTTCCGTTACCGATGCAAATTTGATGTTTATTTTTTCCACCAAACTTGGTTCGTTATTTGGTGTTGTTATCACATTTGCTTGATTCATTTTTTTTCATTTAGTAGTATATGATATCAGATTTGACATATGAGCTCAGCGTGTAGGGGTATTTACCCATCATCTTTTTGCTGGCAAAAAGGGAGAATCAAAAGAAAGCGGATCATCGGAAGAAATGATACATTGATTAATATGAATTATTTCTCGCTAATAAACAAATGAGGAAGAATGAAAAAAAAACGCATTGCGGAAAATGCATGAAATTCACAGAATCTTGTAAATAAAAGATCACACACATCATACTTTTTATTTCGCCCTTGCCGCATTGACAACATATATTTTGTTGATGATCAAAATAATATTAAGGTTTCTTTCCGTAACCGATGCAAATTTGATGTTTATTTTTTCCACCAAACTTGGTTCGTAATTCGGTGTTGTTATCACATTTGCTTGATTCATTTTTTTTTCATTTAGTAGTATATGATATCAGATTTGACATATGAGCTCAGCGTGTAGGGGTATTTACCCATCATCTTTTTGCTGGCAAAAAGGGAGAATCAAAAGAAAACGGATCATCGGAAGAAATGATGCATTGATTAATATGAAGTATTTCTCGCTAATAAACAAATTAGGAAGAATGAAAACAAAAAACGCATTGCGAAAAATGCATGACATTCACAGAATTTTGTAAATAAAAGATCACACACATCATACTTTTTATTTCGCCCTTGCCGCATTGATAACATATATTTTGCTGATGATCAAAATAATATTAAGGTTTCTTTCCGTAACTGCTGCAAATTTGATGTTTTTTTTTCCACCGAACTTTGTACGTAATTGGGTGTTGTTGGATTTAGAAAAACCGGCTTATAACCCTGTATGCGACGAAAAGGAGCAAAGGAGGAACATGAATAATCTTTTTTGTCGTAGAAGCTTTCAGATTTCAATATGAGAATGTATGCAATTATATTATGTAACTCCCATGTTGATACAAACTGTCAAGTGTGCATGCTTCATTTTTGTAGGCACTATAGCGCCTCTCCATCACACTCTTTCCCCTTCTGCAGATCTGAACCTGACAGTTAAAAACAAAACGTATACTTTCTTTCTTGAGTATTATACTTCTTCCAGCAATAAAACAAATGTCATCATTGAAATAAATATGCACTGGCATAATTGACAAACGTATTTTTTTTAGGTGACATCAGATCATGTCGACCAGTTGCATAAATCCGGTTCGACCAAGGTGTAGATATTTTGTAGGTGTACACAAAATTCATATCGCAAAGGTTATATTACATAATAATAATAACAATAATAAATGAATAAATAAACAATGAGTGTGGTGATTGCAATGCGACGAGAGTGGGAAATGACAGCCTTCTTTACTCATATATTCATAACGAGAACAATTTTGTGAGAATGCAAAAAACAAAGTATAAAACCTCCCCCCCCCAAAAAAAAAAATCTCCCCCAAACCGTGCACATTTGCAGGCACAAAAAAGCCTTGACACAAGAATACTACCATACCGGCCTGCAAAAGACCAAAGCGATAGCTCATGAATATTCATGTAACAATAGCGAATGGGCGAGTAGTGCTGGGTGAGGAACATCGTACCGCTCTGTCATTGGTCAATTCCGAGCTGAATGCCTTCGCACACTCGCCTTTGCTCTGCCCATAGAAGTACGTGTATTGCTACACACAACCGTTATATCACACGTTTCTATAGGGGAAATCCTGATTCAGATCGCGGCAATATCCAAAATCAACTCTTCAAAATAATGATGCAAAAATACAATTTTACTCAAAAAATGTCTATGTAAACCACTATTTTTTATATGATAAAATGAATTGTGAATTCCTTGCCAGTATAACAACATAAAATACACAGAATATGGTGCGGATTTTCTGGCTGTAAAATTGGTTTTAAAAAAAAAAGTTACTTGGGCACAAATAGCTGCCACCGGCAAGAGTGGCCTATGGTCACAAATAGCTGCCAATGGCGCTTAAAGAGTTAAGTAGTGTCAGTAAAATTAGGCAGCGTAAGTTTCTACTGTAAGTATCGGAAACACCCCCCCCCCCTATAAGAGAGCCCTTTCAGTATATATAAGTGTTTCGCACGATTCGCGTGCTCACTACAGCCCACTACCGGAAAATGTTTTGGCTCTACCCCCCCCCCCCCCCTCCGAAAACAGGCATACGCCGCTTCAACGAGGCCCTTTAAACCACTCGTCACCTGGGGAGCGTTTCATCAATATTTTCATCCGACAAGTTGTCAGATCTGACATCTTTCCATGATTTTGATTGGCTGAGAGGCACTGTTCCTATGGTAACTGTCGGATGAATTGGGACTTGTCGGATAAAACGTCCGACAAGTCCTTTCATGAAACGCCCCCCTGATGAAGGAAAAAAAAGTCGGTCTCGCGGGCCTTCGGTCTCGCGGGCCCTCGGTCTCGCGGGCCCTCGGTTTCGCGGACCCTCGGTCTCGCGGGCCTTCGGTCTCGTGGGCCCTCGGTCTCGCGGACCCTCGGTCTCGCGGACCTTCGGTCAAGTGGTCGGACCCCGTATTGTCTTCTATTTGAAAGATAACTAGTAAATCAATTTATGGCAACGCCCCTTACTCCATAATGTTGGAGTTTGTAAAGCAGTATTGAATGGCCAAGGGTGGCAAATGCCTTACTCAGGTCCATAAATACACTAATAACGTGCTCACGATTAGCCAGAGAACTAGATACATAGTCATAAAATTTCAACAACGCAAGGTCCATTTAGTGAGACCTGCGAAATCAAAACTGGTTGGGATTAAGAAGGTGTTTTTTGTCAAGAAAGGCAATCAATCTGTTGTAAACAATTCTTTCTAGTGTCTTTGAGCAACTAGGCAAATTGAGATTGGTCTATAACTACTAATAACAGTATTGCTTTCCCTTTTATAAAGAGGAATAAGCTTGGCTAGTTTAAGATAGGAAGGGAATACCCCAGTTAAAATGGACAGATTACAGATATGTAGTAAAGGAATTAGGATTGACCTAATCATTTGTTTTAACAATTCAGAACTTATTTCATCATGCCCAGATGACCTACTACTTTTAAGATACTTAACAATGTTTAATATGTCAAGATTATCAGCAGGCTTAAGGAAAAAAGATGATTCGGACATGTTTTGTAAATATTCTTTGTAGTTAACTTCTACGGGAGTTATTTTCTTTGTTTGGACAGGCCCAAAGTTCGCAAAGGATCATTTGCAATGTCATTATCAGAAGAAAACTCTTTATCCTTATGGACGAGTTTTTGGGGCAGGTTCTGACTTATTTCGCTTGCATAATATATCTCTAACAACATTCCATGTCAAGGGCATGTTACTTCGAGCATTCTCAAACTGTCTAGAATAGTGTAAACTCCGCGATGACCATATAAGTGAAGTCAGCTTATTTCGATTTTTTTTTTCAACGTGCTCTTGTGAAGGTTTCTTTACACTCTTTTTGTATAGGACATTTCTTCTTTTGATATATTGTAGTATACCTTTGTTATCCATGGCCGTTTATCTGTACTTCTTTTACTTATTCTAACAAGTAGAATAGTCTCATCCAAAGACCGAGCATCAAGGGGTTACACTTCGTAATTCCGAAGGTTCTTTATTCCGAAACACGTAAATTGCCTATACCTCGATGTTCGTTAATCCGAACATTTGTGGCGTTATTCCGACGATTCGTTATTCCGAAGGTTCGATAATCCGAAAACGAAATAAGGTTCGTTTTTCCGAAGGTTCGATAATCCGAAAACGAAATAAGGTTCGTTTTTCCGAAGGTTCGTTAATCCGAAAACGAAATAAGGTTCGTTAATCCGAAAACAAAATAAGGTTCGTTAATCTGAAAAATGAAAACCGGGAATGCAGAGGCACAGGCAAGGGGGGGGGGGTGGACACTTGCCGTTCAATCGCTATGAGGATGGGAAGGCAAGGGCGGCCAAACGAATTTTCGTTTGGGGGGTAAGGCCAAAAATGAAACTCATACGTCAAAATGGGCACTTTGGTGATATTTTCACCTTAAGATTATAAAAAAAACTTTTTTGAAATGACTTCTTATTATGGCAAAATGTATATTTAGCCTTTTTTTCGGGAGAGAGTATAATGAGCGAGCGGCTTGGTAAAAAATCAAATGTGAAGTTGTAAAACTCGTTTTGGGGGTCAAAAAATTGTGCTCGCCCTTTGTATTCGTATTATTAATGTAGGAAGATCCCCTTTCTCATCCCTTTCGTAATTTACAAAATATGAATAGAGTATCCCGTTCAAGGTCGAAATTTCGATTTGTTTACGCTCGCGCTTCGCGCTCGCATAATTTGATTGTGAAATATGTAATGTCTTCATGGCTAAATGCAAGCAGTCCTTAAAAGGCACTTTTCGATCAGTTCAAAACGTGTAAAAAACATTTTCTGTTATTCTTTAAATGGCATTATAGCGAGGTGTTGCGAGCGTGAATCACAAGCTAAAACTTAAGGGTATTTCAATAAAAATCTGAGCATATTTCTGCTGTCACTAAAAATATGTACATCTAACTAAAGAATTAACACGAGCGCAATACGCGAGCGTAAACATACTGACCAGAAACGGAATCTTAAAGAAAGAATTTAGTGACCTCTTTAGGATACATATTTCACCAATCGAATAACTGAAAGTGCGAAGCGCAAGCTGAAAATTTACAATATTCCAGCCTGAAAACTTTACTTTAAAAAGAGTATTTTATTTCGAAAACATGAAAAACAGCATATTTATTTTTGAAAAAGGATCTTTCCCATTTTTGGAAAAGTATACATTTCCCTGTTTTTTATTTCATTTTTTGGGTTGCAAGTGCCCTGTGCCTCCCTCCCGGCGGCGCGTTTCCGTTTTACACCCTGGCGAAGGCATTTTCCTGAAAAGTAGCCAAAAAGCGACTAGTGAAGAGTCTACACACGTCGCTGGTTGCATGCAGCGTGCGACACAGGCGAGTCCACCACACCGCATGCAATTTGCACAGTTACTGATCAGAGCACAGAGTTCCTCGGCACTTCATGTACAGAGAGAGCGGCAGTCAGGAGTGAAATCCGAACATGCTTTTGCAGTCGCGTTGTTTATGATAGTTTTTTTTTGTTCTAAAAATAAATTATTAACTAAATGAATAGAATGACAGACAAAATCAAAATAAACAGATACTTATAATGGAAAGACAAATTGAAGTTTGATGGATTGATACACTTATAGCTGCCGAAAGATAGATATAGAAGACTGATAAATAGATAGAGACAAGATAGACAGACAGATAGATAGAAATAGAGAGGGAGAGAGAGAGAGAGGTGGATAGATAGATAGAAAGAGAGAGAAAGAGGGAGAGATGGATGGATAGATAGATAAACAGAGAGAGGGGAGAGACAGAGAGGTCGATATATAGAGGGAGAGGGGGAGAGAGAGAAAGAGAGAAGGATAGATAGATAGAGAGAGAGAGATGTAGATAGAAATATGGACGGACAAAGAGAAAGAGAAAAAAGACAGACAGATGCTAGAGAAGGAGAGAGATAGAGAATTTGAGAGACAGATAGATAGATGTTAGATAGATAGAAAGATAAAGAATGAGAGAGACAGAGACAAATTAACAGATAGATAGATACATAGATAGATAGATATATAGATAGAGAGAAATAGAGAAAGACAGACAGATGGATAGATAGAGATAGATAGATGAGAGATAGATAGGTGTTAGATAGATAAAGAGGGAGAGAGACAAAGAATATTAACAAATTAACAGATAGATAAGTTAAAAAATAGATAGATAAATAGATACATAGAGAGAATAAGAGAAAGACAGACAGATGGATAGATAGATACACTCTAAAAAATGAAGTGCTAATTCAGCTCTTAAAGAGCGTGTATAGTGACTGCACTTCGGAGTGCTGTTTTGTCTAGTTCAAATTTGAACGAGGAAAATCAGCACTCCGAAGTGCAGTCACTATACACGCTCTTTAAGAGCTGAATTAGCACTTCATTTTTTAGAGTGTAGATAGAGAGAGAGAGTTATTAAATAGATAATTAAAGATGATGAGAGAGACAGAGAAGATTATTAAAAAAATAACAGATAGATACTCTAGTTAAAAAAATAGATAAATAGATAGAGATAAATAGAGAAAGACAGACAGATGGATAGATAGATGGATAGAGAGATAGATAGAGAATTTGAGAGATAGATAGAGAATTTGAGAGATAGATAGATGTCAGATAGATGAAGAATGAGAGAGAAGAGCGACAAATTAACAGATAGATACTGTAGTTACATAGGTAGGTAGAGAGAGAGAAATAGAGAAAGACAGACAGATGGATGGATAGATAGAGATAGAGAATTTGAGATAGATAGATGTTAGATAAAGAATGAGAGAGACTAGATACTGCAGTTACATAGATAGATAGAGATAGAATTTGAGAGATAGATATATAGACAGATAGAGAGAAAGACAGACATCAGCAAATCGGCAAGGCAAATGATCAAGGCAAACATTCGTATTGAACCTGGAAAGTACAAGTATAAGCTCAGCTGCATTTGCAAGTACGGTATGTTCTGCGGATAACTTCGGTGCGGACTTTGGATCGCGCGCCCAGCTGATAATGTAAACAAACGTAGACGTAGACTCTTCACTAGTCGCTTTTTGGCTACTTTTCCGGAAAATGCCTTCGCCAGGGTGTAAAACGGAAACGCGCCTCCCGGCGGATCCAACTTTTGTCAAATGGGGGGGGGGGGGCAATTTTTTTCGGCCATATATTCCTCGATCGGCAGCTTAAAGTTGATTTTTGTTTGTTTTTTGAAAGGGTAGTCCTAACAGTCAATAATTAGCTTAATACTTATAAAATAAAGTAAATATGTAATTACATGATAAACCCTTTTTAAATAATTCGAGCGCGAGCTAAATCTTTTTTTAAATGATGGGTAATATGTTTGTGATCTTCAAAACGAGATGCCTATGTAACTAGATAATAGCTGCGAGCAAGAAGCGCGAACAGAAATTTTAAATATAAGCTCTGACCTGATCTAAAGGGGACATTTTAAGAACTTTTTGAAGTTAGCCATGAAGACGATGCGTATTTCAATTAGTGGCGGCGGAACGTATTTTCCTTTTTTTTTTTTTGGGGGGGGGGGGTCCATAAAAAAGGGGCCGATAGGGGCATTTTGGTGCAAACGGATATTTTCGCCATAAGATTATCATATGTGAAAAGAGGTTGTGTGTTTTGTAGTAATTAAGTTGAGCAAAAAAAATTAAGTGATCTCTGATTGGTAAGTTATATATTACGTTTCATTTCTGCGAGCGTAGCGAGCAAGCGGTTTTTGTGAAAATGAAAAATTCTCCTATTTGGTCAATTACTGTTAAAAGGACATCCTTGTGAGCTGTTGCCAGCGAATCACGTGCTCAAACTTTTTGAAATTTCATGTAGGCCTAAAATGATAAAAATGATATTATTTACCCAGGGAAGCCACTTCAGTTCTAAAAACTGTTCTCCCGGCTATTATTATTATTATCCGTGTTTGTTACCAAAATGAATAATTTTCATTTTCGGAAATACAAACCTTATTAAATTTTCGGATTAACGAACCTTATTTCGTTTTCGGATTAACGAACCTTCGGAATTACGAACCTTATTTCGTTTTCGGATTGACGAACCTTCGGAATTACGAATGTATGCGGCATCAAGGTACTACAGCTCTGGCCATTAGGGTTACACTTCGTAATTCCGAAGCTTCGTAATTCCGAAGGTTCTTTATTCCGAAGGTTCGTAATTCCGAAACACGTAAATTGCCTATACCTCGATGTTCGTTAATCCGAAAACGAAAAAGGGTTCGTTAATCCGAACATTTGTGGCGTTATTCCGACGGTTCGTTATTCCGAAGGTTCGATAATCCGAAAACAAAATAAGGTTCGTTGTTACGAAGGTTCGATAATCCGAAAACGAAATAGGGTTCGTTGTTCCGAAGGTTCGTTAATCCGAAAACGAAATAAGGTTCGTTTTTCCGAAGGTTCGATATTCCGAAAACGAAATAAGGTTCGTTTTTCCGAAGGTTCGTTAATCCGAAAACGAAATAAGGTTCGTTAATCCGAAAACGAAATAAGGTTCGTTAATCCGAAAACGAAATAAGGTTCGTTCATCCGAAAAAGAAAACCGGGAAAGCAGAGGCAGAGGCAAGGGGGGAGGGTGGACACTTGCCGTTCAATTGTTATGAGGATGGGAAGGCAAGGGCGGCCAAACGAATTTTTGTTTGGGGGTAAAGCCAAAAAATGAAACTCATACGTCAAAATGGGCACTTTGGTGATATTTTCACCTTAAGATTATCTAAAAAAAACTTTTTTGAAATTACTTCTTATTATGGCCAAATGTATATTTAGCCTTTATTTTTCAGGAGAGAGTATAATGAGCGAGCGGCTTGGTGAAAAAAAATCAAAGATGAGGTTATAAAACTCGTTTTGGGGGTCAATTATTCTTTAAATGGCATTATTGCGAGGTATTGCGAGCGTGAATCACAAGCTAAAACTTTAGGGAATTTCAATCAAAATGGAAATAAGTTTTTAAAAATGCGAGCAGATTTCTACTGTCACTTAGAGATGTACATCTAACTAAAGAATTAACACGAGCGCAATACGCGAGCGTAAACATACTGACCAGAAAAGGAATCTTAAAGAAAGAATTTAGTGACCTCTTTAGAATACATATTTCACCAATCGAATAACTGAAAGTGCGAAGCGCAAGCTGAAAATTTACAATATTCCAGCCTGAAAACTTTACTTTAAAAAGAGTATTTTATTTCGAAAACATGAAAAACAGCATATTTATTTTTGAAAAAGGATCTTTCCCATTTTTGGAAAAGTATACATTTCCCTGTTTTTTATTTCATTTTTTGGGTTGCAAGTGCCCCGTGCCTCCCTCCCGGCGGCGCGTTTCCGTTTTACACCCTGGCGAAGGCATTTTCCTGAAAAGTAGCCAAAAAGCGACTAGTGAAGAGTCTACACACGTCGCTGGTTGCATGCAGCGTGCGACACAGGCGAGTCCACCACACCGCATGCAATTTGCACAGTTACTGATCAGAGCACAGAGTTCCTCGGCACTTCATGTACAGAGAGAGCGGCAGTCAGGAGTGAAATCCGAACATGCTTTTGCAGTCGCGTTGTTTATGATAGTTTTTTTTCTAAAAATAAATTATTAACTAAATGAATAGAATGACAGACAAAATCAAAATAAACAGATACTTATAATGGAAAGACAAATTGAAGTTTGATGGATTGATACACTTATAGCTGCCGAAAGATAGATATAGAAGACTGATAAATAGATAGAGACAAGATAGACAGACAGATAGATAGAAATAGAGAGGGAGAGAGAGAGAGAGGTGGATAGATAGATAGAAAGAGAGAGAAAGAGGGAGAGATGGATGGATAGATAGATAAACAGAGAGAGGGGAGAGACAGAGAGGTCGATATATAGAGGGAGAGGGGAGAGAGAGAAAGAGAGAAGGATAGATAGATAGAGAGAGAGAGATGTAGATAGAAATATGGACGGACAAAGAGAAAGAGAAAAAAGACAGACAGATGCTAGAGAAGGAGAGAGATAGAGAATTTGAGAGACAGATAGATAGATGTTAGATAGATAGAAAGATAAAGAATGAGAGAGACAGAGACAAATTAACAGATAGATAGATACATATACAGATAGATATATAGATAGAGAGAAATAGAGAAAGACAGACAGATGGATAGATAGAGATAGATAGATGAGAGATAGATAGGTGTTAGATAGATAAAGAAGGAGAGAGACAAAGAATATTAACAAATTAACAGATAGATAAGTTAAAAAATAGATAGATAAATAGATACATAGAGAGAATAAGAGAAAGACAGACAGATGGATAGATAGATACACTCTAAAAAATGAAGTGCTAATTCAGCTCTTAAAGAGCGTGTATAGTGACTGCACTTCGGAGTGCTGTTTTGTCTAGTTCAAATTTGAACGAGGAAAATCAGCACTCCGAAGTGCAGTCACTATACACGCTCTTTAAGAGCTGAATTAGCACTTCATTTTTTAGAGTGTAGATAGAGAGAGAGAGTTATTAAATAGATAATTAAAGATGATGAGAGAGACAGAGAAGATTATTAAAAAAATAACAGATAGATACTCTAGTTAAAAAAATAGATAAATAGATAGAGATAAATAGAGAAAGACAGACAGATGGATAGATAGATGGATAGAGAGATAGATAGAGAATTTGAGAGATAGATAGAGAATTTGAGAGATAGATAGATGTCAGATAGATCAAGAATGAGAGAGAAGAGCGACAAATTAACAGATAGATACTGTAGTTACATAGGTAGGTAGAGAGAGAGAAATAGAGAAAGACAGACAGATGGATGGATAGATAGAGATAGAGAATTTGAGATAGATAGATGTTAGATAAAGAATGAGAGAGACCAGATACTGCAGTTACATAGATAGATAGAGATAGAATTTGAGAGATAGATATATAGACAGATAGAGAGAAAGACAGACATCAGCAAATCGGCAAGGCAAATGATCAAGGCAAACATTCGTATTGAACCTGGAAAGTACAAGTATAAGCTCAGCTGCATTTGCAAGTACGGTATGTTCTGCGGATAACTTCGGTGCGGACTTTGGATCGCGCGCCCAGCTGATAATGTAAACAAACGTAGACGTAGACTCTTCACTAGTCGCTTTTTGGCTACTTTTCCGGAAAATGCCTTCGCCAGGGTGTAAAACGGAAACGCGCGTCCCGGCGGATCCAACTTTTGTCAAATGGGGGGGGGGGCAATTTTTTTCGGCCATATATTCCTCGATCGGCAGCTTAAAGTTGATTTTTGTTTGTTTTTTGAAAGGGTAGTCCTAACAGTCAATAATTAGCTTAATACTTATAAAATAAAGTAAATATGTAATTACATGATAAACCCTTTTTAAATAATTCGAGCGCGAGCTAAATCTTTTTTTAAATGATGGGTAATATGTTTGTGATCTTCAAAACGAGATGCCTATGTAACTAGATAATAGCTGCGAGCAAGAAGCGCGAACAGAAATTTTAAATATAAGCTCTGACCTGATCTATAGGGGACATTTTAAGAACTTTTTGCAGTTAGCCATGAAGACGATGCGTGTTTCAACTAGTGGCGGCGGAACGTATTTTCCTTTTTTTTTGGGGGGGGGGGGGTCCAAAAAAGGGGCCGATAGGGGCATTTTGGTGCAAACAGATATTTTCGCCATAAGATTATCATATGTGAAAAGAGGTTGTGTGTTTTGTAGTAATTAAGTTGAGCAAAAAAAATTAAGTGATCTCTGATTGGTAAGTTATATATTACGTTTCATTTCTGCGAGCGTAGCGAGCAAGCGGTTTTTGTGAAAATGAAAAATTCTCCTATTTGGTCAATTACTGTTAAAAGGACATCCTTGTGAGCTGTTGCCAGCGAATCACGTGCTCAAACTTTTTGAAATTTCATGTAGGCCTAAAATGATAAAAATGATATTATTTACCCAGGGAAGCCACTTCAGTTCTAAAAACTGTTCTCCCGGCTATTATTATTATTATCCGTGTTTGTTACCAAAATGAATAATTTTCATTTTCGGAAATACAAACCTTATTCAATTTTCGGATTAACGAACCTTATTTCGTTTTCGGATTAACGAACCTTCGGAATTACGAACCTTATTTCGTTTTCGGATTGACGAACCTTCGGAATTACGAATGTATGCGGCATCAAGGTACTACAGCACTGGCCATTAGGGTTACACTTCGTAATTCCGAAGCTTCGTAATTCCGAAGGTTCTTTATTCCAAAGGTTCGTAATTCCGAAACACGTAAATTGCCTATACCTCGATGTTCGTTAATCCGAAAACGAAAAAGGGTTCGTTAATCCGAACATTTGTGGCGTTATTCCGACGGTTCGTTATTCCGAAGGTTCGTTAATCCGAAAACGAAATAAGGTTCGTTTTTCCGAAGGTTCGATAATCCGAAAACGAAATAAGGTTCGTTTTTCCGAAGGTTCGTTATTCCGAAAACGAAATAAGGTTCGTTAATCCGAAAACGAAATAAGGTTCGTTAATCCGAAAAATGAAAACCGGGAAAGCAGAGGCAGAGGCAAGGGGGGAGGGTGGACACTTGCCGTTCAATTGTTATGAGGATGGGAAGGCAAGGGCGGCCAAACGAATTTTCGTTTGGGGGTAAAGCCAAAAAATGAAACTCATACGTCAAAATTGGCACTTTGGTGATATTTTCACCTTAAGATTATCTAAAAAAACTTTTTTATAAATTACTTCTTATTATGGCCAAATGTATATTTAGCCTTTATTTTTCAGGAGAGAGTATAATGAGCGAGCGGCTTGGTGAAAAAAAATCAAAGATGAGGTTATAAAACTCGTTTTGGGGGTCAATTATTCTTTAAATGGCATTATTGCGAGGTATTGCGAGCGTGAATCACAAGCTAAAACTTTAGGGAATTTCAATCAAAATGGAAATAAGTTTTTAAAAATGCGAGCAGATTTCTACTGTCACTAAGAGATGTACATCTAACTAAAGAATTAACACGAGCGCAAAACGCGAGCTTAAACATACTGACCAGAAAAGGAATCTTAAAGAAAGAATTTAGTGACCTCTTTAGGATTATTTCACCAATCGAATAACTGAGAGTTCGAAGCGCAAGCTGAAAATTTGCAATATTCCAGCCTGAAAACTTAACTTTAATAAAAAAAAAGTATTTTATTTCGAAAACATGAAAAACAGCATATTTATTTCTGAAAAAGTATCTTTCCCATTTTTGGAAAAATATGCATTTCCCGGTTTTTTATTTCATTTTTGGGGTGCAAGTGCGCCCTGCCTCCCTCCCGGCGGGTCCAACTTTTGTCATATGGGGGGGGGGGCATTTTTTTCAGCCATATTTTCCTCGATCGGCAGCTTAAAGTTTAATTTGGTTTGTTTTTTTGAAAGGGTAGTCCTAACAGTCAATAATTAGCTTCACACTTATAAAATAAAGTAAATATGTAATAACATGATAAACCCTTTTTAAATAATGCGAGCGCGAGCTATATTTTTTTTAAATGATGGGCAATATGTTTGTGATCTTCAAAACGAGATGCCTATGTAACTAGATAATAACTGCGAGCAAGAAGCGCGAACAGAAATTTTATATATAAGCTCTGACCTGATTTAAAGAGGACATTTTAAAAACCTTTTGCAGTTAGCCATGAAGACGATGCGTGTTTCAACCAGTGGCGGCGGAACGTATTTTCCTTTGGGGGAGCCAAAAAAGGGGCCAATAGGGGCATTTTGGTGCAAACGGATATTTTCGCCATAAGATTATCATCTGTGTAAAAAGGTTGTGTGTTTTGTAGTAATTAAGTTGAGCAAAAAATTTTAAGTGATCTCTGATTGGTAAGTTATGTATTTACGTTTCATTTCTGCGAGCGTAGCGAGCAAGCGGTTTGGGGGGAAATGTAAAATTCGCCTATTTGGTCAATTACTGTTAAAAGGGCATCCTTGTGAGATGTTGCCAGCGAATCACGTGCTCAAACTTTTGGAAATTTCATGTAGGCCTAAAATTATAAAAATGATATTATTTACCCAGGGAAGCCACTTCAGTTCTGAAAACTGTTCTCCCAGCTATTATTATTATTATCCGTGTTTGTTACCAAAATGAATAATTTTCATTTTCGGAAATACGAACCTTATTCAATTTTCGGATTAACGAACCTTATTTTATTTTCGGATTAACGAACCTTCGGAATTACGAACCTTATTTCGTTTTCGGATTAACGAACCTTCGGAATTACGAACCTTATTTCGTTTTCGGATTAACGAACCTTCGGAATTACGAACCTTATTTCGTTTTCGCATTGACGAACCTGGCTTCGGAATTACGAACCTTCGGAAATACGAACCTTCGGAATTACGAACCTTCGGAATAACTGAACCTTTGGAATTACGAAGCTCCGGAATTATGAATGTATGTGGGCCAGTAGTCATGTAAAAAAGTGTGAAATTTATTGTGAAAGTCGTTCCAATAAAATGGAATCAAATTTATAATAGTTTACTTCCGACTTGCAGAAAGTGTCTATCTGTCCTTCTGCTGGTACGCACTGAAGAGTGACATAAAGTGTGCCTGAAACATTCATTCAGAGCGTAGCCCAATGCTCTACTGATGTTTTAGAATTAATGCATGTTTGTTTAAGGGGGACTGTCTTGTTGGTACTCATAATCCCCCCCTTTATTTTTTTAGAACCCTTCTGACTGTAGGAAGGCCAGGAAAATTTTATGTGACTTACGAACTGGGGGAGGATTCGGCTGCGAGGTCCATCATTTGTCATTCTGTATGATAATGGCGTATGGCACAGGAAGGACACTCATCTTACAATCCCACGGATGGAACTATCACAATGAAGGATGGGAAACGTTTTTCCAGCCCCTAAGTGACAATTGTCGTGACCCCAATGGAGAGACCATTGGCGACTGGACCAGTAGGTATCTCCTCTTTTTTTTCTTCATAACAGACTTTGCGTAAACTCGTAAATCCCACCCACCACCACCCAAAAAAAAGCACCGGTCTAATCGCAATGTGACTTGAAAGGTTCAAAGTCCATGTGAAAATATGGCATCTCATGTCATTTTGGGGATATTTAGTGGGTAACTTCAGCTTAAAATTTCGATGGGAAAGTAGAGGTAATTATTCTTATCATAGAATGTTTGTTATGTTTCGTACACTCTTAAAAATGTTGGGCAACATACTCTCCACACAATTGGTTAAGACTTTATCAAATTCTGGGCAGTTTTAAGCTAAATTTGTGTGCTTTGGATGAAAACTAAACAGTAACGGTTGAAAACTTGTGTCGACAATATGATGCCTGATATTTTAAGATTATAGAGGAAGCGTTTTAAAGACCTCTTTGAAGGGGAAGTTCGCTCTGATGAAAAGCCATAAAAAAATGCAGTAAAATATATTGGTGAAGTTTTTAGGAAAATCCATTAAATTTTTAAAAAAGTATCAACAGTAGACAGAAAAAATAGGGTAACATTTTCGCCCATATATATATATATAGAAACATTAGAAACCATTTAGTTTTTATGAAAATTACATTCAACAATTTTATTTTTAAATTCACCGTATAGCTGCTCATAAATGACGTCACTTTAAAATTGTCAAATTCTATTAGATTTTTTAATCTTTAATGGATTCTTTAAACACCTCACGAATCTCATTTTAATTATTTTCTGCTATTTCTACAATTAACTTTATGTCAGTATGTATATCTCCTTTTATGAATAAAGCACAATACTTGTTATCCAAAGTGTGATAGAATTTGAATATTAGAACAGCAATTTGACATGAGAAGGCCGTGCATGTAAGTTAAGGGGAAAGCAATTAAAATACCAACTCAAGTGTTTATCTTTTAGCAGAAGATCTACAGTGTGATTTAAAGATGTTACCCTTTCCATTAGTCCAACATTGTAATTCCAATTTTCTTCTCAGACCCTTTCTTATTTCATCTGTTGTACATGGATTGGCTTTTGGATTTGTTGACATGGGGGTTTAAGACTGGCCATTTATACCTCTGTCATTTCAACCTCAGCCATTATTACCTATGCCATTATCAGCTCTGCCACTTTTACCTTTGCCATTTTTACCTCTGCTTTTTTTACCTTTGCCATGTAACCTTTGCCATTCTTACACCTAGCCGTTTTTAGCGCAATTAAGTGTACGAATAGTAAGGATATTATTTTACGGTCAGGGGCTATGATTTCGTCAACATTATCATAAATTCAGGCTATTCAATCTCCACAGATATTTATTTGTTATCCCAATTTTAAGCGCAGCGTTTTATTTTCTTATTCCCAGGTGAGTTTAGTTCACATGAAATGAGATAAATAAGATAACTTTGATTTTATTTATAGACGGTTAAAAAGCCCAAACAATTCGCAGACTGATTTTTGTTGGGGCTGTGAAACGTAGTATTCAATGAAAATGTTAAACAATTTTGAAACTTACTATATATAACTGATTGCAAAATTATAATTACTGAGAAACTATGAATAAAAAAGTGTTCGTTGGAGTTTTATAAGACCAATTAAACGGAGGGATAGTCATAGAACATTAAATCTCCTCAGACCTGCCTTAAAATTGTATTTGGTTTGTGCCACTTAAATCACTTAAATATGTGCGGGATTCAGGTTCAAAATATTTGCACCTACAGCGCGTTCCATAAAAATGTCCCTCTGACATAGGACTGAATTAACTATAAAATGTGGCAACATTCTCAAATAATTTAATGTTCATAAGTAGAAAGTTCATATCATGATCTAACTTCAATAAAGATGTCATTTAGTCTAGGAGATGCTAACGCTTTATTCAGAATTGTCGGTGGGGAAGGTTTGACAAGCTTATCCGGGGTAAAATTGTGTGCTGATTCCCAAAATGTCAGTCTTATTGACCGTACTCACGCCATTTTAGCCATTTTGGCCAATTTTTGACCAAAATGACAAATTTGACCACTCTTTGGAAAATGGTCCCTTAACAGAATGCTTTGAAACCACATCCAATTAAAAGGGTCTATCCTAAGCAAAGATGGAACCAGATTCCAAATAAAGTGGTTTCATTTTTCAAATTACACTTAGAGGTGGTCATTTTGGCCATGATCTGTCCAAAAAAATGACAATTTTCATGATATTTTTGTCCGAATATGTTACAAATATTGATCAGAACAAGGATTGCGCTTCTTTAGAAATCCAAATTTATTTTCAAAATGTGCGCTGGATCATAACAATCAACCTCATATAATTCATTCGGTCAGTTTTGACCTATGACGGTCATTTTGGGTACTTAAGACATAAACTGACCATTCCGCAGTTATGCATTATAAACTGTTAAAACAATGCATTCAAAGGTCCTTCTTGGGTAGGATTTTATGCTGATTCCAAATATATCAGTCTTAATGACCCAATTAAAAAAATTATGGTCATTTTGGTCCCTCAAAATGACCATTATTACAAGTTCAATTTATTAAAAAATACTTTAAATGTTTTCATAATCGTTAAAAGGATGTGCTGTGACACCTAACATTGATGTATTAATCCTAAACTTAAACATTTCAAAAATTACTTTGACCTCATGTAATTATTCCATCCGTTTTGACCTATAAAGGTAAGTTTGGTTACTTTAGACATAACTGACCATTCGCGCAATTCTGCATAATAAACTGTGCAAATCGACAGGAATTTGAGGTCTTCAGCATGTATCTTCTCAATGGAATTGCATTCAAAGGTGTATCATGTGTAGAATTTTATGCTGATTCCAGATATATCATTCATAATGACCCTATTGAAACGATTATGGTCATTTTGGCCGCTTATGGGCTTCAAAATGACCAATAACATCAGTTTAATTAATTACCAAAATATATGTCGAATGTTACCAGAATCGTTACAAGGTTGTGCTGTGACACCAAATATTGGTGTATCAATTCTTTAAACTGAACATCTCAAAGCTGAGTATTTTGACCTCATGTAAGTTATCCCATCAGTTTTGACCTATGAGGGCCATTTTGAGTACTTTAGACATTACTGACCATTCGTGCAGTTTTGCATAATAAACTGGTCAAATAAGCAGGAATTTGAGGTCTCAAGTGTGTTATTTTCTTCCCTTAAAAGATGGGAATGCATTTAAGGTCTACCTTGTGTAAAATTTTGTCTTATTGACCCTATTTAAAATCTTTTGGCCTCTTTTTTGCCAAAAATGACTAATAACATAATTTATCCAATAATACTTCGAATTTTACCAGAATCATTACAAGGGTGTGCTGTGACACATAACACTGGTGTATATGAATCCTTGAAATAGAGCATCCACAAAGTATTTTGACTACCTTGGCTATTTTGTCCACCTTGACCCTCAGGCTTGACCCCTGCCCAATGGGTGATTTCAAGTTCAGTTGACCTTTTGGTGTTGGTGTCAGGTCAATTTTTACCTGAGTATAACAGCGAACATAGAATGAAGATGCTCCTGAAAAGTCACTCACTGGTTATTGAGATTTCAATAGTTTGATCTCGATGAGTTTTACAAACTCAGAATAAGTTAGGGAGCTAGGGGAAGCAATCCAAATTCCAACACTAATACCAAAACCAACGCCAACGTCAACATCGGACTTGAAATCACCCAATGTGTTTGTTAATTCATTATACAGTGCGTATCAAAAAAAGTTTACACTTTGAAAAAGCCCTGGGAATTAAAAAATATACAACATGAGGGTAATTTTTCACATGTAATCTTGGGTTTGGGTCTCATCTATCCAATGAAAGTAAAAGTTTTGTCAGATTGTTACACTTGAGTGAGCACTGTCCATTTTTGTAAAGCTCGCAGAAATCTGTTTGCGCAGAAATGCCTGTTTTACGCTGTGTCAAGGGGGAAAGGGCGAAATCAAACTCACCATGCGAAACATTTCTCATACACTTCCCATGCACTTTTAGTCAATTGAAATAATACGGATACATTCAAGCATTTTGTAACAATTTACCACCCAAATTGAAATTTAAACACTTAGTAAGCACAATGTTTACCCTTTTTGTTCCAGCTGGATCTGAGGACATAACTAAATGTGAACAAAAGTTTATATCAGACATCTCCAGCATTTTTTTCACTAAGTTTTTATCATTGACAGTGGGTGTACATTTCATTTTTCATTTAATAATTGTTTCTCCACACTTTTCCCAAGCTTAGCAATGACTAAAAAATAAAAATCAAGCTTAAGCCGGTCTATGTAAATCACAGCTCGGTGTAAAGCAAATATCGTCACGGTAGCCTCGGTGTGTGGGGAAATGGGGTGGGGCCAAATGTAGTCTTTGAAGTGTTTTGGGCAAGGAAACAAGTCAAAAAAGGTAAAAGATATCTTCAAATCAATTTTACTAGCTAAAGTCTACGTGTTCTTCATGATTAAGGTCTACTTTAATTCGCATAAGTATTTCAAAGTTCTGCGCAAATCATTTTTCACTAACTTTTTAAAAAGTAAGTGGTGCTCATTCAAGCGGAAATATTTTTCGACGGTTATATTGTCATTTGCTCAAATGTTCTGTACCAATGTTAAAAAGTGGAAAAAAATTCAGGATATTACAAATGTATAATTTTACAGGATTTTTTCAAAGTGTAAACTTTTTTTTGATACGCACTGTATAGCGAACATGGTGAGGATAGATTCAGGATTGCGTTAATATTAACATTAGTTATTGTTAAATGGGGAAGGTTTGAAAGCTTTCGGGTGAAAATCATTGCAATGATTTTATGTAGTCCAGTGTTATTGACCTAACTATTGCACCCTGTGGTCCCTTTGACCACTTTTTCATCAATGACCAGTGACCACTAATGCTTTGATGATAAAAGAAATGCTTAAATGTTGGTCAGTGTCATTATCAGCATGTACTACATGTACCAGTAATCGGTGCAGAGTGTTGATAACTGTGATGAGATCCTTTACATCGAGTATACATAGGGTTGTTTGACCATGCACTGTGGTCATTTACTATTAGTAATATAATATTGAAATCAATATTAAATGCATTCCTATCTTATAAGGGAAGAAGATAATACACACTGAAGACCTCAAATTCCTGCCTATTTGACCAGTTTATTGAATATGCAAAACTTCATGAATGGTCAGTAATGTCTTAAGTACTTAAAATGGCCCTCATAGGTCAAAACTGGTGGGATAAGTTAAAAGGTCAAAATACCCAGCTTTTGAATTCAATTTGAAGTATTAACTCTTACTGTGCCAATACGAATACCCATTGACTGCCAGGGGTATTCGAGGGAATCCTAAATTGACCGAAACGTAAGCAGAGACTGATTGTAAATCCGTCCCTTTACCCGTACATAGTATAATGAAACCTTCTACACATGAAATGATGCATGGTTCATGCACTTTATGATCGTGTTATTATCTTTCTTATTCGTGTTTTAATGAAATGAGAAAAAATGTAATATCTTTTTTTTTTCATTATGTAAAACCTAGACATTATAATTTCATGAAAATTTCAACGAGCAAATAACCTGATGAATTGCAGAGATACCAACAAATTAAGAAAATAAAATGAAAGTTCAATTTTTACCCTTTTAGATGACGTAGATATTGATGAGATTGAACGAACAGAAATAACCAAAAATAGTGTTCTTTTGAATGAAATACTATTTTTCTATTAAAGCTGCTTCCTTCGAAGAATACACGCACAATTGAAAGTGTTCCTTTTCGAAACAGGGCATTGTCTTCGATCAAGAGACCAATCACAGAACAGCTGCGATTCCCAAGCGAACACACACAATAATATATCAGAACCTTTTATCTTCAAATTGTGGCCAACCGTAACCTTTCATTCGTGTAGTCTTCAAAATAAGACCTTTTTTTCGTAGTGTAACAAACAAAGTTATTGCCAGTCAGGAGACAAAGTATATAATTAAAGATGATAAATCAAAATATAGATAAAGAGGGATCGGATAGATTCACTACGAAAACGTTTGGGGTATAAAGTCCCACAAAATGATATGGGCGTTATTGGCAAAGTACAAAAAAGCAAGCAAAAACAGAAACGTGTATTTTTCGTGAATCAAAGAAGAGGAAATGCAGATTAGTTACAACCCCCCAAAAAAAAATCAATACAAATTTTAAAAAAGGAAATAGGCCTATTTGTTCTGTATTACTGGTCTGACCAATGTAGCCACCTGTGAACATTCTCAGCGACTACGTTTTGTTTGTTCATGCCACCAAGTCATTAACAATAGATGCCCAGACTCTCTTTCATGAGGAATCTCTAATCCCGCTCCCTTTGACCTATTATCTAGGAGAGCAATTCAGCACAGGATGTTCTTAGAAATCGGGGCTCACGGATTTTGATTGGACTATTCAATACTTTCAATGGTTCCTAATTTATTTCTTTTTACATTTTACTTTCTTAAAAGCCCAGCATCCACCCAGGGTCTCCCCAGCTCGTAGCACTATCCGTGGTAAAAAAGAATAATTTTTTCAGATAACAAAATGTACAATATATCAGAAGTGTACTATTCAACCCGTTATCGTCATCATTTTCATTCTACTCTCTAAAGTCGTTTTTAAATCTCCTTGATAGTGAAGTCAATGCAGCAACTAACAGGTCGGTCCGATCGGTTTTGTTAATGTAGCTGCATTTACGTACACAGGATCGAGCAGCTGGCCGTTGGCGTTACTATATATTGCAGTGCTATCAATAGTAATACTTTCGTAAATATTCGCTTAATCGTTGTTGAGTACAGTAGGCATATCTCGAAATAGATATTGTTTGGTTTAACTCTGTTATGGACACGATGGAAGGGGAAGGTGTAAAACCCTACTCTTTTGAACCTAAATACACGGCAGAAGAAATTCTAGAGAGGCGACGCCGACGGCAAAGTCAAAATGCCAGTGCACCACCATCCCCACCGGCTCCGGATCCAGAGGGTGATCGACTTGACAATAACGACTGGTGTTTTTGTGGTGAATGCACACCAATGGAAACTGTATTGCAATCTCGATGTTGCGTGGAGCTTGCCAACTGTCGAACACATTTAAATGAAAGTATACCATGCATTACAGCCCACCCGGACTTCATGAAAGTTTGCCTTGAAAAGGCGGTCCTGCGAACTGCACTGGTTGCTCGTCTTGATACTAGAGGGCTTGATGTCAGGAACATACCGGCTGAGCTTGAAAATGAGTAGGTCTAACTGTTCACTTCTCTCAATCTTTATTTCAACATTGAACATGTACCACGATTATATGGATGAAGGTCTATCGAGTGGTAGAATCCTGACATCGAGGCACATTAATAGACCTTCATCCATTTAATCGTGGTAAGTGCATACATGTGCATGTAATTTCTGTTTTCACAATTTATCTTGCTAGATATTTTGACCATAATCTACCCTTGTCCCATGAGTATGGGTAAATACACGGTGAGCTCCTGGGCACCGGGTAAGTTTGTAGTCAAATGGCAATGTTTGGGTGGTGCTACCTCGAGCGAAGTTCGTGCAGGCTCTACTCCACTTCAGTACCGCTACTCACGACACTACACTCCAACTACCCGAACTTCGGGACGGTAAACACGATATCCCGAGTGACAAAGGTGGGATGGAAATGTTATTTATTATAAAAATTATAGAATAAAAATATACTGAGAAAGAAAAAACATGTAGCTTAATTTCTTACTCTTCACCTATACATGTATTTCACTCCATGTCCATCCTCGGTTATCCTCAAAATTGGTGATTTTATTTTGGGGCAAGTATCTATTTCCTCACACGTATTATTAGTCCAGGATAGGCCCCATAGAAAATTGACCAATCCTTGTTTTTTTTTATATATACAATATTTTTTGATGGTTTCTTGTCAATTCGAGGGTGCTGATTACGAATCTGGATGATGCCACTCGTGTAACCCTGAGCATTTTCCGCAAATTGGCAAAATCCAATATGGCCGCCAATAATATGCAAATTACCCATGAAACTCATAAAATTGTCCTCATAATGACTGCGAAATGCATGAAATTGTGCGGCAGGAGTGAAATACAATCTTAAAACATAATTTTTGACAAAATATTTATTTTCCCAATATTCAAAATGGCCGCCATAGGCCATTGTATACACTATCATGTACAATATGAAAAGGGAAAACTAGTTTTTACAAAAATGAGCACTAAACTGCAAAAATCGCGATGTATGAACGAGGTAATATATGAAAATCATCATTACTAATGAGAAATATATTATGTCAAATACTGGAACATTGCTATATTTTGGTATCTAAAATAGCCGCCACTGGCCCAAAGAGTATTATGTACAATGACAATGGCCGGGGCCAAAAAATGACATGATTGAGCATTAAAATGCAGATTATTAAGATGAAGGAGTGGAATACTGACTAAAAACATAATTGTAATATGCCATTTATGTGGTAAATGCTGTATTTTGACATTCAAAATGGCCGCCATAGCCCCTATATTGATCACGTACAATGCGAAAAGGGAAACTAATTTTCACACGAGTAAGAAACATAAAATGCATGTAATTGTGATCTGTGAATAGAATATTGTCTGACAACATGTTTTATAGCAAGACATATCATTTCTTTTGTCAGGCATGAGATAAATACTGTATTATGAAGTTCAATATGGCCCCTACAGGCCCTAACAGTATTATCTACAATGTGAATTGGGACGTATGATTTTGTAAGAATTTGGATTGGCTTGACTATGACATCCGTATATATAATCATGTTGTATGAGTAAAATGTTATTTGAAAACGTTTTTTTTAATCATCGCATTTCATCCTTCATACAGGTAATAAATACTGTTTTAGACATTCAAAATAACCTCTACAAGGCCTAAATAAATTATGTAACATGCGAACAGGGAAACTAATATTCACAAGAGTGAGAATCATAAAATGCATATAACTGTGATGTACGGGTAAAGATATTGTCTAGAACATTATTTCTAACTGAAAACATCACATATGGGTCGTGGACATGGTGGAGGTAATAAATGCTGTACTTTGAAATCCAAAATGGCTACCGTAGGTCCTAAAAGTATTGTGTACATTGTAACATGGGACGTATAATTTTGACAGAATTTGGCTTCACTTGACTCTAAATATTGCATATAATTGTGAATTGTGATGTAAAGGTGAATTATCGTCTAAAACCATGGTTTCTAACTAGATATATCATAATGTTGTGTAATTAAGGTGATAAAATGCTGCATTTTTCAATTGAAAATGGCCACCAAAAGCACTTATCGTATATATACAATTTGGGTGGAGACAAATGATGTTCACAAAAAGGGCATATGACAGCCATTTTGAATGTTGAAATACAGTATTTATCACCTAAATTACATAAGATATTATATATTTTGTTATAAATCATGTCTTCAGACAATATTCCACTCATACATCACCATTTGACCAAGCAAAGCCAAATTCTGTTCAAATGATTTGTTCCCATTCATATTGTGTATAAGTACCGTAAGGGACTGTAGCGGCCATTTTGACTTTAAAATAACCGTATTTATCACCTAACTGGCAGAATAAATGATATATCTTAATAGAAATGATGCTTTCAGACAAAATTTTACTCATAGATCACTATTACGTGCATTTATGGTGCTCACTTCTGTCAATATTGGTTTCCCACTTTGCATTGTACATAATACGGTTAATGTCGAGGGCGGCCATTTTGAGAGTCGAAATACATTATTTAACACAAACTTAAAACCTGAATGATATATTTCGTTAGAAAATACGTTTTAGACATTATCCAGTTAATATATCACACATATATGCATTTTAGCGCTCAATCTTGTGATTTCTTTTCTCCCATTTCTCATTGTGTATAGTACTTTTAGGGCATTTGGCAGCCATTTTGAATATCAGAATACAACATTTACCACATACATAGCATATTGATAATATATTTCGTTAATAATTATGTTGATAGTCAGTATTCCAATTGTTTAATCTTCATAATAAGCATTTTAGTGATCACTCTTGAGAATTTTTTGGCTCCCATTGCAATTGTACGCAATACTGTTTGGGCCAGTGGCGGCTATTTTAGATATCAAAATACTGCAATTTTCCATACATGTATATGACATTACAAATTATGTATCTCGTTAGTAATGGTGATTTACATGTATTACTTCGTTCATATATCGCGATTTTTTGCAGTTTAGTGCTCATTTTTGTGAAAATTAGTTTTCCCTATTCATATTGTACATAATAGTGTATACAATGGCCTATGGCGGCCATTTTGAATATCAGGAAAATAAATATTTTATTAAAAATTATTTTTTAAGATTGTATTTCACTCCTGCCACACAATTTCATGCATTTCACAGCCAATGTGCGGACAATTTTATGATTTTCATGGGTAATTTGCATATTTTGGCGGCCATATTGGATTTTGCCAATTTGCAGAAAATGCTCAAGGTTACACGAGTGGCATCATTCAGATTCGTAATCAGCACCCTCGAATTGACAAGAAACCATCAAAAAATATTGTATATATAAAAAAAACAACGTTATGCCTCTTCTATCCTGGACTATTATTCATGGCCGATTTCAAAACATTGCATGCGATCGATCTGTCGCAGGTCGATTGATCGCATGCGATATTCCACGATTGTGGAATATTTTTTCAAACTTTTGGAATATTTCTGGTATTCCATTCTGAGCTGAGCCCAGGCGCGGATCCATGGGGGGCCGAGGGGGCCTTGGCCCCCCCCCCTTCGGCGAAAAAAAAAGAGAGAGGGAAAGAAAGAGAAAAAGAGGGGAAGAGGGGAAAAAAGAAGAAAAAGAAGAAAGGAAGAAAAAAAAGAGAAAAAGGGGGAAAGAAAAAAGAAAAAGAGAGAGAGAAGAGGGGGAAAAGAAGAGGGGGGAGAGAGAGGAAGAGGGGAAGGAAGAAGAGGGGAAAAAGAGAGGGGAAAGGGGGAAAGAAAAGAAGAAAAAGGGAAGAGGGGGAAGGAAGGGAAGGAAAAGAGAGAGGAAAAGGGGAAAGAAAGAGAAGGAAAAAGAGAGGGAAAGGAAAAGGAGAAAAAAAATAGAGGGGAAGAGGGGAAAGGAAGAGAAGAAAAGGAGAGAGAGGAAAAAGAGGAAAGAAAAGGAGGAAGAGAAGAAAAGAAAGGGGGAGGGAGAGGGAGGAAAGAAGAGAAGAAAAAAGAGAGGGGAAAGAAAAGAAGAAGGAAAAGAATAAAAGAGAAAAGAGGGGAAAGAAAGAGGAAAAAGAGGAAGAGGGGGAAGGAAGAGAAGAAAAAGGGAGGGGGAGGGAGAAGAAAAAAAAGAGGAAGAGGGGGAAGAGAGAGGAAAAAGAAAAAAAGGAAAGAGAGGAAGAGGGAAGAAAGAAGAGGAAAAAAGAGAGAGAAGGGGGAAGAAAAGGGGAAGGAAAGAGAAGAAAAGGGAGGGGGACAGGGGGAAAAGAGGAAGAGGGGAAAGAAAAGAAGAAAAAGGGAGAAAAGAAGAGGGGAAAGAAAGAGAAAAAAGCGGAAGAGGGGGAAGGAAGAAAAGAAAAGGGAGGGGAGGGGAGGGGGAGAAAAAAGAGGAAGAGGGTGGAAAGAGAGAGGAAAAGGGGAAAAGGAGAAAGAGGAAGAGGGAAGAAAGGAGAGAAGAAAAAAGAAAGAGAGAAAGGGGGAAAGAAGAGAAGAAAAGTGGAGACGAAGAGGGAAAGGACGAGAAGGAAAAAAAGAGGAAGAGGAGGAAAGAAAATGATGTTCGAACCAAAAGGGCGCTGAAATGATGTTCGAAGGAATTTCAAAATGCTGTTCGAACTGGGGGCAGAATTGATGTTTGAACGGGGGGGGGGCGAATTAATGTTCGACGTAGGGGCGCCAAATTGATGTTGGAACTGGGGGGGGGGGTCAAAGTGATACTCGAGCTAGGGGGGGGCGAAATGGTATTCGAACTAGGGGCGCCAAATTGATGTTGGACCTACATGTAGGGGCGCCGAATCGATATTCGAACTAGGAGGGCGCCGAAATGATGTTCGAAGGGATGCCAAATTGATGTTCAAACTGGGGGCCGAATTGATGTTCGAACGGGGGGGGGGGGGGGCGAAGTGATGATCGACCTACATGTAGGGGCGCCAAATTGATGTTGGACCTACATGTAGGGGCGCCGAATTGATATTCGAACTAGGAGGGCGCCGAAATGATGTTCGAAGTGGGGGCGCCAAATTGATACTCGAACTAGTTAAGGGGCCGAATCGATGTTCGAGGTAGGGGGCGCCAAATTGATACTCAAACTAGGGGGCGCGGAATTGATGTACTAACTAGGGGGGCGCAAAATTAATACTCGAGCTAGGGGGGCGAAATGATATTCGAAGGGGGGGGGGCCAAATTAATGATCGACCTACATGTAGGGGCGCCGAACTGATATTCGAACTAGGAGGGCGCCGAAATGATGTTCGAAGTGGGGGCGCTAAATTGATACTCGATCTGGGGAGGGGGGCCGAATCGATGTTCGAGCTAGGGGGGCGCCTATGATACTCAAACTAGGGGGGCGCAAAATTGATACTCAAACTAGGGGGCGCCGAATTGATGTTCTAACTAGGGGGGCGCAAAACTAATACTCGAGCTAGGGGGGCGAAATGATATTAATGATCGAACTAGGGGGGCGCAAAATTGATACTCGAGCTAGGGGGGATGATATTTGAACTAGGGAAGGCAAATTGAGTTCGAAGGGATGCCAAAATGATGTTCGAAGGGGGGGGGAGGCAAATTGATGATCGACCTACATGTAGGGGCGCCGAACTGATATTCGAACTGCCGCCTTGTTGTTGGCTCATTGTTCCATATATTGAAAGTTTGAAATGCCTTGGCCCTTAGGTTTTTAGGCATGGCCTTGGGGATTGATTAATTGGTGTTGGGTATTAAAGCCTTGGCCTTGGAGGTTTGAGCCTTGACTACAACACTGATGGACATATTGATAGATATTATTTACATAAATTTTGAAGTTTACTTGCAAGCACTAAAAAATAAATGTTCAGAATTGAACCCCGAAGGGTTGATGCAAAATCAGCACCCTATGGGTTAAAAAATTGAACCCCTGATTTGGGGTTCAAAAATTGAACCCTGCGGTTTGGGTTCATTTTTGCACCCTGCGGGTTCAAAATTGCACCCCTAGGGGTTCAATTTGAAATTTAGGGGTGCAGTTTTGAACCCGCAGGGTGCAAAAATAAACCCCAACCGTAGGGTTCAATTTTGAACCCCAAATCAGGGGTTCAATTTTTGAACCCATTGGGTGCTGATTTTGCAAGAACCTTTCGGGGTTCAATTTTGAACCTTTATTTTTTAGTGTGCAATATGTAAAAGAATAAATGATACTTTCATTGTAATGGTGAAAGTTTCGGATGCGTTTTTTATTTTTTGACGAATCGTCAAATACTCAACTGAAATAACTCTATGGTTTATATCGTTCCTATATTTTTTGTTTCATGTAGTAATGCGTAAAAGACAGCTATATACAGTTGATGATACGACACCTTTTTTTCTAACCTACAGTGGGAAATCACGTTTTATTTTTTTAAACGAATTCCACTGAAAATATTACGTGGATTTACTCAGGCCTAAACTGCATTGCTATCATTTACATTTATTGTTACATCTTGAAATAGTTGATGTATACAAGATACATGGGACCTTGGAATTCATGTTTCACAAGTATTGTATGAAAGAGAGAGATAAGAACTTATCGTCCAAAATGATGCGAACACAAGAGCATTGTTTTCATATTTATAAAGACACTGACAATAAAGTATATTTTTACAGTAATTTATTTTTAGTATCTTATATTCTTTTTATATACACCGTTTACACGCATTTTGTTTCTTTTGAAAATCTATTTGGAGTATATAAAATCTGAGCAAGATTATAAGATGCATAACCTTTTGATACTTTATATGATTGTTGCAAGAGCGGAAGAGCCAATGTTTGCTGATTAGGATTGACAAGACAACTCACTGTTTTGAATGGAATTCAAGCGAATAACAAAAGGTTATATAATATATCCAAACACTTACAGATCAAAGTAGGCAGTGCACTCCCAATTAGTAAATGCTGAGTGCTGACTACTGAATCTACCTTACCTTTATAATAAAAAACATGTAAATTTATATCTTTTTCAAGAATATCTTACCCAAAATAAAATATTAATTTTCTTTCATGCAGAATATACAATTTAGTTATTGCACAACCAGTTTTCATACGCGGCGATACAGGGGCGTCATCCCCGTAAGATTTTTCAGCCCCCTGAAGCAAAAAGTAGAAAAGAAAAAATAATGGGAGTACCCACAAGAACGAAGAATGCCAACAATGCAATAGAGGTTTCTGTGAGAAGTAACTGAACTAGACATTACCCATTCGGCAATGGGAGTCAATATTTCGGAACGATTATTACTTGACTTGAAATTAGGGCCCCCTAAGAAATCCTGGATCCGCGCCTGGATCCCGCTCACATAATTCTAGCAGGGCCTACTCTGATGAGAAGTTAAACGAATTGAAAGCATCAAATGGTTAAAATAGAAATCGCTCGAGTTTCCCGCTCGCATCGATTATTTGTTAAAGTGATATTACATTTATTCATGAACACATCATTATAAAACCATTATTCAATTGCATCTTCTTCATGCATAGGCGGATCCAGGTGGGGACCCGAGGGGCCCGGACCCCCTATTGGTAGAGCAAAAGAAAGAAAAAGGAAGGAAAAGAAAAAAGAAAAGGAGGAAGACGAATGAATAAAATAAGATGAGAGGAAGACTTGGAAAAAATATTTTATGTCACTATATAAAATTTTCGCTCGCGCTTCGCGCTCGCATTGCCTGTTAAGTGATCAAAATATCTTGTTCAACACGGAGCTTGAATATCAAGTTTGGAAGTCAGTATACAAAACATATTTCTCCTTGGAAATCGAACTTTCATTAATTTTTGTGATTTACATATTGATTTTTAAAAAGTGCTCTGTAAAAATGTTAGTTTTATGGTCTGAATATTAACATTTTCCAATTGCGCTGCGCGTTCGCGAATTTGATTTATCAGGTACCTATTATTTTCATGTATTCCATAAAGTTTTCAAAATATCCCTTTTCAGGTCTGATTGTCAAAACGCATCAGCTAGCGCTGCTATGCTTGCATTTTTGATTGGCAGGTTATGTATGTCTCAATATTGATTGTATAACAAACTACTTAAAATCCCCTTTTCATGACAGTTTATCAAAAATTTCTGCTCGCGATTTGCGCTCGCATTAATGGTTAAAAATATATCAACTAATTAATGATGCATCCTATTCATGAATAAAAATGTGCTTGAAATGTTCAGTGTTCAGGCCATAATATCATCAAATTCCGCGCCCTCATTATGCATTAATACTAAGATATCAATTTAATAATTAAATTGTCACTTTTGTTTTATCTCGCGCTTAGCAAGATGAATAGGAAGATATATAGTCATCATATTCATATGATAACATGTCCTAAGGATGTCAAGGTCCTATGTCTCAAAATTAAAGTAATAATGAAACATATCAGCTCTTTATCAAGTGCGATTTACATCCACCTTACAAGTTTCCTGAAAAGTGTTTGAAATATCAGATCGGAATATCAAATATTTTAAGCTCGCGCTTCGCGCTCGCTATTATTTTCATGATAAAAGATTGTTTAGAATGCCTAGATTCTAGGTGTAAATCTGAAACACGCGCGCGCATTTTTCATTCAGTTATCCAGTTTCAGATCACAATATCGAAAAATTCTGCTCGCCCTTTGTGCTCGTATTCGGAAGATCCCCTTTCTCATCCCTTTCATGATTTACAAAACACGAATAGAGTTTCCCGTTCAAGGTCGAAATCTCGATTTTTTTACGCTCGCACTTCGCGCTCGCATAATTTGATTGTGAAATATGTAATGTCTTCATGGCTAAATGCAAGCAGTCCTTAAAAGGCACTTTTCGATCAGTTCAAAACGCACTTCGCGCTCGCATCAATTTTTTAGTTACATAGCTATCTTGTTCATGATTACAAAAACTGATTAAAGTTTTCCATTCTTTATGTAGAAATGTCAAAAATTTTGAGCTCGCGCTTCGCGCACGTATTTATTTGATTGTGAAATATGTAATGTCTTCATGGCAAAATGCAAGCAGTTCTAAAAAGGCACTTTTCGATCAGTTCAAAACGTGTACAAGCATTTTCTGCTTGCGCTTTGCGCTCGCATTATTAATGTAGGAAGATCCCCTCTTACTCATCTTTTTCATGATTTAGGAAACATGAATAGAGTGTCCCGTTCTAGGTCTAAATCTAGAATTTTTCCGCTCGCACTTCGCGCTCGCATCAATTGATTTGATTTGATTTATTGTTTTCTTCTGCATCCATAACATTCGTATAATACATTTTTCACAACATAAAAAACATAATATGTTAGCACTTTTGGCATGAATCATAAATAATGAGTACTAAAAAAATAATTCCAGGCAAAAATTGTTAACTATATGATATTCACAATTTGCAGGAGGATTGTCATCATAAGCAGATTGCTTGAAAAAATGACAATCCCAAACTTATACTAATTGAATTAATACATTTATAAAGCAGAATTGGCATATATTTTCAAATACGAAACATGAATTCATGCAATGTTATAGTATGAAGATGAAGATGATAAAGCTAAGGGTGACGGTGATATGATGATGATGTTGATGATGATTATGATGATGATGATGGCCATGGAGATGATGGTGGTCATGATGAAGATATTGGTAATGACTAAATCGAAGGAGGAATAAATTCACGATAAAAAGGATATGACACAAAAATTTTACTTCAAATATTCTGATAATAACATAGATTTAACGTTTGCCTTAAATGAGTGAAGAGACGAAGATTGTTTTACAGACTCTGCTGGTAGAGAGTTACACAAATCTGGACCATGGTGTCTTATGGATTTCTGCGCAATAAGCAGTTTGGGGTTGATTAAATGGAAATTTGAAGTTACGGGTAGGGTATGAATGAATAGATGTATTCAGAGAATAAAAATTGTGGAATGAAGGTAGGTGGGAGCATGTTATGGATTAGTTTATGGAATAATGGATTTGTGTGTGATAAATATTGGGAATCAGTACAGATTCGAATTGCTTTTTCTGTAATTAAGTAAATTGTATTAAAGTTTTCCATTCTTTATGTAAAAATGTCAAAAATTTTCAGCTCGCGCTTCGCGCTCGCATTGTTTAATTGATGAAATATGTAATGTCTTCATGTCTAAATGCAAGCAGTCCTTAAAAGGCACTTTTCGATCAGTTCAAAACGTATACAAACATTTTCTGCTCGCGCTTTGCACTCGCATTACTCATCTTTTTCATGATTTAGGAAACATGAATAGAGTGTCCCGTTCTAGGTCTAAAACTACAATTTTTCCGCTCGCACTTCGCGCTCGCATCAATTGTTTAGTTATACTGTATAGTTATCCTGTTCATGATTACAAAAACTGATTATTGATTTTTCCATTCTTTATGTAGAAATGTCAAAAATTTTCAGCTCTCGCTACGCGCTCGCATTATTTGATTAATGAAATATGTAATGTCTTCATGTCTAAATGCAAGCAGTCCTTAAAAGGCACTTTTCGATCAGTTCAAAACGTAAACAAACATTTTCTGCTCGCGCTTTGCGCTCGCATTACTCATCTTTTTCATGATTTAGGAAACATGAATAGAGTGTTCCGTTCTAGGTTTAAAACTACAATTTTTCCGCTCGCACTTCGCACTCGCATCAATTGTTTAGTTATACTGTATAGCTATCCTGTTCATGATTACAAAAACTTATTATTAATTTTTCCGTTCTTTATGTAGAAATGTCAAAATTTTTCAGCCCGCGCTTCGCGCTCGCTTTATTTGATTAATGAAATATGTAATGTCTTCATGTCTAAATGCAAGCAGTCCTTAAAAGGCACTTTTCGATCAGTTCAAAACGTAAACATACATTTTCTGCTCGCGCTTTGCGCTCGCATTACTCATCTTTTTCATGATTTAGGAAACATGAATAGAGTGTCCCGTTCTAGGTCTAAATCTACACTGAAAAGATAACTTTGTCAATTGACAAATATGAATTTGTCATTACTGTGGTTTATTTTAACAAATTAATAAATTTGTCATGCCAAAGATTTGTCATCATAGATTTGTCATGCACCATAACATGACGAATTTTAATTTGTCATGAAAAGTGGTCTAATTTGACAAACCTTTTTCAAAGTTTGTCATTGCAACATTTTAATTCCTCATTCTCATTTTTTAATTTGTTTTTTTCATTCATCAATTTGTAATGCATTTTGACGTTAATTTGTCATGTAATAGTCAGAAAGCACACCTGTGATAAACAAACAAATACAGATATAGTTAATATTTTTGTAAGTTTTAATAGAACCTCGAAATTCCTGAGGAAACAAATTCAAAATACATCAAATCCAGTAAACACTTGCCAGCAAGTAACATTTTATACAATATTTACTAAAATTCACTGATGTTAATCTCCTTTGCAGTCTGACTGATAATTCTGCCATCATAGTATGAGTGTCAAGCAGACTGCGAAGGAGATTAGCTATAACTCCTATAAGAGCAACAATCTTCATCCTGACAAAAAATTCTTTATAACCATTGCAACAAATTCGGTTACAAACCTAGCCTACATCAAATTCACTACAATGTCAATATACTCTGCATTAGGGATATAGAGAAGTTTTGGCTTTTCTCCTTAGCAGCCTGATTGAGATTTCTGCCGTCACAGTATGATTTTCAAGCAGGCTGCAAAGGAGATAAACCAAAACTCCTATATATCCTTAAGAGCAACAAACAATCTTCATTCCAACAACAAATTATTTTTATTAGTTACCACTACTGTATAACAATCGCAACAAATTCAGTTACAACAATTAGGGCCTACATTAAATTCTCTAGCAATGTCAAAATACTCTGCATTTAAATAAAGATAGAGTTTTAGCAAATCTCCTTCGCAGTCTCATACTGTGACTACTGCTGTCACAGTATGAGTGTTAAGCAGCCTACGAAGGAGATTGGCTGGAACTTCTTGATATATTCTTAAGAGCAACAAGCAATCTTTGTCCTGACAACAAATTCTTTTCAGTTACCACTAATGTATAACATTTGCAACAAATTCAGTTAGAACAATTAGGGCCTACATTAAACTCACTAAAAATGTCAAAATACTTTGCATTAACCTGGGGCATATGCATTGCAGGGGGTGCGGGTTTGCGTTCGCAAAATGCTAAAGGTCTACTTTTGTGCATCTGCGTTAATAAATCGCCCTTTTTTAACGTTTGAAAAAGAAAATTGGGTTGTCAAATGGCAACCCCCTTAGCTTTTTTGGTCGATGATTAAAAATAAATGTATATTTCAGGAAAATTTAGTAAAAAGTCCACTTTCCAAAACTTCTCCAACCCCTCCCCCCTCCAAAAAAAAATCCTACATATGCCCCTGGCATTAACTTCTTGACATCAAATGCAGTTACCAGTACCATGCAACAATAGCATCAATTGTTTAGTTATACTGTATAGCTATCCTGTTCATGAATACAAAAACTGATTAAAGTTTTCCATTCTTTATGTAGAAATGTCAAAAATTTTCAGCTCGCGCTTCGCGCTCGCATTATTTGATTGTTGAAATCTTTAACGTCTTCATGGCTAACTGTATGCAGTCTTTAACAGGACTGGTAGGCCTACCTTTCCAATCAGTTCAAAACGTTTATCAAAAAATTATACTCGCGCTTCGCGTTCGCAGTATTGCAGGCACATCTTTTTTCAGAATGTTCAAATTTTAGGAAAAAATACATACAATTTCAAAAAAAAAATTGCTCGCGCTTCGCGCGGTCATTATAAAATAAGGATTATGATATTATACATTTATGTTGATTTAGAGAATAAAGCTAAGAGGTGACTTATAGGACTACCCCCTTCAAAGAAACAAACGAAAAAAAAACATCTTCGAGCGGCCGATCGGGGAAAATGTGGCCCCTTTATTGGCGAAGGCTGAATCCGCCCCTGATTCATGTGCTTATGAAATAAGATAATTCAACATGCATTTAAGGCACTTATGATTGCCTGGGGGGAGGGAGGGGCCGCCATTGGCGGCGGAAGCCAAAAAATGTAGGGGGTGTGCACTTGGAATAAGTAAATCATTAGTGGAATAAGGGAATAAGGGTGAAGAGTAAGAAATTAAGCTTTTATTTATTGTTCATGTCTTTTTTAAAATATTTTTTTCAATGTGCATTTTTTCCAACCTTTGCCACTCGGGGTATCCAAACAAGTTCACTGTCCTGATGTTCGGATAGGTAGAGCGTAGGGTAGCAGTAGTGAAGTGGAGTGGAACCTGCACGAACATCACTTGAGGTAATGTATATCTCGACTCTCAGAGATCTATTATTGATTGATTCAAATTGTTTTAGTTATATGTGGAGGTGCCATGGCTGGCCGAATGATCGAAGGTGCCGAGATATCACATGAAGGTCTGGAGTTTGATCCCGGCCACACTAATGCCCTCAAAGTTATTTAACTGTGTTCTTTTATCATACCGGTATCTTGAAATAATTGGAAATGCTATCTGCATTGTTAGAAACAATGTGTGTGTATTTGTTGCTTTTTTCTAAAGGAAAAGTGCAAGGAAATAAAATATTGAAATGTGGAATCAATCAGAGTTCGTGTTCCAGTTAACGCTAAAATACATGTAGGAGGTATGTTGCACCCACAAATGTAATAACGCCCACAAATGTAATAACACTTTACCCACAAATGTAATAACGCCCACAAATGTAACAACACTTTACCCACAAATGTAATAATTTCACCCACAAATGTAATAATGCACTTTACCCACAAATGTAATAATTTTTGATCGCCCACAAATGTAATAATGACTTTACCCACAAATGTAATAAATTTGAAGGGATTTTTGGCAAATCCGTTCTGAACTAAAATCGTATAGTAATGCGTTCATATAGCACAAAAGTGCAAAGTCTCTTTTCCTGACCCGGTTAATTAACAAATTATAATATAAATCCAAAGTCTTTATTCCAGACCCGGTTGTTTCAAAAATAATAATATGAGCCCAAAGTCTTTATTCCAGACCCGGTTGTTTCAAAAATTATAATGTAAGTACAAAGTCTTTATTCCAGACCCGGTTGTTTAAAAAATAATCATATGAGCCTAAAGTCTTTATTCCAGACCCGATTGTTTCAAAAATAATAATATAAGTCCAAAGTCTTTTCTCCAGACCCGGTTGTTTAAAAAATTATAATATAAATCCAAAGTCTTTTTCCAGACCCTGTTGTTTCAAAAATTATAATATAAATCCAAAGTCTTTATTCCAGACCCAGTTGTTTAAAAAATAATAATATAAGCCCAAAGTCTTTATTCCAGACCCGATTGTTTCAAAAATGATGATATAAGTCCAAAGTCTTTTCTCCAGACCCGGTTGTTTCAAAAATTATAATATAAATCCAAAGTCTTTACTCCAGACCCGGTTGTTTCAAAAATAATAATATGAGCCCAAAGTCTTTATTCCAGACCCGATTGTTTCAAAAATGATAATATAAGTCCAAAGTCTTTTCTCCAGACCCGGTTGTTTCAAAAATTATAATATAAATCCAAAGTCTTTATTCCAGACCCGGTTGTTTCAAAAATGATAAAATAAGTCCAAAGTCTCTTCAGACCCGGTTGTTTCAAAAATTATAATATAAATCCAAAGTCTTTATTCCAGACCCGGTTGTTTCAAAAATAATAATATGAGCCCAAAGTCTTTATTCCAGACCCGATTGTTTCAAAAATAATAATATAAGTCCAAAGTCTTTTCTCCAGACCCGGTTGTTTCAAAAATTATAATATAAATCCAAAGTCTTTATTCCAGACCTGGTTGTTTCAAAAATAATAATATGAGCCCAAAGTCTTTATTCCAGACCCGGTTGTTTCAAAAATTATAATATCAGTACAAAGTCTTTATTCCAGACCCGGTTGTTCAAAAAATAATCATATGAGCCTAAAGTCTTTATTCCAGACCCGATTGTTTCAAAAATGATAATATAAGTCCAAAGTCTTCACCAGACCCGGTTGTTTCAAAAATTATAATATAAATCCAAAGTCTTTTTCCAGACCCTGTTGTTTCAAAAATTATAATATAAATCCAAAGTCTTTATTCCAGACCCGATTGTTTCAAATATTATGATATAAGTCCAAACTAAGATACGATAATGATGTTCCGGTGGAATAAAAATGAGAATCGAGCCTAGTCTTCTCTCCAAACCCACTTAATTAAAACTGGTGGAATCAAAGTCTTTGTTGTTTTAAATTATACTGAACGTATTGTGAATATACGCGCTATGAGTAAATTGAGAATCAAGCATAGTCTTTTCTCCAGACCCGGTTATTTAAAACTAAAAACTAAAACCCTATAGTAATGCCTTCATATAGCACAAAAGTCCAAAGTCTTTTTCCAGACGCAGTAGTTTCAAAAATTATAATGTGAGTCCAAAGTCTTTTTTTCCAGACCCAGTTATTTCAAAAATTATAATATAAGTCCAAACTAAGATACCATAATGATATTCCAGTGGAAAAAAAAGAAAATCGAGCTTAGCCTTTTCTCCAAACCCTGTTATTCAAAAATTGTAAATAACAATACAACAACAACAACAAAAACCGTATAAAGACCCCATGATCTTATTAATGCTGGATAACATGGACATTTAAAAAGAGGTTTAGAATGTTGTCTTTATCCCAGACCTAATCATTACAAAAATTACGAAAAACTCTCTCCTCTAGACCAGGTTATCTAAGAAATGAATTAAAAATGAAAATCAAATCTAAAACCAGTTTTCAAAAGTTACACCCAGTAAAAAATATGTTTTTTCCCCACACCAAGATTCTTTTGTATAATAATACTAAGACCCCTACAAAACATTGTAATTGTAATTCCAGACCCAGTCATTTAGAGATTAATTCAAACAATCTTAACAACATAATACTTTGTCATATTCTTATTCCTGCTGAATAACATTATTGTTATACTCTCTCCTTCGTCTAGACCCAGCTATTTATAAGATAAACAAATATTGAAAAAAAAAATCAAAGCTAAGACCAATCTTTAAAATTAAACCCAGTTAAAATGCTTGGGTTTAGAGAGTTGTCTTTACTCCACATCCAGTTCTCTTAAAATACAAATAAAGCAAAAGATTAATCCAGAAACTTAGACACCAGCATCTCCCAAAATATAAAACCCTGTGATAAGGCATACTACAAAAACGTCAAATTAATAAAAGGCGTAAATATTAATATCTGAATGGTACGCGCCTTAAAAACCCAAAATAACAACAACAACAACAACAACGTTATTCTACATCAATGATATTGTGGCGTCTTTGTTAATATTGTTTGTCTGTTTTTATCGTTTCTAATAATTTCCTATTTTGAAATAACTGCATGGGTCTAGAGCAAAGACTACACCATATTTAAAGACTGGGCGTTGTGGCGTGCGCCTGTAATCCAAGCTATGTGGGGAAGTTACAAATTGATGCAGAGGTTCGAGGTTCGAGCCCTGGTCACGTCTTTCGGATGGTGACGTTAAAGGTCGGTCCCAGACGTAAATAATCATATCTGATTGAGACACGTCTGACAAAACTCAAACACACACACACACGTTTGCCCCCTGGAAAGATTAAACCTCAAGATGTTGATGGACCTGAATCCACCGACGGGACAGCCTAACTCCGTAACTCTGGTACGGGTGTGGGAGGAGGCTCTTCTTTCTTTGCCTGTCTCTCTTTCAGTCATTTCAAATCAGTTTTTTTTTCCTATCTTATCACTTCTTGATCACATAAATCCTCTCTCTCTCTCTTTACTTAACGGGTCAATATAACCCCAGAAAATATATCTTAGGCCACTGAGATTATTGGAATTGTAACTAATAAAAAAATGCTGAATATACTACAAATGGTGTTTGGTACACTGAAAATTTAAAGTACCGAAGAACTTGTTAAAACGTTATCCCCTCTTGTTAGAATGATTTTCTTTTATATAATATCTCATAGATCGTCGATCAACAACCTTATCGTTTACGGGAAGTAATTTCCATATTGTGTGCTGATATCTTATTCCTCAGTTTTTTGTTTTATATGTATTTGAAGGTTTTTCGTGTTTTTTTTTCATAAAAAAGAATGAATATACAAGAAATAATAATAATAAACAAGTGGAATGCCTCTGACCGTCTCACCTGCATCACGCGATTCAACATAGCAGCAGTGCTGACTTTGAAAACTACTATAACTCGCACAAGATGTTAAGTGATACTTGGTTACTCTTATTTCCACGTTTTATGAACTAGACCAATACACTTACAGAGATAGGATGGTAATTCAACAAATACCCCCAATGTGGCAAAAATTCATTGACCTCACATGACCTTTGACCTTGATCATGTGACCTGAAACTTGCACAGGATATTCAGTGATACTTTATTACTCTTATGTCCAAGTTTGAAATGTCAGATCAATAAACTTGCAAAGTTTTGATGGTAATTCAACAGATACCCCCATTATGGCCAAAGTTCATTGACCTTTGACCTTGGTCATGTGACCTAAAATGCACACAGGATGTTCAGTGATACTTGATTACTCTTATGTCCAAGTTTTATGAACTAGACCAACATACTTTCAAAGTTATGATGGTAATTCAACAAAAAAACCCAATTCAGCCGAAGTTCATTGACCCTAAATGACCTTTGACCTTGACCATGTGACCTGAAACTTGCCCAGGTATTCATTGATAGTTGATTACTATTATGTCCAAGTTTCATGAATCAGATCAAAAACCTTTTTAAGTTTTGATTATAATTCATCAGATACCCCCAAATCGGCCAAAGTTCATTGACCCTAAATGACCTTTGACCTTGGTCATGTGACGTAAAACTCATGCAGGATGTTTGGTGATACTTGATTAATCTTATGTCTAAGTTTAATGAACCAGGTCTATATATTTTCTAAGTTATGATAATATTTCAAAATCTTAACCTCAGGTTAAGATTTTGATGTTGATTCCCCCAACATGGTCTAAGTTCATTGACCTTAAATGACCTTTAAAATTGGTCATGTGACATGAAACTTTCAAAGGATGCTGAGTGGTACATGATTAACCTTATGGCCAAGTTTCATGAACTAGGTCCATATACTTTCTAAGTTATGATGTCATTTCAAAAACTTAACCTTAGGTTAAGATTTGATGTTGACGCCGCCGCCGTCGCCGTCGGAAAAGCAGCGCCTATAGTCTCACTCTGCTATGCAGGTGAGACAAAAAGAAGTAATAAAAATAATACTAAATAAAATTGTTACCCTACTTCTCATACAGTGGGTGGCAAAAATAGTCAATCATGACTTATTGCCAAATAAAAACATGGAATGGAATGGTTATCCCTCTTCTTAGAATGTTTTTCTTTTATATAATATATCATAGATCGTCAATCAACAACTTTATCGTTTTCGGGAAGTAATCCCCCTATTGTTTACTGATATCTTATTTCTCAGTTTTTTTTCATATGTATTTTAATGTTTTGTTATTTAGGTTTTTTCATAGAAAAAAAGGAAGGAATATACAAGAAATTATTTTTTTTTAAAGGACAAGTCCACCCCAACAAAAACTTGATTTGAATAAAAAGAGAAAAATTCAACAAGCATAACACTGAAAATTTCATCAAAATCGGATGTAAAATAAGAAAGTTATGGCATTTTAATTTTCGCTTCATTTCACAAAACAGTTATATGCACATCTCGTTCCGTATGCAAATGAGGAACTGATGACATCACTCACTCACTATTTCTTTTGTATTTTCTTAAATGAAATATGAAACATTTTTATTTTCTCGTCATTGTCATGTGAAATGAAGTTTCATTCCTCCCTGCAACACGTGGATATTTATTATTTTAACATTTTGTGCTTTAGGCAAGGAGGTCCTAATCGTAAAAATTGAAATAATTTATAATTCAAACAATGAAAACCAAAAGAAATAGTGAGTGAGTGACATCATCGACTCTCTCATTTGGATGTAGCTGCATGGCTCGTTCATATAACTATTTTGTTAAAAATAAGCAAAACTTTGAAATGTCATAACTTTCTTATTTTACATCCGATTTTGATGAAATTTTCAGCATTGTGCTTATCTGATTTTTCTCTATTGATTCAAATCAACATTTTTCTGAAGAGGACTTGACCTTTAATGGTAGCAGAGTCTTTGTTTTGTTGTTGTTGTTGCATTTTTAGTCATTTTTACAACTGGGTCTGACAGAAAGACTACGCTACATTTCCATGTTATTCAACATAAATAGGATCGTGGGTCTCTGTTTTTTATAATTATTATATTTTTTTTAAATAAATGGGTCTGGAAAAAAGATTTCGCTTTTTTGTGCTATATTAACACATTTCTATAAAGTTTCAGCTTTTAGTTACCGGGTCTGGAGAAAAGACTATGCTCGATTCTCATTTTTATTCCACTGGAATATCATTAATGTATCTCATTTGGGACTAAAATTATAATTTTTGAAATAACCGGGTCTGGAAAAAAGATTTTGAATTCATATCATGATTTTTGAAACAACAGGGTCTGGAAAAAGACTTTGGACTTGCATTAATTTTTAAACAACCGGGTCTGGAATAAAGACTTTTGATTTATATTATAATTTTTGAAACAACCGGGTCTGGAATAAAGACTTTTGGATCATATGATTATTTTTTAAACAACCGGGTCTGGAATAAAGACTTTGGACTTATATTATTATTTTCTAAACAACCGGGTCTGGAATAAAGACTTTTGATTTATATCATAATTTTTGAAACAACCGGGTCTGGAATAAAGACTTTGGGCTCATATTATTATTTTTGAAACAACCGGGTCTGAAATAAAGACTTTGGGCTCATATTATTATTTTCGAAACAACCGGGTCTGGAATAAAGACTTTGGATTTATATTATAATTTTTGAAACAACCGGGTCTGGAATAAAGACTTTGGATTTATATTATAATTTTTGAAACAACCGGGTTTGGAATAAAGACTTTGGACTTATATTATAATTTGTTAATTAACCGGGTCAGGAAATGAGACTTTGCACTTTTGTGCTAAATGAACGCATTACTATACGATTTTAGCTTAGAACGGATTTGCCAAAAATCCCTTCAAATTTATTACATTTGTGGGTAAAGTCATTATTACATTTGTGGGCGATCAAAAATTATTACATTTGTGGGTAAAGTGCATTATTACATTTGTGGGTGAAATTATTACATTTGTGGGTAAAGTGTTATTACATTTGTGGGCGTTATTACATTGTGGGTACAGTGTTATTACATTTGTGGGCGTTATTACATTTGTGGGCGATTATTACATTTGTGGGTGTAACAAGGTAAATTACATGCAATTGTAATTTTTAAATTTTAGATATAAATCAGTATATGTTCACTATCAACCTAGGATATTCCAATAAATGATAATGTTATGATTTTAGTTGCATTTTTTTTCTTTGGTTGCAACAAATAAAAATTTCATCTGCGTTCGGCTTCAAGTACATCTGTACATGTAGATGTAGGCTGACCTCTTATCTATTGAAATGTCTGTTTCTTTTACCACCCCCCCCCCCATCTACAGGTCGTATAGGTATTGTGGCTACAGAATGTTCACCTACTGGATACATGGAGTTCTAGGGCGACATGTGAGGAGAGTTATTCCTGCTTGCTCTGTCCAACGGATTAGAGAAACTTTCCCTGCAGCTGATGGACGATATGTGGAATTTCGCTATGTGGAGGAAGGAGAAGTTGAAGTAGTGCCAGAAGAATATGAAATATAAACAGCATTGTGTCTACATGTATGAACCAAAAAAACTTATTTAGAATTGTGTATCATATACTCAAACAAATTAAAAAGTCTTGCATGTAATTTTGCTTGTCACATTCTGTATACATGTACATTGTTTATTTTTCCTTGATATCCCATCCAAGCCCTTCCTCTGAGACTAGCCTAAATGTATGTCAGTAGGTATTTGAATTATGGTTAAGTCCTCCAAGACTGCATGTCGCTACATCCATTCTACATGTAGATTTGAATCTTTATTTACCATGTTATAGTGTTCATGTATGTATTTGTTTAGCATTTGATCATCCTTTTTTATCCAGTTTGAATATCACAATTGAGTGTAATGAACAAAGAGTGACATGTTTGTCAACCTCATGATCTCTTGATGAATGTGTACTACCTCAACATAAATTTTACTGAATATGTGAATGGTGAACTTATAACCCCCCCCATAAAGAAAACAAAATTGACTTTTCTTTCAGTGTTCTTGTTAAATTTGAAATCTCATGTATGTACATGTAGTACATATGCTTAGTAAAATAATTCAAAATTTTAGCTTTTACTGGTACATTGAAACTTCAAAACAGTTAGGTATAGATTACAACCATGCAAGGGGGCAGTTTCTATATCATGCTTTTCACACTACAAAACCCCCAGGAAATTTGAGGGGCTAAGGGGGGGGGACCTTAGCACCACCAATTTCCCTGTGTTCAGGAGGAATGACAAGTGATGTCACATACAAAAAAATATACTTAAATGCTCAGTCTGATTTTCTTCAGTTTAAACTTGACATTGATGTGCTTCTAAAATAATCAAATACTGTAATTGTAACTAGATGAATGGTGTTTTAAGTCCAAAAGATGAAGTGCTTCAACCAAAACTCTTCACACTTTACTCTTTTCCCTCCGTTCTCTTCCTCTCTCTGATTCCCATCTGTTTCGTCTTACACATGTGCTATGTTATTCTTGTTCGTCTATCTCTGCATACGTTCCACTTCTACACTCCCACTATCTTCTCTTGTGCTTTATTTTTTTCTCTTCTGTCCTCAAAAGTACCCTTTTCCAGATCTACCCCTTTCTCTTTCACACTTCCTCCTCCTTATCTCTCCTGTAACAGACTTACATGAACAAATGTACCATACTTCCCCACTCATGTACATGTATCTCATTTCTTTTTTAACAAAACAACCCCCGCCCCCCTCCAAAAAATAAAAATGAAATTTATTAATCCAACATAAGTTTATTTCTGTTAAATAAACACTAATGGAGGGCATATCATAGTGAAATACGTGTAAAGGATGACATAATAACTTTACTCAACACTAACAAAAACCTCGACATGAACAATGATTTATCAAAATCCATATCGCAATTCATGTAAATATTAGCTCATTACCATGTACATGTATGTAACTCCTTAAACCAGTGTTTGTACAAACCAGTGTTGTAGTGCCTTGATGCTCGGCCTTGGCCTTAAGGCCTATTTTTTCAAAGCCTTGGCCTTGAGAGGGCCTTGGCCTTGAGGATTTTGAGCCTTGAAATTTCAAGGCATTTTCAAGGCATTTTCAAGGCTTTTTCAAGGCATTTTGTATTTTGTACTTTCATTTGTTTTATAAAAGTAATTATAAATGTTTCAATTGTTCTGTATATCTAATGACACTAACCAGTCAGCAGCAGCAGAAGCAGTAAGTGTACTTAGCAGTGCCATCAATTGCAATTATCATCACATAATTATGTAACAAAGAGAAGTGATGAAAATTAATATTTTTATTGGTAATATGATGTAATCATGACTAATAAGGATAATGACAATATCAATAATAATGATAATAATTAGGATTATAGTCAGTGGCGTAACTACAGGGGGGGGGGCACGTGGCCCCCCCCCATCAGCTGACTAAAAAAGGAGGAAAAGAGGGAAAGGAAGAGAAACGTAATGGGAAAGAAGACATTAATGTTCATTATAATGTTATAATTATGTTATGTTACATTACATAAGAAACATTTTTTCATATAAATGAAACATAATTGGCTCAGGGCATATATGTCTTCATTGTTCCTGGTTCTCCCATTGTCTTTTTACCGAGAAATGTAATCCTGTTATACTAAAACCTCCCGTTTTCAAGTCAATATACACCAAACTACCAAATATATTTCCTCGCACTTCAAGTTATTCTTTTACATGTACAATAGTATGCTTCTTTTTCATGAATACTTTAAGTGATTGTCCCATTTTAAGGTCTTAATATAAAACATTTCCTGTCCGTGCTTACATTCGCAGTAGTGGATTGGTGAAAGATGTCTGCTCTCCATCAATTCTTAGAATGATTCCTTAAAATGTCCCTTTTTCTGTTTTCTGATCTAAATATCAAAAATTTTCAGCTCGCGCTTCGCGCTCACATCATTTGGTTAGTGAACTACGTAAGGTCTTCTTGAATTCCTACAAACAAGCCTTAAAATGCCCCTCTTCAGGTCCGAATTTCCTAAATTTTCAGCTTGCGCTTCGCGCTCGCAAGATTTGATTAGTGAGATGGGTATGTTAATCATGATTACAAGTGCTTTATGTGCATGTTATGTGCATGTAATTCTAACAAAATCAGCAAGCGTTTATTGGCACTCCCATTAAATGACTATGGTGAGATGTGTATAATCTTAATAGATAAAAGATTCCTAAAATATAATCCTTAAAATCTTCCTGTTTGGGGTCAATATTTACAAAAATTTCAGTTCGCGCTTCGCGCTCGCATTATTTAGCGAGACAGGTACGTATCATGATTACAAAAGATTGATTGTAATGTCCCTTTTTAGGTTTGAATATCAAAAATTTTAAGCTCGCGCTTCAATAATTGACTAGTGAGATACATGTCCGTTTATTGGCACTGTCCTTATAAAAATATCTCTATTAGGTCAGTATACCTGGCAACTGGGCGCGCTTCGCGAGCTCACTAGGCAGTTCCAAGTTTTTGCTGGTGTCCCCCAATGCCGTGACCCACGGTACGCCACTGATTATAGTGATTTTATGACAGGAATAATTCTGACAGATCTGACTGCAATTTTGAGAACAATTTTCATACTTTAAAAATAGCTTACTCTAAAGAATGATAACAAGGTTGATTTCTATTCCATTAGGTTTTCCTTGTATTATTTTCTTTGACCAACAAGAATGTTTTAAGTCTTAATGATATTCTGAAAAGATTCGGTAAACTTGAACACAAACTTCAATTTCGTCATTTCCAAATGGGCTATGGCATCAATGGCATGATGAGCCAAAAAGTTTTTGAGGGACCAAGCATGGCATACAGAGCAAAATTTTAGGTTTCAAAATCAACAAATTTTTGGATTGTGCTTGCATAAATTATTGTTAAGTAAGGTTCGCATTCAAAAAATGCCTAGAATGTTTAGTTTTTAGGTCGGAATATTACAAATTTTTGAGCTCGCGCTTTGCGCTCGCATTATTTGATTAGTGAGTTATGTATCCTATTTATGAGTCACCAAATGCAGTCCAGAACAGCTTCCTTTTGTGGTCAGTAAAAATTTCAGCTCGTGTTTTGTGCTCGCGTTAATTTGTTTAGTAAGATGCACACCTTTTTCATGATTACAAAAACAGCTCGAAATATTTAAATTTCATTTCTTATTACATCTTATTACAACATCTCGCAAGGATGCCCTTTTAACAGTGATTAGCACCATAATTGACCCAAAATCGAGATTTACAACTTCAGAATTGATTTTTTTTTTCAAAACCACTTGCTCGCTATGCTTTCTATAGCGGGAAATTAAAGCCTAAATCAAAATATCTGTCTTATCAATTAGAAATCACTTTAAAAAGCTTTGCTGAACTGCACCAAAATTCTCATTTTGATTTTGTAAGTGCATTTTTGGCTTTGACCTCCCCCCCCAAAAAAAAAAAACATTCTGCCTCCCCTGTACCAGGTAGAGGAGAAAGACATATGTTGAAAATGGGCATGGAAGGATCAGATCACCTTGGTAACAATAATTATTGCAATGTGAATCGCCTAGAACAATAATTAAATGTTTTTATGTCTAAATCTACATCATGAAATTATTTTCGTTTTAAATGTACAAGGGTCAAAAATTTTGCTCGCTCACACCTTTCATACATTTGGTCCTGTGTGTCATGTATGCCGCCTAAGCATTGTTGTCTAATTTTTCCATATATTGTACAATTGAAATGCCTTGGCCTTGGCCTTGAGGTTTTCAGGCCTTGGCCTTGGCCTTGAGTTTCCATGCCTTGGCCTCAGCCTTGGTTATTGAAGCCTTGGCCTTGGGTATTAAAGCCTTGGCCTTGGAGGTTTGAGCCTTGACTACAACACTGGTACAAACAAGAAGTAGAACAAAGTGCTTCAGTAAATATGAAATGCTATCCACACATGGTCATGCTTTCGTTTGAACCATTGAGAAAAGAATAAGTACAGAGCACATGTAGGAACAGTGATTTTATGTTTAAAAAAATTGTCTTTTCCGTTTTTGAAAACATGTATTTCCTTTTCAAACTTGGTAGAAAATGGAAATTCCATTTTGTCATAGAATATGTACACAGCAAAAATGTTCAATCCGTTTTGCAAAAGTAAAATTTATCGGATGTTCACATGAAAAGTGTGGAAATAAAACAGATTTTCCGTTTTAATTCACCAGTATAGTAAACGCAAAATCACTGTCCCTAACTATATGAACCAGAGAAGATATATCTGCTGACGAGACAAAACATTGGTTATACACATGAACATCTACTGGAAATAATTTTGGCCCCCTGTATATTTTCACAAGATTTGAATTTTAGGAAGTCTACATGTAAATATAGCATATAATTACATGTACCAGTAACTTTCACAATTTGTAACAGTACAATATGACACAATATACAATGTGTTAAAAATCATACATGAATGAGACAAAGAATTATGTTGATGTAATTGAGGCCAACAATTAATTTATATAAAATTGTGAGCTTAGAACTTTTGATGAAGAAAATAGGAAAATTTACATATTTCAACAGAATTCTGAAGAAAAACAAACACATGGATGAAGTGCTAAATCAAATGTCTTAAGCTTGAATCCAATATCTCAAAATATGTCACCATTTAATTTTACAAATTACGTTCCACTCTGATGTTTTTCAGCCAGATGTTATGAATGGAAATTACTAATAAAATTTAGTACATGCACATGTATCATTAATTTACTGTATTTGAAGTATAAAAAAAATATATCCCTTCGCTCAGTCCTGCTAATGTCAGGGCAATACTATTATATCAGAGTTCTTAACTCAAACACTATTAAGGCTAACAAGACATACATGTAACATTGATGGAACTGAGGTATAACACACCAACTGTGTTATACTAACAGATGTGAAATAAATGAATTTGAATTTGAACTGGGAAATTCGATGCAGTCTCATACTGTAAATGCACAAGTACTATCAATGCTCTTACATTTCAGTTCTCACTGAAAATGCCAATTCTCAAATACACGTACACATACTTGTGTAAAAATTCATGCACAACCAGCTACAAATAGGATAGTGCAGAATATCCAGGTGGGTCTTTTTCTTTTTTCACATACATCCATTTCCTTTCTTTATGTGGAGATAGTTCAAGGGTTCATGCTAAATGTTAACAAGTTTACAGCCCTGCAATCACACTGATGGGTAATACATTGCACAGAAATAATACTTCAAAAACATCAATGAAAAAAAATACGGAAATACTACATATATACAATATTTCTTCTGTTTACACTTTTAAAGAATATGGGTAGTGCAGTCAACCATATACTGTCTATTAAAAATCACACAAAACAGTTTGAGACTGACTAGAAACTGTTTCTACTTCTTGCAAATTTTGGCATGGAAATTTTAACATAAAATTTCATTGATTGTCTGTACCACAAGATGTAAATCCTGAAATATAATATCTGTTTCCATGCTTCAGACTTTCAAGCTCATAACTTTACTTTCCATGTATTTGATTAGAGAGTTATGTAATGGGTCAAACGCAAATATATATGCAGAAATTTGTCATCTCTAATGCTCCTAGAGACTCTCAACTTTGTGAGTTCAAGTCCCTTTATAAGGACTACATGTACACTAATTCTGAAAGATATTCTTCCACCCTTCCACTTTCTTGCTTTTCCATTTCACCTCTACATTTTCCTAGTCTGTTGCTGACTAACCCACATGATGACACAAATTATCATCATACCTCAAACTTATCATGCCATAGTTTTAAAATTTGCTCACCATGTCGAAGGTCGATGATGTTTTTTGATCACTGGTAACCCAATTCTGTGATTTTCCATACCACCATGGAAACCTCATCAAAAACATTCTGGTTCTTCAGAGTGAATTCTCTATACTTTGGTAATTTTAAAATTCGGTCAATAGATCGAAAATTTGTTTCATCAGGTCCTCACATATCTGTCATTTTGTTAAAAAATCAATGGTACACTTTTGCGAACAAAGTAACATGGACATACTGGCAACTCATGACACAAATTATCATCATACCTCAAACTAATCATGCCATACATGTAGTTTTAAAATTGCTCACCATGTCTAATGTCAATGTTTTTTTATCACTGGTAAATAGATGGTTTCCACCATTGAAAAAAAAGTATAACTGTTAAAAAAAGAAACAAGCAAAATTTTTCAAAGTGACTAATAACTTGAAATAAAAACACAATTTGTAGCCATTCTCACTCTACTAAGGTCTTTAACAACATTACAACTAAACACCCCTACCCTTCCGGACATTGTCAACCAACTGAGATTTCATGAATTTCATGTTCAAAATGTCTCTTGAATAACATGCCGAAAATGTAGATCTTCACTCCTAATATTGTCGCTTGTACATGTAGCATCTGTAATGATCCGTGAAGACTTAGATCCATTCTTTTATTTGGCAAATCGAGAGGTAAAATGAGCGAGCAGATCTTCTTGTGGTGGTTTTGGAACAGGGGCTATGTTTTGAGGAAGGTGTGGTATTTTAGCAGGTTGAACTTCGAAGTTGCCACTCTTCATCTGCAGACAACCCACTGAGATGTCCCACAAGTAGGTGTATTCCTTATCCTCTGGAACTTTTTCGTACGATCCAAGTTCTCGTTGCTTTGGAGTAGGCATACTTGTACCGGAGAGCATCTTTCTGGCCGGACCCTTTTCTTGGCTTTTTTATTGTTGCTTGTTTCCTACCAGTGTTGAAGTTGTGGTCTAGTACCGCCAACTGGGTGCGAGCTAGCATGGCGGGATAGAAGAAACGCTGTCTCTTTGGACAATACTTCAGGTAGAGGCTATGGAACACTTCCAATTACCCAGTGTGACAACATTTTGATAGCTGCTTTATGTCTTTTACTAGCCTTTTGTCAAAAAGGACTGACTTGAGAGATTCATGTGATTTTGACCCAGGTGTCAACCACTTTGTCTCCTCTTCATCTTCGACAGACAATTCCTCATGAGCGCACTTGTGGAACTTATCACCTGAAATCCAAGAATGTATATCGCATACATGATGGGTCATGGACTGGAACATCTCCACCAACATAACTGGGTCTTCCTCACAGTTTTGTGTTGACCACCAAAGATGGTTTGACGTTGCTCTGATCCAAGGCCCAAGATCTTCGCAGTCCTTCAGCTTTGCCTTGGCCAATAACCTCTTCAGGAATGATTTCCCAAGATGCCAAACATCGAATTGATGGTCGATCCATGGAAAGTCATCCTTCATCATTTTGCGAATGCCCACATGCCTGTCTGTAGCAAACACCGTGACATCAATCCCATTCTCTAGTAAGTTATCCATAACTCTCCTGCATCCAATTTTCTCCATTCCAACGGAGCTTGTTGCTTCTTTCACTGAAACCAAGGCCATCCCCAAAATCTTGTTGGTTTTCATGTTCATCATTGTATATGTACAAAATTTGGCACTATAGCCAGGTGAATCACACCTTCTATCACCAATTACCGTCACTGGCTCCCCTCTAGCTTGTTGCTGTTGTTCTTCTATCTCTTGTTCATAATACGTATTGATGACTGGCTGTAGTATGTTGCTCTGGGTTTCATTGTGCGTTTTTTGTGAAATGTACTGGATATTAAAGAGCTCCCAGAAAAATGACACTTTTTCATAGGAGCTGCCACTCAAGAGAAGAGCTGCTGAAAATAGGATATTTCCAACAGGTTGACGTCCGATAGTGGGTTGAGACACCCACTTGGTAACAATATTACCACAGATACATATAACATCTACCTTCAGCATTGTCACCTCACATTGCTTCTTCAACTCTGCAATGTATCCAGTAGCACAAGCATTGCAATGCATACTATACAGAAGGGTGTTCAGCTGAGACTCAAATACAACAAATTTTCTATCCTTGCAGAACCTAAGCTCATCTGGCTCATCATCATCGGAGTCAGATGAAGAACTCTCTTCGGATGATGGTTCATAAGATGAATCACTGGAGTTCTTCTTACTTTCAAAATCAGATGAGACAGGACTGGCTGGTGAATCTGCTGTATCCATTGGCTCTGTTGGAGTTGCTGGAATGACTGTTGTATCTTCTGTTTGATCAGTTACTTCTTGCAGATGAGACGTTGCTGATCTGGGTTCAGATGGAGTAGGGGAGTGACTTGTCAAAGGGAGACGTGCAGATACATGTACATGTTGAAATTCTGGTTCTTCTTCTGGAGTTGACGGATGGCTATGCTCTTGAGCAGCAAAAGGCTGTGATACAGCTGAGAATGAGATGACTGGTATCAGGAGTTGGGTGTTTCCACACGAGTACTTGTGCTCATCAGTGACATATGAGAAGTCTTCTGGACATTGTGTAAAGTTGTCTTGTGTCATCTTTACACCTGAGTGGAATGTTTGGCAGCTTACATTTACATGAACTTTAACCAGATCTCCTTTATCCTGAGAAAAATACAGATAAATACAAAATAAACATGAACATCATTTAATGGAAAACATGCATAAAGCTGATAACAAGAATGTTTAATTCAAAATGAAGATTCAAGGTGGACTCCAAGCTGAAAGTAACATCTTGATAAACTACAAGTAAAATACTAAGAATTTCATCAAATTATTATAAAAATTAATCATAAACTTGTCACATTTCAAAATCCAGCAATATTTCATAATACATGTATGAGGTATATGCACGCCTTCATGAGCATGTAATACATGTAGCTAGTGTTGTCAAATCCCTACTTTCCTTTCATCTCTCCATACATGTAAAAGATATTATGAATCTTGTAATTGAACATTTATGTGGAAGAGATATGATACTTTGATCCCAACTTCAAGTTTATGCATGAAATGTATCTTTTCTCTAGGAATGGCAATTCTGACAAACTTGATTTTTTTTACAGTAAATAATATCACTTACATCATCTGAAGAAATCTTCTTTCGTTTCCGCCGCCGCCTTGACTTGGAACGTTTTTCATGGCTTCTTGCCTGAAAAAAAAAGACAACCTAATTAAAATTTGAAATATAAAGTTGACTGTTGAGGAGCAAAAACTAATCAACTAGAACTTACTCTATGCAATTGCTGTTTACATCCCCCCCCCCCTTTGCCCAGGAAATGAAGGATCTTCTCAGCCAATCCCAAACCCAAGATCTCAGCAATAGATCACATCAGAAATGAAGTAATAGACAGGCTGCATAGCTAGATTTCACCAATCCTACTTCATACTTAGTAATCCTAAAAATTTATACATGAAATTAGACTTTGCTGTAAAATGACTGAATTAAGCTCATGAAGTGTAATCTGTTGTTTGTTCTGGGATTATCAAATATATTTATTTTTTATAGAAAAATGTAATCAAAGTATTTTCTTAATTCTTGTGTACAGTACATGTATTTCTCTGCCTTTTTAAACATTTTTTTGGAATGGAAATATTTGATGATAATTTTCTGATCATAACATGAAAAAATAAGCAAAACTAATGATTTGATGAGGGACAGAATCTGCATTCAATTTGAGCAATTTTGGGTGTGACATACATGTGCATGTGCACTTGAATAATGTGAATATCATATCTATAACTCTATCATATACTTGGCATCAAAGCTGTGTACAGCTTGAAACATGTAAAGGGGAACTCAACCTTGGTCATAAAATAATACAGAATGGTGAAACTTAGGACATGATATTTGTCTGCAACTTTCAATTACATAAATTTAAGAAGTAAGAGCTGAAATGGCTAATTTAAATAAGAATAAACTATTACAAGACAGAGAGAGAGAGCCCAAGATGCAAAGTTTGAATTCTTAGGAATTAAAAACAAAGGAATTTAAGAGGCTAAGAATCATCCAATGACCAATATTCTTCTATACATGGGAATGTTAGATGATACTCAGGAATAATTCACATTGCTGACCCTTTACCAAAGCTTTAGATAGGCTTTAAAATGTGGTGTTACATATATATTACTTACTTGTAGATGTACATCTGAAGCAGTGGGATCATGTACATCTGAGATGGAATCAGGTTCCTCATAAAAGGCAAGATTGGTGTCAAGCACCTAAATTGAATAGAACAAGCAAATTTACAAATGCTAGTATGTTTATGAACGTGGTGACATAGATTTTATAGATGCAGGGGAATGTTCGACTAGGCTTTATGGTTGCTATAATTGTGTAAATATCTACTTTGCATCTTTCGCAAAATATGCAACTGTGAGTGACCCCACCCCCCCCCCACACACACACACCTGGCCTCAATAACCCAAATTCACCACAGTGGTTTTCAAAACCATCTGTTAAACCCATGTTTTATGGGGATTTCCTGTATGAATTATTTTACATTTACCACATATTAAAAAATCTCCAATACTGATATGCACTCATGTCACCTTGCACTAATTGATGCCTGTTGCCCTGGTTGAGCACGGTATCTAATACATGAGTCTGTTTTTTTCTAATTTATGAATCCACTGTTCAAAATTATGAAAGCATGAATAAAATACTGGTAATTTGAAGAGTATAATTCATGTCGGCTTTCAAATCCACTTTGGTGAATTCTGGCCACTGAGTTGCAGTCTCAAATGTACTGCTATTCGGTTCCCAAAGAAAAGAACATCCATCCCAAGAGTTGCATCGAAATTTGATTTCTTACCTCGGGATATTTGGACACTGAAGAAGATGCCTTGAAACTTGATGAAGTTGAACTGCTGCTTGGAACTGATTCCTCCAATACAGGTTCTTCCAGAACTGACTGCAGGTACTAGGGATAAAAATTATTATGATTAATTGAGTGCATCCAATACATGTATGCCTTAAGAATTTCAAATTAATATCAGGGAAAAAAGATAATAATTTATTTTCCTGGGCTTTTTTTGAGCTCACTAGCCCAAATATCCTAATTTGTGTTAAAGTTTACATTGGACCCTATATGAATTTCAGGGGCTCCATTTTAGTTTTCCAGGGCTCTTTAGGGCATTTCGGGGGAAAAATCGCCCCGAGCCCCCGTGTATTTTTTCCCTGATTAATATACATGTAAACAGTGCAAAATTTCAACACCTTGTGAATAAATACAAATTTTGTTAGTCCATTGGCCAGTATGACTATGAAATCTCTACCAGAGAGGCAAGAGTGTTAATTCAATAAGAGAATGAGTATCGTTCATGTACTACATTTACATGTAAATAAATGTATTTCAAGAATCCAGGAAAAAAAAAGAGGAATGTATTGCAAGATACAGTCTACAAATTCAGTAGCGAGTAGCGACCATACATGTAAATGTCATTGATACACCAGATTCCTAAACTACATGTATGGTATCAAAAGAAAATAAATAGGCTATTCCAAGCGAAAGTGGGCATTTTCTAAAATCTTAAATGTATATTGGCTCTATCGTATAAAGTGGAGGGAGGGGTAAGGGCAATTGCCACTAGCTTGAGGTAAATCTTAAGAGTAAATGTGCCAAAAATCTCATAAAAATTTGAAAGAAATGTATAATTTTCTTGGAAAAACGTCTGCTAGTCATTTTCAGATTGAAAAAAAATTCTGCCCCATGTCTCCTCACCCATTCACTTTACACACAATTCCTGGATTATGATCAGAAAGGCTGCATTTTGAGGTCGTCACATGAACTACATGTACATGTACCCAAAGTTCATTTTCCCACCGTTTGACTTGGATTTTCAAAATATCTGTCGACGTAATTCATGTGTAAAGTTTGTGGTCATTACGTATCTTCTTTTACTAGAATCGCACAGATACTTGTGTGCGCAGACAAGGGGGACCTTATAACCATGGTTTATGCATACATGTAGACCTTATTTCATTCGCGTGCTTCACTTTACAGCATATTTTGCCAAAAGGGCGCATTTAATTGGATTTTTCTTTGTGTACACGGTGAAGTAAGCGTAATTATGTACAAAAATATGCATGGACCCACTTATCCAATAACATGTACAAGATACGGTAAGCGGTCCTTGGCTAGAACTATATACGCACCGGGGTCCGACCACTTGACCGAAGGTCCGCGAGACCGAGGGTCCGCGAGACCGAGGGCCCACGAGACCGAAGGCCCGCGAGACCGAGGGTCCGCGAAACCGAAGGCCCGCGAGACCGACTTTTTTTCCTTCATCAGGGGGGCGTTTCATGAAAGGACTTGTCGGACGTTTTATCCGACAAGTCCCATTTCATCCGACAGTTACCATAGGAACAGTGCCTCTCAGCCAATCAAAATCATGGAAAGATGTCAGATCTGACAACTTGTCGGATGAAAATATTGATGAAACGCTCCCCAGGTGACGAGTGGTTTAAAGGGCCTCGTTGAAGCGGCGTATGCCTGTTTTCGGAGGGGGGGGGGTAGAGCCAAAACATTTTCCGGTAGTGGGCTGTAGTGAGCACGTGAATCGTGCGAAACACTTATATATACTGAAAGGGCTCTCTTATAGGGGGGGGGGGTGTTTCCGATACTTACAGTAGAAACTTACGTTGCCTAATTTTACTGACACTACTTAATCATTACCTCTACTCATTTAAAGGTTAAGTCCACCTCAGAACAATGTTGATTTGAATCAATAGAGAAAAATCAGACAAGCACAATGCTGAAGATTTCATCAAAATCGGATGTAAAATAAGAAAGTTATGACATTTCAAAGTTTCGCTTATTTTTAACAAAATAGTTATATGAACGAGCCAGTTACATCCAAATGAGAGAGTTGATGATGTCACTCACTATTTCTTTTGTTTTTTATTGTTTGAATTATACAATATTTCAATTTTTACGAATTTGACGATTAGGACCTCCTTGCCTGAAGCACAAAATGTTAAAATAATGGAATTCCACGTGTTCAGGGAGGAATGAAACTTCATTTCACATGACAATGACGAGAAAATAAAAATATTTCATATTTCAAACAATAAAAAATAAAAGAAATATTGAGTGAATGACGTCATCGACTCTCATTTGGATGTAGCTGGCTCGTTCATATAACTGTTTTTGTGAAATGAAGTGAAATTTTGAAATGTCATAACTTTCTTATTTTACATCCGATTTTGATGAAATTTTCAGTGTTATACTTGTTGAATTTTTCTCTTTTTATTCAAATCAAGTTTTTGTTGGGTGGACTTGTCTTTTAACGTTTATTTTTATGGTAATTCTGCTTCATGATCTTGTGCATTTAATGTTTAACAAGAAAAGTGGAAATATTATGGAAATACATACACCTGGAACATTGAACATTCATGCTTATTTCCCTAGAATACGGTGAATACATATGAAAAAAGTTCGTCATGCAGCCATAGGCGGCGGCCCCTAAATTTTAGTTTGATAACCTTTTTTTTTTTGCTTGTCAAATTTTTTCCCTGCGTCCTCCCCAAATTCACGTGGACCCCCCTGAAACGTGTGTTGTCCCCCCCTAAAATTTAGGTTGATGACCTTTTTTTTTTTTTTTTTTGCTAGTCAATTTTTTTTTACAGGTGTCCATACGAAAATTTCAGGTGGACACCCCCTATTTTATTGGGCTTCCGCCGCCAATGCATGCAGCTGGCAGAAAAGGGGCAGAAAGCGAAGGGAAGCATGCGCGAGCTCCAATTTCAATTTTTCTGTCTGGCAGAAGGGCGTTAGCTTGAGCGCTCTCCATGTGAATTGTACAGTGTGAGCGGGAGTTAACGCCCTTCTGGCAGACTCACGACGAAATTAACATTCATGATATGTACAATCCCACTTGACCAATGGCATGCACCTGAGAACGGGCACATCTTTCATTTTATCTTTCATTATTTTTATCTTCTGACAAACTGGCTCAAGAATTAGACGCATGGGTCAAAGCCGGGATTGGAAGGGGCTCGTTCTAGTTGCTCATGGCCATATCACAAAATCAAAGTAAATGTGGCATCTATATATCTTGGCGTTGTTGAAGGAAGCAATGTCAGGGACGAGCAACAACAAATGTTTTCCAAGTTGAGGATGGGGCTCGTCCACATAGGATGAGGGTAAGTATTCTGTATAAAGTTCCATTAAAAGATAACATGCCACATGGCCTCAGTCCCCCACCTTTCTGGGTAATCCCAAAGATGATGACAGATCGACGTGATGTACAAGAACTAAAAGATGCGGATCGATTGCGTCATTACATAGCCAGAGGGGTCGGGTATCCCCCCAAGAAAAAAACACACATTAATTCTTCAACCGGACTGGAGGCAACAAAAAAATACAACACAAAACAAAAGCAAACAAAGTGAGAGCAAGCGGGGAAGGGATTGTCGATGTTTCGAAAGGGTGGGTGAGCAGAGCGGGGATGGCCGCACCCTATCGAGAGAAGCCCCCCCCCCCTCCCACCCCTTCTCCAGTTATCGCGACAGGATGGCTTGAGAGCGGGGAGAACATTCCATGCTAAGACTTCCAAAAGCATGAAAAGTAACACTACACATGGCACTTTTTCTATATATTTTATTGGAGTTTTTGAATAGTTTGCCCCAGAGTATTCAAGAACACGGTTTTCATTTCGTAAAAGATATGAAAACTCTCTTGATTATTGAAGTTTGATGATTGACATGAGTTTGGGGGAAAAATAAAAAGAAAGTTGTTTTAGTAGAGTAGATACATTGCACTTTGATCCTTTTGGGGAAACCATTCTCGACTAGCACTTTTGCTAACTTTTGGTTCTCCCTTAAACAGCATTTCTTTTGGTGCAAAATCACCCAAACCATTAATAATTTATGTTCATGCATACGATCAATTTTTATGGTGATTTGCTTCTTGTCAGGTGAAACTGCATCAAGACTCTTGTATTATATGCTGATATCATGGGGTATCACATTGTGTTCTTATATAGACTATGCTTATGTTATGAACTGCATTTATATAATTCATGTTATACAAACACATTCTTGTAAATATGTATTATACATAATATATTCATTCATGTAAATATGTTAATGTTAATAAACTCAACTCAAGATAAATTAATAAACACCTATTCATGGGAACTAGGGAGGGGACTTGTCTCGAAAGGGTGTGTTGAGTACACCGGCGTAAATCCACTTTGAGGAGTGGGGGATGATCGAGTTTTATCCTCCCCCCCCCCCATAGGCGGATCCAGGGGGCGAGGGGCCCGGCTCCCCCTCCTATTGGCGGAGCAAAAAAAAAAAGAAAAGAGTAGGAAGACGAGTGAATAAAATAAGAGGAGAGGAAGACTTGAAAAAAAAAATCGCTCGCGCTTCGCGCTCGCATTGCCTGTCAGGCGATTCACATATCTTGTTCAACATGGAGCTTAAATATCAAGTTTGGAAGTCAATATACAAAACATATTTCTCCTTGGAAATCGAACTTTCATTAATTTGTGTGATTTACAAATTGATGACTAAAAAGTGCTCTGCTGTAAAAATGTCAGTTTTATTGTCTAAATATTCACATTTTTTGCTCGCGCTGCGCGCTCGCGAAATTGATTTATCAGGTACCTATTATTTTCATGTATTCCCTAAAGTTTTCAAAATATCCTTTTTCAGGTCTGATTGTCAAAACATATCAGCTAGCGCTGCCATGCTTGCATTTTGATTTGCGAGGTATTTCTGTCTCAACAAACTACTTAAAATCCCCTTTTCATGGCAGTTTATAAGAAAATTTCGGCTCCCGATTTGCGCTCGCATTAATGGTTAAAAATATATCAACTGATTACTGAAGCATCCTATTCATGATTATAAAAGTGCTTGAAATGTACATTGTTCAGGCCATAATATCATCAGATTCCGCGCCCTCATTATGCATTAATAAATAAGGTATCAATTTAATAATTAAATTGTCCCTTTTGTTTAATCTCGCGCTTAACAAGATGAATAGGAAGATATATAGTCATCATATTCATATGATAACATGTCCTAAGGATGTCATGGTCCTTTGTCCCAAACTCAAAATAATAATGAAAAATATCAACTCCTTATCAAGTGCGATTTATATCCACCTTACAATTTTCCTACAAAGTGTTTGAAATATAAATCAAATCGGAATATCAAATATTTTAAGCTCGCGCTTCGCGCTCACCTTTATTTCATACTAAAAGTTGTATTTAGAATGCCTAGATTCTATGGCCCGTATTCTGAAGCCGGGTTTAATTTAAACTCAGGTTTAAAGTTGTGGTTTAAGTATGGGTAGCCAATTGTTACATAAATCACTAACAGTATATATATCATAGTTCGGCTCATTTGGCCTCAAATCATTCATAATTATCTAGGAATTAATAGATGATTGTCTTCACCATCAATGAATCAGGAAAGAGCACAGTAAATATAAAAAAACATACATCTTAATAAAATTTTTGACACTCTCGGCTTCCCATAATTTTAGCACAGAGTTAGACCATGGTCTAAGTTAAACCTGAGTTCAGAATACGGGCCTATGTCTAAATCTGAAACACGCGCGCGCATGTTCATTCAGTTATCAAGTTTCAGATCACAACTATCAAAAACTTTCTGCTCGCCCTTGGTGATCGAATTATTAATATAAGAATTTCCCCTCTTACTCATCCTTTTCATTATTTACAAAACATGAATGGTGTTCCGTTCTAGGTCTAAAACTAGAATTTTTCCGCTCACGCTTCGCGCTCGCATCAATTGTTTATTTATGTAGGTATCCTTTCAAGATTACAAAAAATAATTTTCCATTCTTTATGTACAAATGTCAAAATTTTTTCTGCTCGTAATTCGCGCTCGCTTTATTTGATTGTTGAAATATGTAACAACTTTATGGCTAACTGCAAGCAGTCTTTAACAGGTAGGCCTACATTTCCGATCATTTCAAAACGTGTATAAACAATTTCTGCTCGCGCTTCGCGTTCGTAGTAATTATTGCAGGCACATCTTTTTTTCAGAATGTTCAAATTTTAGGAAAAAATACATACAATTAAAAAAGAAATTTGCTCGCGCTTCGCGCTCGCATTTTTGAATGAGGATTATGATATTATATATTTACGTTGATTTAAAGAATAAAGATAAGAAGTGACTCATAGGACTACCCCCTTCAAAGAAACAAACAAAAAATCATCTTTGAGCGGCCGATCGGGGAAAATATGGATGAAAAAAATTCAGGGACCCCTAATGGCGAAGGCTGGATCCGCCCCTGCCCCCTCTATACACACATTTGAATATCTATTTAGCGAGTGGTCGAAGCGAACAAGCCATAAAGAACCAATTTTCTCGCTTTTAATCACATTTCATACTATAAATTTTAAAATATTACGAGGGGGCGAAGCGAGCGACCCCAAAATAACCACTGTTTTCTGGTTTTCAATCGCATTTTCAAATAGAAATTTTGAAGTACGTTTTTTTTTACTAATTACTTAAAATATATTTTATTCCCTAAAAAGTGTGTGTGTGTGTGTGGGGGGGGGGTATTTGTACACGCCAACCGCCCACTCCAAAAAGTGAGTGTGTGGGGGCGGGGTTATATCCCCCATCCCCCGGGATTTACGCCAAGGGTTGAGTATTCTGATGTACTGGCCAGCCTTTTTTTATATAGAAGATTTTTTTTAAGTAGAATTTTTTTTTGCTTCTTTGAATGTTGTTCCCCGGTGTGGCCTTATACAGCATTCGCCAGGGTTAAACATTATTTTGAAAGAAATTCAAATATAACATGGGGTGGCACTTGGAGGTGAGCGTAGAAGCAAAGGAGAAAAAAAGATTATGTAGACAATGGAGAAACTCATAATATTAATATTGAGGCATAAGCGCCCCCTTCCCATTCGTAGTGTAAATGCATCAGATAATAAAGAGTCTTCTGACGGTTTAAATGCCACATTTTTCTGAAGCTCGTTCGCTTTGCTCCCCTCATTAATATATTTCGCTTCAGCATCTCATAATATTTTTATAGCCTTTTAAAGGGCCTAGTTCAGGGTTTTAAAAAATATAATTGTTGCAGTTGTCGATGCTTTGCTCGCATATCATGTAAGCTTCATCTGCCCCTTGTTAATAGTGCACTCCAGCCCCTCCCCCAATTTGGCCTAATACAGCATTTACAAAGAAAGAAATCGATACATTTTAATTGCCACATACTATTAAAATCAGCCCTTGACTATAGAGATTTCGATAATTCTACTCCCAACTTTAAATTGAGAGAAAAGAAAACTGTTTATAAATATCTTAGTTTGAGTTTACCGTGCACTTTCAGTGGTCAATTGCCAAATTTCCTGGGTGAGATGTGTTACGCATTAAAATGTTAAAAATTATTATGAAAAGCATTTTTACAAACTATTCCCAGTCTAATGATACTCCGGCAGAAGCTGAAATGTTATCTATATAAAAAAAAATGATGTTAAAAAGGGAATCTGTTAAAGAATAGTTGAGTGAATGAATGAATAAATAAATGAACAATTTATTACACCCTCGTAGCCAAAAAAAACCCAAAACAAACGCCAACCCCCCCCCCCCCCAAAAAAAAAGGGGGAAACGTGAGCGAGAAAATACAAATGTATAGGAGAACGTAAGACGAGCGAGAGCAGACAAGGAACAGTTCAAGGGACCGTCGCAGCTTCTCCCTCCTTGCACCCCCCCCCCGGGAACGCGTTTTGCGCGCTCAGTAAGTGTTTCACACACGCTTCGCGTGCTGACTACCGCCCCCTTAACTAAATCCTAGCTTTGCCACTAATTTTAGACTTAGTTAACGGGAAGTTTTTTGTTGTGCCCCTCCCCATTTCAGGCAGAAAACGTAATAAGAGCGGATGCAGACTAGTGAACGATTCAAAGAAACGTCGGGGGTTCCGCAATTCGAAATTTCCCCCCCCCCCCTCCGTTAACAGGCAGAGGATGGATTAAGATGAGCGAGAGCAGCTAAGGAACAATTTAAAGAAACGTCGGACCTTCCTCTTATCTCGCGGGGGGGGGTAGGTACACTCCCCACTCCCCTCCCTGCACCCCCCCCCCCCCCCGGAACGCGCTTCCCGTGCTCACTTCTGCCACCTAAACTGAAATCCTAGCAATTAATTCTAGACGGAATTACTCGGAAATATTTGGCTCTGCCCCCCCCCCCCCCGCCCCCTCTGATAACAAGTACCTGTTACGCCGCTGCAACAAGGCGCCTTAAACCACTCGACCGCGGCAACCGATGAAGGGAAAAAAAGTCGGTCTTGCGGACCTTCGTTCTAGCGGACCCTCGGTCTCGCGGACCCTCGGTCTAGCGGACCCTCGGTCTCGCGGACCTTCGGTCTAGCGGGCTGTCACCGTAGTAGTAGTAGTAGAAGTAGTAGTAGTAATTTATAGTTTATTTAGTTACAATTAACCAACAATATAAAGTTAATTTCTTTGAAGAGATTTTGGTATTGAACAAGATACAAAAACATGGTTTACTATTATATTCATGTGCATTTTTTTAACTTCTGTGCAGCCCTGATTCCAACAAACAAAAATTATTGCAATTAAATAATTTGAAATCCAAAGTTCCTTTATCACCATTCAAGAAAAACATGTTAAATTATGCATTCTGTTAAAATGACAGCAATCGGTGGCCTACCTTGAGAGAACAATATTTTCATAATTGAGTGACTGTCCTTTGAAAGCGATAAAGGCATGTCATCCGAAGTGTAAGTGATTCGTACTTCAAAGCTATATTCCATGATGAAAGTCACGACTATAGTCCCAGTTGTCATATTTCACTTCTTTTTAGCGGGAGAATACCCCAAAAAAAATCTGTGGTGATATTGTCATTATAATTACGTTTATGTGAACAGTTTGCTGATGATATTCAAGTTCAGAGAAATAAAAGCAAGTAGCAAAAGAATAGGTATTGATGCGTTCTTGTTCTTTTATATCAATTTTCCTGTCCACCTCTTTCTCTCTATTCTCATCCTATAACACATACATTCAATCACACATACATAAACACAAACACACAAACAGGTACACACCCAGACAGACAGACACACACACACACACACACCATCATTTTGACAAAGTATCAGACAACTATAACATGAAAACAACAAACTTCGGTGACATATTATAATAGGCATTACGTGAATTACATGTTCCACACAACTAAAAAGAAAAGGAAAAACAAAGATAGAAGAACAATGAATTCATGTTAAAAGATTTAATCACGAATGCTTAAGTAGCTTTAAAACTCTTCAAAACCCACTGTAATATAAATATCCAAACATCAATACTGACAAGTGATTTTCTCACCCTGAAATTATTAACAAGAGCCCCAGGGGGCTTAACGCTCACCTGGGCTGAGCTTACGGATATTCAGCTGATGCAAGCTCCCTTGGTGCAACTAGGAGCATGCCATCAATTAGAACTGTGAAATCCTACTGGACCTAAATTGAACTTAGTCCACAGGGCCCAATGGCAAGACCCTCTGAAGTGCCATGGCAATTTTTATTCCTCAGCTTACAAGCACATGAACATTTGCATTGCAAACATATAAGAATCATATCTACAAAGATGGGATAAAACTGGAACATGCATGTCAAAGAACAAAACAAATTATATTTACCGTTGGAGCACCCCATCCCCCCTTACCCCAGAGGGGGCCATCCCAGGTATTTTCAGGAATAATTTCCATTCTTCACTTATGAAGGTATTTGGACACAATAAACTTACTCTTATACTTCTGGATTAGAAGTTAGATATTTACAGAGTCTTGCCCCTTTGGGCTCCCCCCCCCCCAGGGTCCCCGCGAGGGCCATATTTACAATGTGAATATTATCTGTGCATTCCCTATTCATGAGCACAATTCCAGTAACAATATGGGATAAAATTTGACCATAAAATTTGCAACAGAAAAAATATTTTCCCCCTTGAAATGCCCCACCCCCAACTCGAAACCCCCACAGGGCCCTAAAGGGGTCATCCTACGAGCTGTCATGAGGAACTCATATTTTTTCACCCAATAAGATTCTATGCATGACACAACTTCCATTTCTGGAACTGGAGAAGGAGAAGTAGAAATTTACAGTTTTGCCTCTGGATGCCCCCCACAGGGTCCAGGGGGTACCATTTAAACACCTGTGCGTCCCCTACCCCTAAGCATGGTTTCAGCCAGGTTTGGATAAAATTTGACCATCTATTTTGAAAAAAAATAGGATTTTCCTTAAAGTGCCCCACCCCCATAATTGAAGCCCCCACAGGGCCCCAAGGGGGCCACCCCTGGAACTGGCATGAACAACTTTTGTTCTTCACCTATTAAGGTGTCTACACACCAAACAACTTGACTGTTCTACTTCTGGATCTGAAGAAGATTTCTGAAATTTACAGGGTTTCCCCCTTGGGGGCCCTCCCCCTGGGCCCCCATGGGGGCTACAGGTATCCCTTGAACAACTTTGTGTCCCCTACACCTAAGCATAATTCCTACCAGGTTTGAATGATGTCTGACCATCCATTTTGAAACAAGAAAAACATTTGTTTTTTCCCTGAAGTGCCCCACCCCGACTTTTAATCCCCAACAGGGCCCGAAGGGGGGACCCCAGGAACTGGCATGAACAACTTTATTCTTCGCCTATTAAGGTATCTAAACACAAAACAACTTGACTGTTCTACTTCTGGATCTGGAGAAGATTTTTTAAATTTACAATGTTTTCTCCCTTGGGAGCCCTCCCCCAGGGCCCACATGGGGGCTACAGGTATCCCTTGAACAACTTTGCATCCCCTACGCATAGGGATAATTCCTACCAAGTTTGGTCAAGATTGTGCCAGCCGTTCTGGAGAAGAAGATGAAAATGTAACAGTTTACAAAGAGTGCATTGCTATTGAGTAAACAAAGACTAAACTTTTTCTACAAGCTTAGGCGGCGATTTGCGGTTTAGGTGCAATTTGCGGTTTAGGGCCTTAACAGACGCCGCTTGTTGCCGCTGGCACCGGGAACAAAGTCTGGAGGAAGCTCCCCCAGTCCTAAAGGGGCATCGTATTCGCTGTCACCGCCGGGAGGCCCGGGAAGGTCGGTAGCGTTCACATCATCAAGGTCTTCTACATCCGAATAAACTTCGTCGCTGCCAAGATCGACTGACATCTTATCAAACTCATTATCTGAGTCCGAGTCCAGTATAGCTTCTCGAGCTTCTTCTATGTTGAATACAGGATTTCTCCTTGGTTGCGCCACTTTCGTTTCTTACGGTTCTTGTTTACGATATATCGATTTGTTTACAAAACGGATCGGAGAAAATAAAGCGAGAATCACTGCACGGTAAACGGGCCATTATTATAGGCCTGTTAGCTTTCTATTGAATTTCCGCGCGTGCACTCGACCGCCACCGGCTTTTGTGTAGGGCGAGCACAATTTTCGCTGCTCGAAATGAATAGGATATCCACAATTAGGTACCACCAGTAATGCAAAAAATTGCGTCTCAGCGAAATTGAATATCCGTCGATCAGACTGTGACGTGGTCCATATCTCGCTGTACGGATTTTTTATGCGAGTAAGTGAGACAAGCATGAGAAAAAAGTGCAATTATTACCGAATAAATGAAAATTTATTGAACGTAAACGATAACTTGCAATAGAATAAACTCAGTGAATTCCCTCAAATCGATAAATTTTATCAATTAGTGGCGATAAAATGCAATTTTAGCATTTCGAAGTAGAACTTCACATGGGTATTATGGGAACCTGGTATAACCGGTTTCAGTTTGTGAGCGCGTTCTCCGGGAACCTGGTATATCAGGTACCTGGAAGAAACGGGTAAAAAGGTAAAAGATATCTTCAAACCAATTTTACTAGCTAAATTTCACGTGTTCTTCACGATTAAGGTCTAGTTTTATTTGCATAACTATACACAACAAAAAAGTATGTCCCCCCTAAATCAAATTGCTGTAACTTTTGGCCCAAATTATTTTGAGATATGATATTTCATGGGTGGTTTTCCACACTCATTATGCAACTCCTGGGGAAAAATGAGATCGATCGGTTGAGTCATGCAAGAGTAATTAAAGATTGAATTAAAAATGACCATTTTTGAAAGTCACAAGTGTCGTTTTTCAGATTGTGCAAATAAAAATATTGGGCAAAAATTGTTTTTAGGTGAATTTTATGGTGTTATGCTGTTTTACTATCCATCATTTATCCACTTTAGACCAAATTTTGATATCGTATGTTCATGGTTGAGTGAGCACGATGTATTGCAGGGGCCGCGGAAGCGGGGGTGGGGGGGGGGTGTGGGGCTTCAGCCCCCCACTTTTTTCCATAAGCAAGTGCAAAAATGTAATACGATTATGATTTTTGGCATGGTCAGCCCCCCCACACACTTTGAAAACTGCTCTGTGGCCCCTGTATTGTGACGTATCATCATAAGGGGGGGGGGTGGTAGTATCTTCTACAACTTGTTAGATCATGTTAAAATTTGAAAAATGTTGATGGCTCCCCGATTATAGGCCCCTCCCCCATTTAAAATTCTGGATCCACCACTGATCTGTCCATACATTCAACTGATCCTTAGAAATTTTAGGAAAAGAATACATTTATACAGTATAGTGTATTCATTCCTAAGTTTTCGAATGTGCTCGCTCAACCATGAAAATGGTTAAAGTTTGGAAAGTGTTTGGTGATAGAAATGATGGATGATAAAACAATAACAATTAAAGACACATTTGAAACCAAATTTGCCCCCAATACTCACTTTATTATCCTTTAAAATGAGTCTGTGACATTGAAAATACCAATTTTCCCACTTTGATGCGTGCTCACTTATCCATAACTAAACAAATCGATTTCATTTTTGCACAGAATTCTGCCCATAGGTTGATAAATATTACTGTAAAAACGACATTGCTAAAGACAGCCTTGAAAAAAAGTTCCACCATATTGAATAAGGGGTTACATATGCTTTAACATATGCAACCATAATGTACACAAGTCTATGAGAGAGGAAGTCAAAATTCTAACAAATATGAAATGAGGGTTTGTTTCATGGACGGTTTTTGTTACTTCGGCTAACATGTATTTCATAAAACTTGGCACATGGCTTCTGAGTAACACTATCCCAAAGGTGCGCACACCAAAATAACCATTTGATACGGTACAGAGTGGGGCCAAGGCCTTGATCTTTCTTCTCATTTGCATAATTTTCGAATATTGTGTGCTCACTGATGCATTAAACATCAGGATTTTCATAAAAATCAAATCAAGTGAACTGTACAAGGAGTTTCGTGACAGATATCCATAGTTACAAACTGCATTTTTTCCAATAACGTAAAAAAAAAGCTAATCACGTTCCACATGTTCATTCAAGCGTAAATGTTTAATTTGACACCTTTGAATCATTGAAGCATGTTAATTGGTCATGAACATAACAAAAAAGTTGAGAAAAGATAATTTTCAGTTACCAAAATAAAGCAATACTTGCCTACGATATTTTAAAATCGCATTTTTGTTTCCAATAAATGTTCATTGAACCGTGAAACGATGAATATTGTTGAAGATAGTCTTCCCCAAAATAACTGTCATCATATTCTAGCATTTTTATTGATAGAAATGTGTAAAAATCCAATTATAGCAAATTTGGACTTGAGTTTATTCAACCGTGAAATTTAGCTAAAAAAGTTGTATTGTCTTTTAGAAAGTACCTTTTACAAGCCTTCTGACTATTTTTCATGATGAGAATGTGGAATTAGTTCTAATAAAATGGAATCAAAGTCATGATATTTTGCTTGTGACTTTTGAAAAGTGACATTTTTGCCTTCTGACGGTGCTCACTGAAGCATGACGTAAGATACGTCCACAACATTTACTCAGAGGGTAGCTTATAAAATTACCTACACGCTCATGTAAAAATATATCAAAAACTCGCATTGGTTCGGAAATTATTGATGTTTGTTTAGGGGGGACTTACTTTTTTTGTTGTGTATATTTCAAAGTTCTGAGCAAATAATTTTTCATTAAGTCAGTAAAGAGTCTGAGTCAAATCTAGTCGAACTATCGGCTGATAGTCATTAAAATACCCCTTCCATTATCAGCGCTTCTCGCAACCATAGCAGGAACAGGTGACTTGACTGCTGAGAAAACGTTAGGTGTGCAGACTTGGGGTTGGGGATCACCAGCCGGCCGCCGAATATATTTTTTCCGTACATGGAAACGCTATGGCACATGAATTATTCATAAGTTAAGCTAAAAGTCTGATGTGCGCAGGCGCATGGCGATAGTTCTATATGATTTTGATTTGATTTATTCAGACAGAAAAACAAAATATTTACATGTCTCGGGTTACCAAACAAGGTTTTGGAAAACCCATACAAGTTGGCTTCCCAGATAATAAAACGAAGTACAAAACATATCGATAACATTTTGACCAAGTAATGCAAATACATATAAAAGATTACAGTTCAAGTTCAACATCATGGATACAAAAATAATTCTTCAAAATACTAAGATTGCTTAAAATAATTAATCAAATGTCTAATTGGAAATGTTTGAACAGGGAAGATTTAAATGTATTGAGAGGCTGGATATTAAAGGTAAATGCTAGTTTTGGTAACGATATCAAAATTAGTTCGTACAGAATCCAATGAAATGACCACCAAAGTGTCTGTTTGTATAAATAAAACGCATGTGCCAAAGGATTCTGGAAGAAATTGTGTAATTGCTGAAAAATCAGCAAATAAGCACAGGATTCTGGTAGAGCGTCGGACCCGACGCTCCAAGCAATAATTACACATTGTCCCACGTGCGCTTATCTGTGTTGGGGATCTTCAGGGTGAACATTTTTCAGCGTAGATTTCAAGATTTCACAAAGTTCAGTTAATGTAACTGTACCAGATCTAGATCCTCGACGATATACTGACAATTAAGCCTTGTTTTACAGACTTTCTCATGAAATCAGTGTTTACTGCAACTACTGGAATTTCTCTTTAACTACGATCGACTGCCTGCTGTGATATGTCGGCCACTTTAACCATTGCACTGATCTAGCATCTTTATTATCTTCAGCACAAAAGTAAATTCCAAATGATGCCGTTTAGATTATACAACTCCCACATTGCTCTTATTATTCAAAATATATGTAGGTCTTTCTTTGAAATCTAGGCTACAGAATGATTAAAATTGTGTCTTTTCTGGATTTTTTTTCACAGAAGTATTCGCCATGTTGATGTTAATGATGCGCTAATAATGTGTGAGTCGAGTACAAAGTCACGATTACTTGCCCACTTGTGATCGGATATACGTGGAAATTTGCTTGCTTCCTATTAGTCAAGTGCTCCCGTCACACACTCGACAAACACGAGTGAGATCGAGCGAAAGTTTGACCGTTTACTGTAAAGAACATGGACCACTCGGAAAACGAGTGAGGTGGCGGACGACGAAATGTCCCGCTGAACGATCGAATCAGAGTGAAAAACCTCTCGGTGAGGAATGAAAGTCTGTTTGCTCGTTACGTTGAGTGACGAACTCACTCAGAGTGTCACGTACGGCAGATTCATGAATTCATGCACTTTGATTTATTTTTATGTTTTCTTCTTCGTCCTTTTAAAGCTCCTAATGAAAATGAAAACATCCAAGTTCTGAAGCTTCCCGCTGTGAGCCGCCTTGCTAAGAACGAAAAGCCAGATTTTTTGCCCTTAGCAATACCAGAAGACATCGCAGACGAACTTACAAAGGTCCACAGCAAACCAGCCGTCTGGTGGATTGGTGAAATCATTACTTTCATTATGAGGCCGCAGAAGTGTACGAAAGAATTCATTGAAAAAGCGATTGTTGACTTGAAGTTCACACATCCAATCGTAGGGTAAGAAATTTAATTAGTTATATGATCAAATACAGTTCTTGGGCAAATGCTAACGATATTACCAAAGCATACCAAGAGAGCAAAAGTACTCAGAAAAAAATTAGATTTGTCATTGCCACAATTGGTTGTATGATAATAGAAAAATGTGTTTTATATATTATTCATCCACATGACTATCATTATTTTTATCATTATTGTTATTATTACCATAATTATTGAAAGAACTAAATACCGGCTAGTTTGGTGAAGGCTAAGAGCAAAGAAGGTGGGGAAGAAACATATCGTTTATCAGGGGAGGGAATCGAAAGTAAAATAACAGACGGATATTAAAAAAAATATAAGAGATGAAATATTGCTTAAAGGCGAAATCTTCGGCAGCTGGTTGGTATTGTAATGTCATCGAAGTCTCAGGACACAGGCCATACACATGGCATGAAATATGGACCAAGAGTGGTTCGATTATTAACCATTTGAGAGCGACGGGCTTCCACAGAAGACCAGCGGGGAATTTACTTTACTACGACGGGCTTCTACAAAGCAAAGATATGTCGGGTATATTTCAATTAAAATTCTCATTTTTTCTTGTAATTGTTGTGAACTAAATCCTTTGCCACTATTTACTTTGTACAACTATTTCGCTGATCGGGGATGGACGCATGCGTACGTGTGCGCTCGATCGAGGCCTGGCCGGTGTCAAAGGCGAATTTGCCCAGGTACCGATGGTGCAAGACGGCTAGCTGATAAGTACCGCCAGTACAGAACGACTAGTCCATCGGGCATGCCAGATTCAAATGACTGGTACAAATTTTATTATTATTATTATTATTTCTTTGGCGTCACCTGTGCCTGGGAGGCGAAAATAGAACTGAATCACTATGACACGCAGGTTTCCTCCCGATATAACTGAATAGGGGGATGCAGGTGGACCTCTACACCGGGGTGCAAAGGTGGTGACTCTCATCTACACGGGGCCTCAATTTAACGTCCTATCCGAAGGATGGATTGTTTTCCATTGTAACATAGCCTGCACCTATGAAACATAGGAGAGATGTTTACACACAACCAGAGTTGTCGATCCGGGGGGGGGGGGGCAATCGCCCCACCATTGAAAATATTGGGAGGGGGGAGCAAACATATCATTTTGCCCCCCAATAATTCCGGATATGCATTAAAAAAAATTGTAATGTTTGTTCAGCAAGCAAGATGGAGATACACAACTCGTTCTTTATTTAAAGTCGTATTCAAAATGTCCGCTTTTCAGATTGGATGATAAAAATTTTCAGCTCGCGTTTCGCGCTCGCATCATTTCTGTAGCAAAAAATGCATACTTTTCATGATTAAATAGGTGAATGTAAATGTCCCATTTTCAGTTCTAAGCCTGAAAGGAACTCCTGTTTCGATTTGCAATCATGTTTTCTTTGATATATATCTTGTTCTTTATCAAAAACGTCCATTAAACTGTCCTTTTTCAGATCGAAATATCAAAATTTTCAGCTCCCGCTTCGCGCTCGCATCTATTCTTCTTTTAGATACAGATCTTAATCCTTGGTACAAAAAATGCTTAGAATGTCAAGTTTTCAGGTCAGAATATAAAGAAATTTTTGCTCACTCTCGGCACTCGTAATATCTGTCTAGTGAAATATGTATCCTCCTCATGAGTTACTACAAACAGTCCTAAACAGGCACGCTCTTCCTGTCAATATACTACAATAAAATCAGCTCGCGCTTCGCGCTCGTATTAATTTGTTGGTGAGATACGTGTCTGTGTCTCTTGAGTCAAATATATGTATATATATATATATATATATATATATATATGTGTGTGTGTGTGTGTGGGTGGGTGTTTTGTACGATCGAGCGCCTTTGGAACGAAATTCCCCCCCCCTCATCTGAAAAATGGATCGACGCCCCTGCACACAACGCACTGGCTCCATTCATCCGCCCGCGGTAGACTCGCTTTTTTTCCGAAACAATAGACAAGCCGCCGTTTGGTCTACATTTACCAAATCTTTCTAAAGTAGATAATATTATTATCTACATTGATAAATGTTTTACAATATATTTTTGTGTAATTTTAATGTAATTTGAATATTATAGAAATAATGATTTCTGTAATTTTGTTTAAAGGTAATAAATATATTCTATAAATATTCGTTTTGATAATATGTTTTGATGTATATATATATATATATGTATATTGGTGTAATTTTTAATGTAATTTTGATATTATCTTAGAACCGAGTATTTTTAAAATTATGTCTAAAAAAATGTTTGTCTAGATAAGAGGTATTTCAGTCTCGAACTGTACCAATAGGCTACCCTTTTTGCGCACGCGTCGTGGGTATATTGCAGCGCTGGACAATTGGTATACGGTACCGTGCCACGTATGGTACCGTATGTTTGATGATCGTGAGAAGCTACCATCAGTTTTAAATGCCAGTACCAGCCCCCCCCCCCCCTGGTTAAAGGTCAATTTGGCGGCCCCTCGTTTATACACGTCAATTTGATGCCACAAAGGCAATTTAAGGTAAATTTGCCCCCCCCCCCCCACACACACACAAATGTGAAACATAGTGAATGCGCCCCAGGCCAAACATCAAATTAAATGGCCACCAACGCTCATTGATAACGATTATTGATCTTCCCCCTTGTCCCCCTTTCTTTCCATTGCTCCTCTTCCCTTTCATTTTCTCCTCTTTTCTTTTATACCTTGCCCCATTTTTGGCGATCTCTTCTTCGAATCTCCCTATGTTTCTCTCCCTTTTATTTTCATGTAATTCCTTCTCCTTTTTGGCAACTCCTTTTTTGATTACCAGGAGGCCCTTAGCCTAGAAAGATCCCCCCCCCCCTACTCCCTAAAAAAGCCTGCGTGTTTGTGTTTGCCATGAGTTGTCACTGAGAGTTCCATGCTTTCTTTTTGGACAGCCATGTTGGACTATTTACCATTTAGTTCTTTTATTGATATTTTTTCCTATTTACTTCGGGGGTTTGGTGACCACGCAGCAGTGTTTACACACACCCACCCTCAGCACACCAGTCACCATCCCATGCTATGTCTTGCCCCGGTTTCTTACTTGGGTATTGAAGACCTATGAATCTTTAAAAAATCGAAGTTTACACCCCGATCAGCACCGGCGTACAAAGGGAACACTCATTGCATTGACGCCCAATGGCGACAATGCATTGTTCTTGTTCCATATTCTATTCCGTAATCTTCTTCTTCATCTTCCACCAAAATCCCATTTGTTTAACACATGGTTTTGTTAGCTCTACCCTGACTCCGTCCCTCATCCAAATTCATCCAAATTTGGTAGACATGTTGTTCAGCATCCCTAATTGTGCCTCTCGTCTTCCATTTTCCAAAGTCACTCATGCATGACCATCCAGGCGCCATTTTGTCCATTTCAAGTCCATTTGCATACCATTCTTCATTCTTTCATATCTCAATTATCCTGCATGCTACAGACTTCTAACAAATTGCTATAGATAGTCAAAGAGTTGCTCCATCATCTGCGACACATAACCTGTCCTTCAAAATGCAATCTTCATGTCCTAAGCTCATATTTATTGAAATGTAAAGTAAAAAAATCGTAAAATGGCCATAACTTTCTTTTTTTTATTCATTTTGAGCTCATTCTTTCAGGAATTGATAACGGTATCATAAAATACAAGTTACTGAATTTTCACGCATCATTGACCTTCCGTCATTGAAATAGCGCCCTCTAAAGTTTCAAAAACGCTTACCTTTGAATGCTCCTCATTGCGTCATGCGTGGCCAAACCCGTACCCTTTTTTGAATTTAGGGTCTTCAAGATATGATCTTTCATGCCATTCAAAAAAATATATACCTTACAACTGACGAAATATCTCAAAAATGCTCCCGAAAATCAGCAAAATACCCCAAAATGCACTTTACTGCCAGCACAACTTCAACTTGCTCTTATTTCCTTATTATTGAAGCTTATTCTTTCTAACTTGGCTGATATGAGTATTGATATATACTTCAACCGTTCGTCAACCTTTTGTAACAGAAACTGACAAAAATCTGACGTCAGCTTAAAATTATTGTGCAAAACCTTCATTTTTAATGTCTTTCTTTATATGGCATTTACTTCCGGTCTATTGCCTGCTCACAAATAAAAGTGGTATCAATGTCACCGCATTGGAATACTCTTTTCAGTGATACCAAATACGACATAGGTTACAACAGAAAATTTCAAGATAAGTCAATCTGAACATATGGTATACTGCTCACAATGCACACATTTTCAACAACAACGTATGGGGTGCCAAATGGTCTAAAATTGTTTACTCCAGAATGTAACTTCCTATGGAGAGCAAAATGTGCTACAATTCAAATTTGATTAACATGTAATTTTTGTTAGTCCTCCCCTGCCACCGTTCTTCCTCCAAATTCATTCTAATTTAGTAAACGTGTTATCCATAATTAGTGACAATAACTTTAGAAATAGCGCCCTCTATTGCAAAGTCTTAAAATAGTTGAATTGCCATAACTTCCTTGTTTGAATTTATTTTTGTCTCATATTTTCAGGGTTTGCCAATTGTATCATTTCACATAATCCAAATGTGTTTTACGCATCAGTGACCATTCCTTTAAGAAATAGCGCCCTCTAACATTTTGAGAATGTATATCATCTAGAGTTTTCTCTCTATCTCCTTCTGTTTCTTGGCCTCTATTAAATCAGAGGCGTCAATGCATGCACATCGTTCTGAAACGATTGCAGTTCTAGTTGTGGATATGGCCTCGTGGCCCCACACACCTGTAATCAATTGGAAGTGTGCTAAAATAATGCATGAATTATATACTTCCAAAACATACATACATCTCCATGTCCCAAAATAAGATTCCCAAATCGGCAACTGTACTGTTCTGTGTGAATGATTGATTGGGATGAGCTAATTGGTTGAAAATAACTATTGGAATTTTTGCTGTAGGGGTCTAAAAGTTGCATGGATGGCGTGTATGGATGTTTGCTACGGGGCCCAGGCGATTGTTTTCTACTTTTTATTATCATTTTTTTTTTAATAAATAAATAAATAGTAGAAAACAATCGCCTGGGCCCCGTAGCATTAAAATTTTGGCGGAGTTTATTTACCGCAAAAAAAATAGGAAACTACGGCCCCCCCAAAAAAAAAAAATGCCAAAGTTTTCCATTGCATAAAACTTTGCCGGAGTTTTTACGGCAAAACTAAAAAAAGAGAAAAAAAAATCCGGCAAATCAGGTGGGCTTTTGCCATAGCCCCTGTACCAACGGCCGAGTCCTAAAAACTCCTTCAAAATAGTTTCAAGATGGTTGCTCCATTTAATGCCATACAGCAGACAGCTGCCTTGAGACGGAAGTGATTCTTTAGAGATCAAACTCATTCCTTGGATATCTATGACGACAGCGAGATACTAAAGTTGTATAGATTCTCCAGACGGGGATGCGTTCATATCATTAACAGACTTGCTCGTCATATCGAGCATCCAACAAGAAGAAATTTTGCTTTACCTGCTAGCTTGCAAGTGTTTATCACCTTACGTTATTTTGCGACTGGACCCATGCTTACGAACATCAGTGTTATATACGGAATACATCTGTCCACAGCATCAAGGACGATAAGGAGAGTGACCCTAGTCTTTTATCAGCTAAGAAATGAGGTAATTGCATATAATTTCATCTCTTTGATAATTACAAGGGTCTATTTTAAGATCATCATAAGTGAAGTGGATGAAGGAAAGTAACTGAAATTTCCGTGTCTCTCAACACTGCAATACTATGTATCATATCGAGCTTGAAGATGTCTAACTTAGGCCTAACATATACCTTAGTAGTAGAACTGTATATAAGACTTTAGATCCAACATATTAAAAAAAGGGTTATAAATGATGCCATGAAGCTGTCTTTAAAGTTCAAACTACTTGATTTAAGTTGAACTTCGTGCCCCTTTTTGTTACCATGGACACAGACAATCATCGAGAGTGGCAATGTCGGTCGATCTAGCTAGATCCAGCTGCTGCTAGCTCTCCCCGCCGTGGGATGTAAATAGTGACGGCGCAGTGCTATCGTACATTTGTACAGGCCATCGCTATTTTTGCTGTTTTTAACCATCGAGATAAATCCAAATATTTTCATGGTTTATAGTTCATACCTAGAAATACTACCGTAAATAAACTAAAAAACAAAAAAGGTTTCCGTTTCCTTATTTTAACGAAATAATAGACTTGTACTTAGTTTACTTTTTCCAGGAGGAAAAATTGATGGTGGTTGTTACGGCCCAGTCCCACACACTCAAAAAAAGGTGGCACAGCGCGTTCGATCACTTACCAAAATCAATCGGCAATTTACATATAAATCTCACCTTTGACAGCTAATATCTAAAATGAAAAATCTCAATTTAGTTTGTCACTTTACAGGGGCGGAAATCTCTCCCAAAAGGTAGGGGGGGGGGAAATGTCTGGAAAATTTGACAACAAGCCAAAAAAAAGAAGGCTATTACCTAAGACTTAAGGTCATTTCGACGAAAATATATTTGACAACCCCCCCCCCAAAAAAAAAAAAAATCAAATTTTTAGTGACATATTTCTTAGTATCACCAAAGACCTAAAATAGTAGGTGGGACATTTGATATTGTGTCCCCCTACTATTTTATGTAGGGGGATACGTCCCCCCTGGGATTTCCGCCCATATCACTTTATAAAACTGGTTGATGATCTGGGAAAGGGTGTAACTTTAAAATATTATTTGCTTTTCGACCCGGCACAGCTCAGTAAAGTTAGCTCCAACTATGACCATAATCATGGATGCACTGAGTTACGACCAGTGGCAGTGATATAGCTAGGGGGACAGCTCACAAGGGAAATCGCATTTTTTTGTGTGTGTGCTGTAACATTTCCAATCCTATAACTTCACGGGTAATGTCAATAGTTGGCAGAGAATAAAATGGAAAAAAAAGGATGAAGAACCACTGCAAGATCCTAAAAAACAAAACATGGTAAAGGATCTTTTTATTTCTTAAAACAATTATCTGCCTGGTAATCCATGTCTGTAATTATACGAAGAGGAGGTCTCCTTGACTCAATGATGCTGCCGTATACCTCGTTTGATACTAGAGTATGTGAAGAACCAGTCTCTATCAGAAATGTTACTGACTGCCCGTTAAGTTTCGCATTAACGAACAAACTCTGTCGCATAGCATCCTCTGATGTTCCAACTCTAGCCTGGCCGGGTTCAGGATAGTTCTCTCCTAAATTTCTGTCATCTGGCTCTTGCTCTTCATTACTGACTTCTTCATGGACATCCTCCATGTTTGATTCAGATGTGATCATAGAGGCATGAGCATTTGACTTTGGACAATTTTTGATGAGAGGGGTGTTGCACCCACAAATGTAATAACGCCCGCAAATGTAATAATGCCCACAAATGTAATAACACTTTACCCACAAATGTAATAACGCCCACAAATGTAATAACACTTTACCCACAAATGTAATAATTTCACCCACAAATGTAATAATGCACTTTACCCACAAATGTAATAATTTTTGATCGCCCACAAATGTAATAATGACTTTACCCACAAATGTAATAAATTTGAAGGGATTTTCGGCAAATCCGTTCTATACTAAAATCCTATAGTAATGCGTTTATATAGCCATGGACCTATTGTAATAGGTCCATGCTTAAGCACAAAAGTGCAGTCTTTTTTCCAGACCCGGTTAATTCCAAAATTATAATATAAGTCCAAAATCTTTTTTTCCAGACGCGGTTGTTAAAAAAAGATAACATAAGTCCAAAGTCTTTTTTTTCCAGACCCGGTTATTTCAAAATTATAATACAAGTTCAAACTAAGATACGATAATGATATTCGAGTGGAATGAAAATAACAATCAAGCTTAGTCTTTTCTCAAGACCCAGTTAATTAAAACTTTTTGAATTAATGTCTTGTTGTTTCCAGACCCAGTTACTTAAAACTAAAACCCTATAGCAATGCGTTCATGTAGCAAAAAAGTCCAAAGTCTTTTTTCCAGACCCGGTTAATCAAAACTTATAATATAAGTCCAAAAGTCTTTTTTTCCAGACCCAGTTGTTTCAAAAATTATAATATAAGTCCATATTTTTTTTTCAGACCCGGTTATTTGAAAAAAATTATAACATAAGTCCAAACTAAGATACGATAATCATATTCCAGTGGAATAAATATGAAAATCGAGCTTAGCCTTTCCTCCAAACCCAGTTAATTTAAGCTGGTGGAATAAATGTCTTTGTTGTTGTTTCAACTTATACGGCGCGTATTGTGAATATATGCGCTAAGAGTAAATTCAGAACCAAGCGTAGTCTTTTCTCCAGAACCGGTTACTTAAAACTAAAAACTAAAACCCTATAGTAAGGCGTTCATATAGCACAAAAGTCCAAAGCCTTTTTTCCAGACCCGTAAATTAAAAAAATTATGATATAAGTCAAAGTCTTTTTTCCGGACCCGGTTGTTTAAAGAATTATAACATAAATCCAAAGTCTTTTTTTCCAGACCCGGTTATTACAAAAATTATAATATAAATCAAAACTAAGATACCATAATGATATTCCAGTGGAATAAAAATGAAAATTGAGCTTAGTCTTTTCTCCAAACCCTGTTTTTCCAAATTATAAATAACAATACAAGAACAAAAACAGTATAAAGACCCCATAGTCTTATTAATGCTGGATAACATAGACATATGGCGTAGTCTTTCAGCCAGACCCAGTAATTTTTTTCAAAATAACGCAAATAGTAATTATAAAAAACTAAAAATCTAAGACCAAGCAATCCTTCAACCTAAGAACCTGTTTTAAAAAGAGGTAAAGAGCGTTGTCTTTATTCCAAGATCTAATCATTAGAAAATTACAAAAAAATCTTCTAACGTAAGACCCTATCATATTCCTATTCTTGTGGAATAACATGACTTTTAAAACGTACTCTTTCCTCCAGACCCGATTACTTAAAAATGAATTTAACAAAACTTTAAATCGAAGACCAATCTTCAAAAGCTACACCCAGTAAAATGATATCTTTACCCCACACCCTTTTTTTAATAATAATAAGACCAATACAAAAAATTGTAATAATGCATGGGTAAAGCAAACATCTTTTCTCCAGACTTGGTTATTATTTGAAAAAAATAGTTTTTACGAGTATTCTAAAAGAAATACCGAATAATCTAATTACTGTGGAATAACAGGGGGGGTTCTTATTTTTATTTTGCAACCAGTCAAATTTGACTATTTTCGCCATTGGAATAACATTGGAATAACATAACTGGAATAACATAACATTGGAATAACATAACTGTGGAATAACTGTGGAATAACATGAAGATCGATTGTAGACTTTCCTCCAGACAGTTATTTCAAGAATAAAAAACAATAAAAACCCAACCCCCAACAACGAATCTAAGAACCAGCAATCCTCCAAATTAAGACCATGTTGAAAAGCGCATATTTAAAGCGTTGTCTTTATTCCAGACCCAGTCATTCAAAAAAAAAATTTAAACAATCTTAAACACATAAAACTTTGTCATATTCTTATTCCTGTGGAATAACACGAGTATTATGCTTATTCTTTCGTCTAGACCCGGTTATTTAAAAGATAAACAAATATAAAAAAAATCAAGGCTAAGACCAAGCTTCAAAAAAACCAAGTCAAAATGCTAATTGGGTTTAGAGTGTTGTCTTTACCCCACACCCAGTTCTCTTAAAAATACAAATTAATCTTAAAACTTAGACCTAAGCATCTTCCGAACTATAAAAACCATGTAATAACACATACCACAAGGACGACAAATTAAGGAAAGGCGTAAATATTCATATGATACGCGAGCCTTAAAATCCAAGGTAACAACAACAACAACGTTATTCTACACCAATGACATTGTGGGGTCTTTGCTGATACTGTTTGTTTGTTTGTTTTTATTGTTTCTCATAATTTCCTTTTTGAAATAACTTGGTCTGGAGCAAAGACTGCACCATATTTCCATGCTATTCGATGTTGATAGGATTGCAGGGTCTTTGTTTTGTTGTTGTTTTTTAATGATTTTTATAACTGGGTCTAGAGAAAGGACCACGCTATGTTTCCATGTTATTCAACATGACTAGGATCGTGTTTTATTATTATCATTATCATTAGTTTATTATGATTATTCATCATTTGTTCTTTGAAAGATCTGGGTCTGGATAAAAGACTACGATATATTTATATGAACTAGGCGCTGTGGCGTGCGCCTTTAATCCAAGCTGTGTGGAAGCTGTGGGAAGAGGTTCGAGCCCTGGTCACGTCTTTCGGATGAAAACGTTAAAGGTTGGTCCCAGACGTAAATAATCATATCTGATTGATACACGTCTGACAAAACTCAAATACACACACACACACACACAGATTTGTTATTTTAAAATTACTGGGTCTTGAGGAAAGACTACGCTATATTTTCAAGTTATTCAACATCAACAAAAGTCACCCCTATCCCCCTTTGTAATTTCAATGTTGGGAGACGTACCTAGGGCCCGTATAACATAATTACAAAGAGTTACGATAGATTCAAATCAAACAAAAAAAAATTAAGGTGCGATCGATCTAAAATTTGATTTGATTCTACATGTACCGGTATATTGTAACTATTTGTATTAACGGACCCCTGGGCCCCGTAACACAAAGGTTTGCGGTAAATCGTTAAATGGCAATTAATGGCAATGGTCAACCAAGATCATTGTTGCATGAGCATTTTGTTCAACAGACTGACCTGTAGCCAATCAGGGCTGTTCTTTCAAATTACCGCTTATTCATGCAACTATACCCAGCCGAGAGACAGGACGGGTCCAGACATGTTCGATCGAGACCGGACCCGCTCGACTTGATCGCGTCAAAGAGCTACCACGTGCGTGGTTAATGCTGCAGCAGTTCATTATTTTAGCTCATGGAAGTGAAAAGTCGATGGCGGCGGCACGGAATCGGAATTTATCATCAGATCAGAGCACACTCGATTGGCATTAAGTTTGACACAAACGGTAGCTGGTCAACTCGACTTTGTACATCAAGTTCATGGGACTGTGCTGCAGCTCTTGCCAGGTAAATATGAGGCTGATTGATAGGCACCATTTAAAAATTTCCAAATTTTTCTGATTTGACATTGTCTAGAAAATCTAAAGACTGTTACTGTATACAATTAATGCATGCAGCCGAGTGCGTTAGTGGAAATGCAGAGCACGCGAGGTTTCTTTAGATAGGTGCCGCACTGTGTCAAGAGCCGCCAGGCGAGTGCCCAGTGTGCACCATCTGAAGAAACCGAGCTTTCTCTGCATTTACTTTTAAGCACGACAAAGCAAGTGCATTAATTGTAAAAAATATAAAATATGTAGCAACACAGAAAATAATTCTTGAAAAGATACATTTAAGTTTTGTTGGATTTCTACAGCACTGGTCTGCTCGAGCGTGCAATGTCAATTTTCGTTGCTCACCTTTTGCACTGCCGTGCAATGCACAAAAAAAGTTGGATGTAATGTGACGCATTTTGGCCAATCACGATTCTGGAAATAATACACCTATCTAATGATAGTGTTTAATACTGTTAGGCCCAACTGTATGAAGGGGAGCCCCATGTCTGCCACCTAAAATTTTAACTTGGGATTAGACATAAATTTGTTTAAAAATCCATTTAATTTTCAGTTAATATTGTTCCTTATATTCTTAATAGTAAGTGTGCCAAAAATCTCATAAAACTTTAAACGAAATTAGGGTCAACAAACTTAGACCACAGTTAATTTTTGTCTCGCTTGCATAGCAGAGCGAGACTATAGGCGCCGCTTTTCCGACGGCGGCCTCAACATTAAAATCATCATAACGTAGGAAGTATATGGACCTAGTTCATGAAACTTGGACATAAGGGTAACCAACTATCATTGACCATCCTGCATCATTTTCATGTCACGTGATCAAGGTCAAAGTTCATCTAGGGTAAATGAACTTTGGCCATGTTTGGGAAATCAGCATTGAAATCTTAAACAATGTTAAGTTTTTGAAATGTCATCATAACTTCAAAAGTATATGGACCTAGTTCATGAAACTTGGACATAAGGGTAACCAAGTATCACTGATCATCCTGCGTTAGTTTCCAGGCCACATGATAAAAGTTCAAAGGTCATTTAGGGTCAACGAACTTACAATATGCACAAGTTTTTGAAATGTCATCATAACTTAGGAAGTATATGTACCTAGTTCATAAAACTTGGATTGAAGGGTAATCAAGTATCACTTATCTTTCTACGTGAATTTCCAGGTCACATGATCATAGTCAAAAGTCATTTAGGGTCAACGAACTTAGAATATGTTCAATTTTTTTTTAAATGTCATCATAACTTTGAATTATATATGGTCCTAGTAAATGAAACTTGGACAGAAGGGTAACCAAGTATCACTGATCATCCTTCACGACTTACCTGGTCACATGATCTAGGTCAAAGGTCATCTAGGGATGGTGAATTTAGACAATTTTTTTTTTTTTTTTGGAAAAATGTCATTACTTTAAAAGTATAAGGGCCTTTTTCATGAAACTTGGACAAAAGACTACTTAGTATTGCTGTTAATTTTGTATGAGTGGCAGGTCACATGGTCAACGTCAAAGATCATTTAGTGTTAATGAACTTTGACCATCAAAGTCAGCCCTGCTGCTATATTGAATTGCGTAAAGCAGGCGAGATTGCCAGAGGCGTTCCACTTGTTTTTTTATGTCATAACTTTAAAAGTATAAGGGCCTATTCCATGAAACTTGTCCAAAAAATAATTCAAGTATTGCTGATAGTCTTGCATGAGTATTAGGTCACATGATCAAGGTCAAAGGTCATTAGGGTCGATTAACTTTGACAATGTTGGGGTAACAATCTTAAGTATTTTTAAATATCGTCATCGTTGGCCTATTTTATGAAACTGTAAAATAAGGGTAGTCATGTATCGCTGACCATCTGACATGAGTTGCAAGTCACATGGTCAGGGTCAAAGGTCATTTGAGTTCAACATACTAAGGTTTATCAAATGAATTTGTACTTTTTGCCTCTCTTTTGAAAATAAACTATTCATTATACATGTAGTTGGTTTCAAAGTCAGCAATGCTTTTTGTATCTAAACTATCAAAATTAGGCCTGATTAAAATAATTTACAATATTATTCCTTCATCATTTTAAACTTATTAATTGGTGCATCTATGAACATACATCCAATAGTAGAAAATTTTAGGCATTGATTGATTAAAAAAAATCTGAAAAAAAGTACAGGTAATCCTAGTAACAACATGTGACAGGATGATAAAATCTCTTTAAGTCATTGATAACTTTGTTGGTTATTGTCCAATTTTCTTCAAACTTTTTGATCTGTTCAAAATTTTCTCCCTCTTGTGAAATACACGAATTTCTCTGCCAGAGTACTATAATGTCAAATAAAACTTTATACATAAAATCTCTTGTGACTACATGTAGCTCTTGTGCAACATATAGACCTACTTGCATGAGAGAAATTACCTGAAGCTTTATATGTTTTACCGTTCATTGTTACAGCATATGCAGGAATGCACTGGAGATGCAAAAAATGTGAATATCGGTCTCAGTCAAAGTCATCCCTTCTCAAACACTACAAACTGAAACACGGATGTATTGATCAACATCATCAACAGCCGTGCTTGTACGTGAATTGCCCCTGTCTCTTTCGCACATGGAATGCCTTCAGATCTCACTTGTCGCGTTTTCATTCTGAGTCACACCAGAGGGGGAGTACAAAGGCTGTATCATTATAGATGTCATCTTTGCAATTGCTGTGATCTTGGGACAGAGAAAGAGCTTTTTAAACATATTTGCACACAGTTGAAAAACCATGAAACTGTTCCATGTCTTTTCAAATCATGTGAATTTAAGACAAATGTTTATGGGACATTTTGTGCCCATAAGTCTAGAAAACACAACCTTCATACAATGCAAGATTTCAGGCCTGGTATTGTCAAGCATTCTAAAAGGTATATTGAGACTTATGAATTAGAACAAGAAGCATGGATCAGCTTTAAGTGATACATTAAGTGACCATATAGACTCTTCAGCAAACTCAGACACAGAATCAGAACCTTCTAATGAAAGCAGAGATATTGAACTCCAGTTAGCAAGATTATTACTAAAGTTAGAAAATGTTCATCACGTTTCTGGTGCTGCAATAGATGAATTGCTCGTTGAGATAAAATCTATTTTGCATTCTGCAACTGTTCCAGCTGTACAATCTGCAATACATCAAAATTTTAGTAAAGAAGACTGTCCTGTGGAAAAAAAGATGTGCAAGAGCTTGCAGAATCTGTATGCAAACTGAATCCAGTCATTTTAGCTATAGAGAAAACTGGACCTTTGTCAACACGCCACAGACGGAAAAAATGTTTCAAGGAAAACTTTGGTTTGGTGGAATCGGTTGAGTACTTTCTAGATGAAGGGCGTAGTCGTTCCTTTCAGTATGTTCCAATACTAAGAACACTTTAACGACATTTTGAGAATAGCCAAATCTTACAAGAAGCATTAAAAACAAGTTTGTGTCATGAAGGGAAAGATGGAGTAGGAAAAGTTATTTACCAAACTTATCGTGATGGAAAACATTTTAAGGCAAATGGGCTCTTTGCTGGAGGTGAATTTTGCATTAGTATAACACTTTATATTGATGATTTTGAAATCTGTAATCCCTTGGGGACATCTAGAAAAAAAAACAGAAGGTGTGTGGTGTTTATTGGATTCTTTCAAACCTTCCTTCGGAGCACCTTTCTACATTGACATCTATAAACTTAGCTGTACTGTGCAAATTAGTTGATGTTAGTTCATTTGGATATGAGAATGTGCTTGCACCTTTGTTACAAGATATTTCTGAATTAGAGACTCATGGAATATTCATATCTTCTTTGGGTAAAAATGTGAAAGGTGCTATCAACTATGTTGTAGCAGACAATCTTGGTGCTCATTCACTTGCTGGCTTTCTTGAGAGCTTTTCTGCAGGATATGTATGTAGATTTTGCACTGGAGACCGGTCAGAGTTTCAAACAAAAGAAATTAGAGATGGATTGTTTAACCCTAAAAAGACTGGGGGGGGGGGGGGGCTGATTCAGCCCCCCCCTCGACATTTTCCGCGATAAATCTGCCGCGCGAAATTTTTTGACCGCGTCGCTCGCTGACTTTTTAATTTCAAGTCTCGCGCAACTTTTGAGACCAAAATTGTGACCGCGGGGTACGCGGTTCCAAAATTACGCAACATTTCGTAAGTGCATGCAGACCAAAAATTACTCAAAAACGTGAATTTGTGTACAAATCCAATGCAAATAGTGTTCTTAGCCAAAATTCCTAAATGTATCATTATTTTTCCTTTTACTGCTTAAAATCAATTAATTTTATCTTGTTTATGGTCAAAATAAAGTCCCCGACAATTTCCATCGAAAAAACAATAAAAAACAAAAAGTAAAAAAACAATGAAATACATAAGAAATTTAGAAAACAATAGAATACATAAGAAAATAAATGTGATTTTGAAATTTTTTAAAAATTAATTTGATCAGATGCCTATCTAGAGTATATGTAGCAAAAATTAGCATTTCAGGGGCATTATTTATTTAATTAGAGCAAACTTATGATTTTACGCATAAATTAGCATAATTAATGAGACTGAGATTTTTTGCAGAATTTGATGTTATAGTTTTGTAGATAATGCCATGGGTAACGCGTGTGCCAATTTTCGTCGCGATCGCGCGATCAACGGCCGAGATCATAGGGGGGGGGGGCTGAATCAGCCCCCCCCCCCCAGTCTTCTTAGGCGTCGAAATAGCCCAGTCTATTTAGGGTTAAAGCAAGAACAAAAGAGGATCATGACAAGCATATTCAGCGCTTAACAGAAAATCAATCAGTGAAGAGTGTATCTGGTGTTAAGAGAAGTTGTGTCCTTACTGATCATCTACAATATTTCCATGTAGTGACAGGATACCCTCCAGACATTCTTCACGACTTATTTGAGGAAGTTGTGCCACGGGAATTGGCACTGTGCCTGCAAATGCTAATGTCCCGAATGTACTTTCCTTTTGACGCATTAAATGAAAGCATTTAAATTTTTCCGTACAGAGGGAATGATAAGCAAAACTCTCCGCAGACTCTTTCGAGACACTCATTTTCAAAAAGAAGTCTCGGTGGAAATGCACATGAGAATTGGTGTCTTCTCAGGTTATTGCCATTCATTATTGGTCCAAAAATCCCTAGTCATGAACCAGCATGGCAAATTTTAATGGAATTGAAAGACATTGTTGAAATTTGTGTCGCACCTGCCCATTCAGAGGAATCTCTATGCTATCTTGACTTTAAAATTAGTGAACATCGTAACTTGTTCCAAACAGTCTTTCCCAATGAAAAACTTCTACCAAAGCACCATTACATAGAGCATTACCCTGAAATGATTCGCAATTACGGTCCACTGACTTCACTCTGGACCATGAGATTCGAAGCCAAGCATAGTTTTTTGAAAAATGTTGTTCGTCGCAGTGGTAGTTTTCGGAATATTCTCTTAACATTGGCATCCAGGACTCATCTTATGATGGCTTATCACTTTCCATACTGCAAATCTTCTCTTGAAGTCTCATCAGTCTCAACATTGAACACAGATGTATTGGCAGAAGATGTTGCAAATGCAATTGTTCAGAACCATAGCAATGTGCTGCAGGTACATTTGGCAAGAAAGGCATGTTACTACGGGACAGACTACAAAGTTGGAATGATTGTGGCAAGTAGATGTCTTGGTGGATTACCATGTTTTGGAGAAATCATGAACATCATAATAATCGAAAACAGGCTGAACTTCCTTGTAAAGAAATTGCAAGCATGGTACGTCGAACACCTTCGGTCATTTGAACTTGCTGTGTCTCCTATCCACTCTCATGTTGTTGTGGAGCCCAAAGAACTAGCTGATCCCCATCCTTTGATTGCATACAGGATTGAATGAAGAAGAATGGTAACACTGAAGAGATTCATCCACTCTCCTTTCTAGGTAAATTCCACGATATGCACTGTACGTACAGTAACGCACATATACATGCACATAATTAGTCGGAAGTAATGGAAGTTAGGAGCAGCAGGGGGGGGGGGGGGGGTGAGGAGTGAGAGGGTGGTTGTTTTGCATCTGGGAATACATGTTTTCTTTTATTACTTGTTTTTTTTTAGACCTGGACTGGAAACAGCTTAGGATGTCTTTTAACCTATAGTAAACTAGAATCAATGGAAAATGGAAGTTTTTTAAAATGTTACAAGATACTGAGTAATTTAATCACCAAACACATTTGAATCATTTACCACTTTAAACAAATCAAACTGACTTTGCCAGTTCTTAAAAGGATATTTCACTGGGAATTTTTTTTTCAACAGACACAGAAAAATCAAACAAGCAAATACAACCCCCCCAAAAAAAACATGTGACCATGTATCACAGTGCTCATTTGCATAAAATCCAACTGTTATGTAATGTCAATGCAATGGTTTCAACATTTAGATTTGCCATTTATTTAAGGTTAAACTAAAATTACAAATATAATAGTAAAAGAGAAGAATCCAAAAGCTACATTGGAGCACCTTTTACACCTATCTCACTGTCTGTGAAAAAATGAAAGAAAAAAAGCTTGTTTTTTATGGGGTTTTGTAAGTTCTCTTGTTTCATTAATCTATGGCCGTTCCAAATTTTGAGTAATGAAACGCCATCAGAATCTGGCAGAATAAATCTCCATCCTGAGTCTTAACGTGTAGTTTATTGTTTATTTGTAAGGTATCGTGAATCTGTTGCATTGCTTTTTGTATTTGTCTTTATTCTCAGGACTTTCATTTTCTTGTTATTAGGGTACTGGTAAATCTGCTGAGATGGAAGGATCTGTGAGACTAAGAATTCAGCTGGGAGAAGAAGATTCGTAAAATTAAACCTCCCTGATGGGCTACCGTCTTCAGTTGATGAACTTGCAGAGACAATAAGGAACCAGTTTAACGTCCGTCATGATTTCAGACTTCATTACATAGACCCAGGCTTTGATGCCTTTGTAAATATAACTTAAATCACTGATATTTTTGATCGTGCAACAGTGAAAGTTGTTGCATAGTCAGTTCCAGATTCGGATTTGGAGAGTAGCATTGAAAGAAGCAGTGAAGCTGGCAGCATTGAAAGAAGCAGTGAAGCTGGCACTAGCATGTCTTCAGAGGATACTGTGCTACTGGATTCTCCAGACAGCAGCAATAACCCATGGCCATTGAAATTCTGCATACCTACCTTCTCCTATGATGTTGAGGCAAAATTGAAGTAGGGGAATCGGAGGTACCAAGAGGATGGAACACTGCTGACAAAGGGGGTCGTGAATAAGAGTGCCATCCTGGAAAAATTTGCAGAAACCATTTACAGGTTCAAGGCATATCCTACAGACTTGCAATTATCACAAGTTGCAAAGGCACTTGTGGAAAAACACCCTTGTCTTCGGGAGCCTTTTGGATCGGGTTTCTATGGTCGGAAGACCAGTCTTAAATACAAAATGGGGTACTACCGCACAAAACTGCGTGCATGTGGCATTGCTGAAGTCTGTGTAAATGCTGTACTAAACAAAAGGCCAGGAGAAGAAAAACCAGCAAAAGCAGTAAAGAAACCCAAGAAAGCAGAAGTCAACTATTTACCTGATCTTCCATTAGGGGAGACCTCAGCATCATTGGAGAAAGAGAGGGTGAGCCTGATAACTGACTTCATGAAAAGGGGCAGTGAAGAAGAGGTTGCTCAAAAGATGGAAAAGACTTACTCTGCACGGAGGCAGGAAGTTGTGAATGGAAAACCTCTAGTTTCGGTCTTGAAGGAGAGATGGCCAGCCCTATTTACAGAGTCACAAGTAAGCCTTTACTTTTTTATTGAGCGAATCCATGGCAATGTATTGAAAGCAATGACATACATATGTCATTTGTAGGTAACATGTGTGTTACTGTATAATATCTATAATTTCTTTCTGGCCTAAAGATGGGGGGGGGGGGGGGGTTGGTGAGAAGCTCAAATTTTTTTGTTGTAGGAAAATGGTACATGTTAACCCTTATCCCACTGGGTTATTTGAGGGACTTGAAACCACACGGGGGGGGGGGGGGGGGTGGCTTTCAGATCTCGGTCGTGGATGCCGCAATCCTTGCGAAAATTTGCACAAAAGTAGAGGCCAGTGTAAACTACGAGACTGCATAGTTAGATTTTTCAAATTTTAATTTAATAATTTTTTATCGATTTATGCTAATTTATGCAAACATCAATTTTAACCTAAAATAAAGCTCCAACACTTCTATTTTTGGGTTGAACATATTCTTTTTAATATCCTCAACAATATTGAAATAAAAATTTTGCTTCGTGATTATTTATTACGTATTTTACCTTCTGCTTTTTAATTACGTATTGGGGGAGGGGGTACTTTTGTTTTTTGGGGGTTTTATCATTTTGTCCAAGAAACTTTTTAAAGCATAATCAAGCTAATAATTCATCAGCCATTGAAAGTAAAATATTCATTCTGATGTTAGTTAATTGCAAAAACACAACCAAAATGCCCCCCCCCCCTTGGGTTTAGGGGGTAAACCAGCCGGCCACTGGGCCCGACAGCTGGAAAAAGAAAGTAATGTAAAATTGTGTAAATGTTACAGAACTAAAAAAAATGGTTCCTTTCCTGGTCTTGTGCTCCAAGTAGACGGGTGCTTTTTTATAGACCTGTTCCTTTTACTAGAAGGAGAGAGTGTTCCCCCCCCCCTTTGAAGATTAAATACCCCCTCCCTGCATCTGATAAATCCTGGATCTGTCCCTGATTGCACTTGTATGCATGTACTTGGACATACATAAATCTTGTACTGGAGCAAAAAGTAGAGAAAGATTCAGTCATAAGAATCGAGAAGGATATTAAAGGAAATTATGAATAACAAGTCTTTAAGGATGTAGTATGTGCATGATATTTGGATAAATTAACGAAAAGACCACTTTACTAGCGAGCTCATGTTTTTTTTGCGTTTTTAAAAGTTTTATGTTAACTAATATATTATTTTCTGCAAACTGTTTTCCTTTTTATGCTCACAGGTGAACGCTGAATTCAGAAGGCTGACTTCCATGCACTTACAGCATGTCTTCTTCCTTAACCTCGACAAGAGCCTAGACAGGATGATCGCCATCACGAGGCTTAAAGGTGGAGCCTAGGGAGCAAAAATTCGTTCTGCTCTCAAGTTCTTGGAACAAGCACCCGTAAGCATTTTTTAGTTTACCTACATTTGTTTCATTGTTTCCCCTGAACAGTGGTACGGAGGATATTATGGATTCGAAGGAGTCATTGCCCTGTCATCACGAATAGTACTAATAGTTTAGAATGTGTCTCTTCGCATAATACTGCTTTTAAATGAACATTCCGTCAGACAATCACGATGCAACATTAACCTTGTGTGCCCATTTCGCCCAGGCTGGCCGGGATGTGAATGTCTGACGGAATATTCATTAAATGCAATAGTAAAGTAGAATTATGTGAAGTGGACATTCTAAACTATATTGCACTATACACGATAACTTGGCAATAATGACTTGTTCGATCATTGAAGAAATTTAGAAATTCATGTTCTTGCATTGCTTCACAAAAACATCTCTTAAATGAATTAATTATTTTACCAAATGAGACAATTTTGGTGTCAATTTTCTTCTAAAAAGATACCGCATCAACTGAAATAAAAAAAATTGAATTTAGGGTATAAAATAATGTGTGTCCGTCTTATTTGGACCATCCTGTATTATACAACATTTTTGCCCCAAAATTCATCCAGACTAGAGGAGGGGTTCAGGGGATACATGTGTTCAGACGGGACCCTGACCAAGTGCTCTAGTTCTCAAATTTCTGGAAATGAATAGGAAATAGTATTTAAGATTCTGCCCACCATAATAAGTGTTGTGGGGCATTGTATTTTCAGCTCATCTGTCCATTCTTAGTTTTGTTTTTGTTCTTGTGAGCAAAGAAGCCTTCGACAGATCAGCTTACCAGCCTATATGGGTATCTAGGATGATCTGATAATCTTGAGGGGTATTTAAATCTAAGGTACCAAGACTTGAACATATTATGTTCTCAGAATAAGTCAGAACCGTTTGAGTTAGCAAATTCAAATTTGATGCATGTAGGCATTACGAAGTGGGAATGATTTCCTAAGGTTTTAGGTTCCCAATGTATAGATACAGGTGCACATTACCGAAACACTTGATACACAGGCATTCATAATTTCATTCACTTAAGGTTGCATGTTAAAAGATTTTCAGTTTTTCATTTTCAGTGGACAGATGCATACATGTACATAATCTGCGAAAATGGTCTGCAGCATGTATTTGTATATGATGTATCTGCATAGGTACAGTATATGTGTATAGTGTTACATATAAGAATAATTTTAGAAGAATTGTAAAAGCAATTACATTCATCTATTAGTTATTTCCCTTTAAGGTTAGCCAAGAATTGTAAAGAACATTCAAGAATGTCTTTTTATTATGCAGGCCTTGCCTATTTAAAAGGCCAAGGAGTTGTATTGTTATTTCTGAATAGAGATTAGGAACAATAGGCTTAGCTATGTTATTGACACTCTTGATTTCAATGAGTTCATTCAAGAGTGTTCTGGATTTTGACTGCTCCTGAAAGGAGAAAGTTCTTTTGGAAGAAGGGACTAGAACCTTCCATGGTGGTGACATTTTTTAGAAGCTTCTAGATTAGTTGAAACTTAGTATATATAGCTGCAGTTTCTTTAAGGACATCATCACATCATATTAGATCACACCATCACATCATATGAGAGCAGGAGATCACATCACATCATATGAGATCACTTCACCAGATCAGATCAGAGCAGTTTATGCATCAATGAACTGTTTGCAGTTATTTTGAGAAATTATCAGTTCTCATCAACATCATCAACCTGTTCAATGAACACGCTTCAACCCATGGATTGCTGAAATTGACTGTTAATCATCATCAACATCGTCTTCACGGACATTTCAACTCGTTGCAGTGACTCTTATTATTCATCGGACTTCAACATCAGTTTCATCATCGCCATCATTGTGAATTTTCGCCAGTCAACTGGGATTTTATCATTTGGATTATTACTTGGATATAGTATCATCACTTCGGGATTTTACATTGGACTATAACAGTGAACTATAACCCTGGATTGTACATCAGACACTTCAAGAGATTTATGTAAGATCATTATTTGTTTTATTTATGTATAATTATTTCCTGTAATAAAAAAAGAGGAAATTAAACACAAAGAAGAAATTAAACACTTGTTATTTGTTGCAGTATCGTAACAAATAATTTTGGGGGCTTGTCCGGGAAACAAAAACCAAATTTGTACAAGCCAGTTTGAAACTAAAACCAGTTGTCCGGGAAACGAAAACCAAATTTGTACAAGCCAAGGCAATTTGAAACGAAAACCAAATTTGTATAAGACAATTTGAAACAAATCTCAATTTGAATTGAAAACATTCTGGAAATTTTTGGAAAGTTCTAGAATATACTGTACTGTGTTATTACTTGCTTGTATTTGTGTATATTCACTATGGCTACATTTGATGTTGAAGAATTTCTTGCAATGACAGAATTGTCATATGATCATTTGAAGTCACTGAAGAAAGATGATTTGATAACAGTTTGTGATCATTTGGGTGTATCTCTAGCCCCAGGTTTAAAGAAGGCAGAGATAATTGACTTGTTAGCTAGTCACATGAAGCTTACAGAGGAATCTGAAACTTCTATCAATATTTCAGATGATGCTCAGATCCAACTAGGAAATATTGAATTGGAAAAGGAGAAAATCAACCTTGAAAAGGAGAAAATAAACATTGAAAAGGAAAGAATCAGAGAAAACATTGAAATGGAGAAAATGAGATTGGAGTACCAGTTAAAGTTGAAAGAAATGGAGTTAGCTCATGCAAATACTAATACTAACTCTGTTAAAGATAAATCTCCCCAAGGCTTTGATGTGGCGAAAAATATTCGCCTTGTGCCAAAATTTGATGAAGAGGGAGTTGATACATATTTTGTGTCATTTGAAAAAGTGGCCAAGAGACTGAATTGGCCCGAGGAATACTGGACTCTTCTCCTCCAAAGTGTTTTTGTTGGAAAGGCTGCAAAAGTCTATTCTTCGCTCTCTGAAACGCAATCATGTGACTATGCTACAGTGAAAGAAACAATTCTCAATGCATATGAGTTGGTACCGGAAGCGTACAGACATAAATTTAGGAACATGCAAAGACAAACAGGCCAGACGTATGTTGAATTTGCTAGGGAACAAGAAATGATGTTCGATAAGTGGTACAGATCACTGAAAGTTGACAAAGATTTTGTTCACCTTAGGGAAGTTGTCCTCCTAGAAGAATTCAAAAAGAGTCTTCCTTTTGGCATTAAATCTCACTTAGATGACCATAGAGTTACTGAAGTCAGTAAAGCAGCCATAGTAGCTGATGAATTTGAGGTCACACATAAAGGTAGTGGAGATAGGCCTCCTTTCAAGAATTATTGGAAAAAGAAAGGTAAAGGGTCATTTGAATCCCACAATAAACCTAGTGAGGGAAAATATGCAAGCAAGGACAAAGACGCTAACAAGAATCAGGCTAGTGGGGGCACAGAATCAACCAAAAGGTCTGAGAGTCGTAGTTCCAAAATTTGTACTCATTGTAATAAATCGGGACATTTGAAAGAATCATGTTGGAAATTGGTTGGAATGCCAACCAAAACTAAGAAAGACATGGGTATTGTCAAGCAAACAAGTGTTCCCTCGATGGAGTTTGTTCCATCAGAGCCCAATCAAGATGTTGAGAGTGTTTCTCTTGTATTTGCTGATAAAGTCAAACAGGTTGATGAAACTTTTAGAAGTTTTTTGCATGATGGTGAAGTATCCCCTTGTTCGACTGGTGCTGCTGGTAGGTCAGTGGTGATCCTTAGGGATACAGGGGCTGCACAGTCCCTGATGGTGCCAGGTGATTCGGCTCTTCCTCCGGAGAGTTCAGAGAATGCCAACGTCTTAGTTCAAGGTATTGGCCCAAATTTCATGTCGGTTCCTTTGCATAAGGTCGACTTAAAGTGTGACCTAGTTAGTGGTCCTGTGACTGTTGGTGTCGTTCCAGAATTACCCATGAAATGTGTTGATTTCTTGTTAGGTAACGACTTGGCTGGAGATAAAGTTGTTGCATCTCCAGTGGTTTCGGAAAAGCCCGTTGAGGTAGTTGAAACTGAATTGTTGCAGGAAGATTTTCCAGGGATTTTCCCGGATTGTGTTGTTACTAGGTCTCAGACTCGTAGAGCTGAAAAGGATGATGCGGAATCTGCTGATGTAGAGAAGAGTACTAATGTCTGGTTAGCTGAAACCTTTTTCAAGGATTTGAATGGGGATAGTGTTGAAGGCTCTGTTGCTAACAATGATAGTTTGTTTAGTAAATCCTCCCTTGTACAGGCACAACAGGCAGACCCAGAATTAAAAAGCTTGTCACAAAAAGCATGTTCTGAGGCTGAGGCTGATAAGGTTCCTGAGTGCTTTTATGTCAAAGATGACATTTTGATGAGGAAATGGAGACCTCCCCGGAGACCAGCTGATGAAGATTGGTGTATAATTCACCAGGTTGTAGTTCCTCCTTGTTACCGCACAGATATTCTGAAAATGGCTCATGAGTTACCTATGGCAGGTCATGTCGGTATTCGGAAGACAGAAGATAGAATTATGAGGCATTTCTATTGGCCTAAGATGCACAAAGATGTTGTGCATTTCTGTAAGACATGTCACACATGTCAGATTATTGGTAAGGCACAGCCTTCTATCAAGCCTGCTCCATTGATACCCATTCCTGCATTTGATGAACCTTTTACTAGGGTTCTTGTTGATTGTGTCGGACCCTTACCCAGAACGAGGTCGGGTCACAGATTTCTCCTGACGATTATGGACTTGTCTACACGGTTTCCAGAGGCGATACCTTTGAGGAGTATCACTGCAAAGACAGTGGTGCAGGCGTTAGTGCAGTTTTTCACTAGGTACGGTCTGCCGAAGGAAATTCAATCTGATCAAGGGTCAAATTTCATGTCAGGAATATTTCAGCAAGTTATGAAGGAGTTGGGAATAAAGCAGATCAAATCCTCTGCTTATCACCCACAGTCCCAAGGAGCGTTAGAACGCTATCATCAGACTTTGAAGACCATGATTAGGGCTTATTGTGAAGACTATCCCGATGACTGGGATAAAGGGATCTCATTCCTACTGTTTGCAACCAGGGATTCCCCGAATGAGTCCACAGGTTTCAGTCCATTTGAATTGGTCTATGGTCATGAGGTTAGGGGTCCTCTAAAGCTTATCAAAGAGAGGTTTATGGTTCAGGATGATGATATAAACCTTCTAGACTATGTGTCAAAGTTTAGAGAAAGGCTCTCAAAAGCTTGTGATGTGGCTAAGGAACACTTGAAAGAGTCGCAGGGAAAAATGAAAGCTCAAGCTGACAAAAATGCAAAAGAGCGAAGTTTCAAGCCTGGAGACAAAGTATTAGTGTTGTTGCCTTTGCAAGGTGAGCCCTTGAAAGCTAGGTTTAGTGGTCCCTACATAGTCAAAAAGAAATTGAATGACGTCAACTATGTGATCAGTACCCCTGATCGAAGAAAGTCTCAAAGAGTTTGTCATGTAAACATGTTGAAAGAATACTTTGAGCGAGAGGCTAGTCAGCCAATAGGTACAACACAGGTCAAAGAAGAAGAAAAACATGTAAATGTACATGAAGAATGCTATGAAAAGACAGATAATGAATTGTCTTATACAGATGTATCTAAGAACGAACCATGTGGTGTAAAGTTGTCTAACTCAGAGATGTTAGGAAACATGGATGAGACATTAAAACACCTGCCTGAAGATCAAAGAAATGATATATCTGGCCTGTTAAGAGAATATGAGAATGTATGTAAAGACAAACCAGGTCGTACACCTTTAACTGTACATGATGTAGACGTAGGTGATGTAAGACCTATCAAACAGAATCCTTATAGGCTCAATCCAAGCAAGTTGGAAATGGTGAATAAGGAAATACAGTTTATGTTAGACAATGACATAATTGAACCGAGTCAGAGTAGTTGGAGTTCCCCCATTGTAATGGTTCCAAAGCCAGACGGCTCTCAGAGATTTTGCATTGATTACCGAAAGGTAAATGCAGTAACTAAGACTGACTCGTATCCAATTCCTAGGTTAGAAGATTGTATTGATAGGGTTGGAAATTCTGCCTATATCACAAAGATAGACTTGCTTAAAGGATATTGGCAAGTGCCACTGACTGACCGAGCCAAAGAGATATCAGCCTTTGTTACACCTGAAGGCTTGTTTCAATGCAAAGTCATGCCTTTTGGAATGAAAAATGCACCAGCAACCTTCCAAAGGTTGACAAATCAAGTGATTGCCGGACTTGACAATTGTGTCGTATACATAGACGACATCCTAGTATACAGTGATACTTGGAATGATCATCTGAATCATTTGAGAGCACTGTTTGACAGGCTGGACAAAGCCAATCTAGTAGTGAATCTGATGAAGAGTGAATTTGCCAAGGCAAAGGTCACATATCTTGGTCATGTGGTTGGTCAAGGGCAAGTGCTACCAAGAGAAGCCAAGATACAAGCTATCTTAGACTTCCCAATTCCCACAACTAAGAAAGAATTGCTCAGATTCTTAGGTATGAGTGGCTTCTACAGGAAATTTGTTCCAAATTTCAGTACAGTGGTTAGTCCTCTGACAAACCTGCTGAAGGCAAAAGTAAAGTATGTTTGGTCTGACGAATGTCAAAGATCATTTGAGAAATTAAAGGCCATTTTGGTGAATGAGCCTGTTTTGGCAGCTCCAAACTTCACAAAGCCATTCAAAGTAGCTATTGATGCATGTGATGTTGGAGTAGGAGCAGTATTGCTCCAAGAAGATGAAGAAGGCATCGAAAAACCAGTGTGCTACTTCTCTAAGAAACTCAATCGGTTTCAAAAGAAATACTCAACTATTGAAAAAGAGGCCCTGAGTCTCGTACTAGCCCTTCAGCAGTTTGAGGTGTATCTAACCAATGGAGAGATTACAGTCTATACAGATCACAATCCTCTTGTGTTTTTGGAGAAATTCAAAACAAAGAATCAAAGACTGTACAGATGGAGCCTAATGCTCCAACCATTCCCTTTGAAAATTGTACACATAAAGGGAAAGAATAATGTAATTGCTGATGCTCTATCAAGAGTATAAAAAGTGAAATTATTCATGATTTTGACCAAGTGTGTCATTTGAAGAAAACATCTTTGATGTTCATTTATTTTAACATGTTCGTTAAGTACTATATCTTTGTACACGATAACTGTAAATGATTTATCAAGATGACTTTGAACAGTTAAAAGAAAAAAGTAATCTTAAAGAAACCTTTACTACGGTAAAGCTTTCTTTTCTCCGGTGGGGGAGGTGTTACATATAAGAATAATTTTAGAAGAATTGTAAAAGCAATTACATTCATCTATTAGTTATTTCCCTTTAAGGTTAGCCAAGAATTGTAAAGAACATTCAAGAATGTCTTTTTATTATGCAGGCCTTGCCTATTTAAAGGCCAAGGAGTTGTATTGTTATTTCTGAATAGAGATTAGGAACAATAGGCTTAGCTATGTTATTGACACTCTTGATTTCAATGAGTTCATTCAAGAGTGTTCTGGATTTTGACTGCTCCTGAAAGGAGAAAGTTCTTTTGGAAGAAGGGACTAGAACCTTCCATGGTGGTGACATTTTTTAGAAGCTTCTAGATTAGTTGAAACTTAGTATATATAGCTGCAGTTTCTTTAAGGACATCATCACATCATATTAGATCACACCATCACATCATATGAGAGCAGGAGATCACATCACATCATATGAGATCACTTCACCAGATCAGATCAGAGCAGTTTATGCATCAATGAACTGTTTGCAGTTATTTTGAGAGAGAAATTATCAGTTCTCATCAACATCATCAACCTGTTCAATGAACACGCTTCAACCCATGGATTGCTGAAATTGACTGTTAATCATCATCAACATCGTCTTCACGGACATTTCAACTCGTTGCAGTGACTCTTATTATTCATCGGACTTCAACATCAGTTTCATCATCGCCATCATTGTGAATTTTCGCCAGTCAACTGGGATTTTATCATTTGGATTATTACTTGGATATAGTATCATCACTTCGGGATTTTACATTGGACTATAACAGTGAACTATAACCCTGGATTGTACATCAGACACTTCAAGAGATTTATGTAAGATCATTATTTGTTTTATTTATGTATAATTATTTCCTGTAATAAAAAAAAGAGGAAATTAAACACAAAGAAGAAATTAAACACTTGTTATTTGTTGCAGTATCGTAACAATAGTTACTGTCACTCTACAGTAATTGTAGAGTCACTTTATACATGGAAATATATATATTTTTTTTATTTGAAACTTTGTTTTACTTCTTCTTTTAGAACGATGTTAATATCAAGAGAGAGTGCGTCCTGAAAGGTCTGATATATCTTCTAGGCGAGGAGAGTTCCGCCTTCTTTACAGAAGTAGAGGTAAGTTCTTTTAATTTTAAAGGCTACAAAGTATTGCTGTGCTGTCCAAATTAATTTACAGCTAAACCCTAAAGGGGCCAGGATCTTCCGTCTATCTCGCACCGAAAATCAGTAGAAACATGAGCCTGTAGTGTTATCTATGAAAGGGTTTTATCATTCCTTCAAAACTAGGCTCATTATGTCACTTATGCTAATCAATGCATAAAATCAGAGTTCTTGCTATAAGTCGTTGAATGAAACTCCAAAACCTAAAAAAAATGGATACTTTTTGTATTCTATATGAGTTCACTGGAAAAAAATTGGGATCAAAACAACAGTTAGCCTTCGATTTAGATGTCGATTTTCATGGGACTGAGGAAAGCACATCGACTTGGGCGATTTTGGACATGTGACGTTGACTTATGCGAGGTTAATTGTATTTTCTTATGAATTGTATTGTATTTTTTTTTTTTTGGGGGGGGAGCTTAGTCATTGATTATCTCTTCATATAACACTAATATCAAACTGCAATAATGATTAATAGCCTAATTTGAACTCCTGAAATGTGATTTTTACCATGTATATCCATTTCCCATTAGTTTTGTACAAAAAGTAAAAAAAATAATAATTCAGTGTTGTTCAGACTGTGCGGCATTAAGGCTATGCGTCTTGAACTTGCCCCCGAAAAAGGTGGTTTGGTTGCACTTTTACACATTTCACTTGAGAAAATGTTTGTTTTAATCATTTAGGGGGCCAACATGCATATATTATTATACATAAGATGGAATGTCATTATGGGATCTTGCCATAATGCAGTCTTCTTGCACGAAATGTTGATGGGGAGGGGGGGGGGGGGTGGTTAAGATTCCACTACTGGGCTCCGTAACGCAAAGGTTTGTGATGAATTGCAAATATGAAAGAACCGCACTGATTGGCTCCCGGTCAGTATTTCAAACCGAGTGCACATACAACGATGATCTTGATTGGTCATTAATATTTTACGATTCATTGCAAATCTTTGTGTTACGGAGCCCTGGGGAGCGTTTCATCAACATTTTTTGTCCGACAAGATGTCAGATCTGACAAATTCCTTAATTTTGAATGGCTGAGAAGCACAGTTCCTATGGTAACTGTCGGATAAAGCAAGACTTGTCGGATAGAACGTCCGACAAGTCCTTTCATGAAACACTCCCCAGGCCTTATCAGGATTATAACGGCCGCATACATTCGTAATTCCGAAGCTTCGTAATTCCGAAGGTTCGGTTATTCCGAAGGTTCGTATTTCCGAAGGTTCGTAATTCCGAAGGTTCGTCAATCCGAAAACGAAATAAGGTTCGTAATTCCGAAGGTTCGTCAATCCGAAAACGAAATAAGGTTCGTAATTCCGAAGGTTCGTCAATCCGAAAACGAAATAAGGTTCGTTAATCCGAAAACGAAATAAGGTTCGTTAATCCGAAAACGAAATAAGGTTCGTAATTCCGAAGGTTCGTTAATCCGAAAACGAAATAAGGTTCGTTAATCCGAAAATTAAATAAGGTTCGTATTTCCGAAAATGAAAATTATTCAGTTTGGTAACAAAAACGGTGTTGTCATTACAAGATTACACGATATTCTGCAATGATAGTAATAACGATCGATGATACATGCGTGTGTTGTGGCCAAAAGCATGTATTTCATTAAGAATAGGCGCCCTGATCAAGCATAGGCTAATTTCGATTTTATCTGAGCAATTGCTGCCTAAGCAAATGGTTTAAAGATGCAGGGATCAAGTGTGTTGGTCGCGTGCGAGTAACCATAGATAATAGAATTTGTATTGGAGGGGATGTCATTTTTGATAACAGCTTCTAAAAAAAAAAAAATAAAGCTAATAATGATCCTTGTGAGATGTTGAAAGCGCGAATCGCAAGCTCAAACTAGTAAACATTTCATGTAACAAGACGTGAACTTTTTACCTGAGAAAACTCAGGTTGTTTTTACCGGAGTTTTTGCCCTGTGCTAAAGGCATAATGGCGGAAATCAGACTAACCTTAGTTTTCAGTTTTTACCAGAGTTTTCTCAGGTAAAATGTTTTATGCAACAGGCTTCTAAGTAATCTTTTAAGGACTGCATTTAGTGACTCATGAATAGAGTATATATCTCACGAAATAAATAATGAGAGCGCGAACCGCAAGCTTAAAATTTGTGATATTCCACCTGAAAACTGGACATTTTATACTTTTTTTGTAACCAGGAATAGAATGAGTTCCTCAATAAACAATACTTGATACGAGCGAGAAACGTGAGCCAAAATTTTCCGATTTCCAACCTGAAAACTAGACATTCTAAGCATTCTTGTAAAAAAATAATAATAGCTGGGAGAACAGTTTTCAGAACTGAAGTGGCTTCCCATGGTAAATAATATCTATATCATAATTATCATTATCATTCAGGCCTACATGAAATTTCCAAAAGTTTGAGCACGTGATTCGCTCGCAACATCTCACAAGGATGCCCTTTTAACAGTAATTGACCAAAAAGGCGAATTTTACATCTTCAGATTTGATTTCTTTCCCCCGAACCGCTTGCTCGCTACGCTCGCAAAAATGACACATAGATATATAATTTATCAATCAGTTATCACTTAAAATTTTTTGCTCAATGCTATTACTACAAAATACACAACCTCTTTACACAGATGATAATCTTATGGTGAAAATATACGTTTGCCTCAAATTGCCCCCATTGGCCCTGTTTTGGCTTCGCTCCCCCCCCCCCAGGAAAATATGTTCCGCCGCCACTGGTTGAAACACGCATCGTCTTCATGGCTAACTGCAAAAATTTCTTAAAATGTCCCCTTTAGATCAGGTCAGAGCTTATATATTTAAAATGTCTGTTTGCGCTTCTTGCTCGCAGTTATTATCTAAATTTAGTTACATAGGCATCTCGTTTTGAAGATCACAAACATATTGCCCATCATCTTAAAAAAATATATAGCTCGCGCTCGCATTATTTAAAAAGGGTTTATCATGTTATTACATATTTACTTTATTTTATAAGTATAAAGCTAATTATTGACTGTGAGGACTACCCTTTCAAAGAAACAAACAAAAATCAACTTTAAGCTGCCGATCGAGGAAAATATGGCTGGAAAAAAATTGCCCCCCCCCCTATTTGACGATAGTTGGATCCGCCGGGAGGGAGGCAGGGGGCACTTCCCCCCCCCATGAAATAAAAAACAGGGAAATTAATATTTTCCAAAATGGGAAAGTTCCTTTTTCAAAAATAAATATGCCGTTTTTCGTGTTTTTCGAAATAAAATACTCTTTTTAAAGTATACAAGTTAAGTTTTCAGGCTGGAATATTGCAAATTTTCACTAAATGTTTTCTTTAACAGGTTCCTTTTCTGGTCAGTATGTTTAAGCTCGCGTTTTGCGCTCGTGTTAATTTTTTAGTTAGATGCACATCTGTTTAATGACAGCAGAAATCTGCTCGGACTTTTAAAAACCTATTTTCATTTTTTTTATTGAAAAACCCTAAAGTTCTAGCTTGTGATTCACGCTCGCAACACCTCACAATAATGCCATTTTAAGAATAATTGACCCAAAAAAGTTTTACAATTTCACCTTTGAATTTGTTTTACCAAGCCGCTCGCTCATTATACTCTCTCCCGAAAAATAAAGCCTAAATATACGTTTTGCCTTAATAAGAAATCACTTCAAAAAAAGGTTTTTCTCTACTTAATCACTATCAAACACACAATGACTTCAAGCAGATGATAATCTTAATGTGAAAATGTCAATTTTGACGTATGAGTTTCATTTTTTTGGCTTTACCCCCAAACGAAAATTCGTTCGGCCGCCCTTGCCTTCCCATCCTCATAACAAATGAACGGCAACAGTGTCCCCCGCCCCCCTCCTCCTTGCCTCTGCCTCTGCTTTCCGGGTTTTCATTTTTCGGATTAACGAACCTTATTTTGTTTTCGGATTAACGAACCTTATTTCGTTTTCGGATTAACGAACCTTCGGAAAAACGAACCTTATTTCGTTTTCGGATTAACGAACCTTCGGAAAAACGAACCTTATTTCGTTTTCGGATTAACGAACCTTCGGAAAAACGAACCTTATTTCGTTTTCGGATTAACGAACCTTCGGAACAACGAACCTTATTTCGTTTTCGGATTAACGAACCTTATTTCGTTTTCGGATTAACGAACCTTCGGAACAACGAACTTATTACGTTTTCGGATTATCGAACCTTCGGAATAACGAACCGTCGGAATAACGCCACAAATGTTCGGATTAACGAACCCTTTTTCGTTTTCGGATTAACGAACATCGAGGTATAGGCAATTTACGTGTTTCGGAATTACGAACCTTCGGAATAAAGAACCTTCGGAACTACGAAGCTTCGGAATTACGAAGTGTAACCTATAGCGGCACCCTAGTTCTGCCACTGTGACCAAAAAGAGTTCTTAATCCCCTTTGTTTACCTGCTCTGCTCAACTGCTTGTAACAATTGAACACATACTGTCATTGTGCACAGCATTCTTTTCTACTTTTTCTATCATTATATGTTTTGTTTCATTTATACATTATAATTTTCATTATAGGATGCTGAGGACTATGAGAACCTGATGGAAGAACTTGGCCAGTGTCTTATGAAGATCCTCGTGGTGAGGAGGAAAGGAGAAGGACCTGCAGAGCCTCTTGCTGATGTCGTGATTGTGCTTGAGGAACACAAAGTGATGGATGGAATTGACAGTGTTGCCAAAGCGTGTGTTTTGCTAATGGGTTTGATTTATGCCATAGACTTAAGTTACCCACCTACTCTGAAGTACTTCTTTGAAGCGAATCAGAAGATATTCCTCAATTTTGATTCAGGGAAGATGTCGTCAAAAGTGCATACGCTGAAAAATAAATTACATCCCTAGGGAGTTTCATACGAAGCAGATAAAGACAACAACACTTGCGATCATTCATCAGTTTGTGATAGAAGACTGTAAGTTTTAACTACTTTGGGTGAATTGGAAACTAAAGGTACCCTTCAAAATAACTGGCTTTAATTCAGGTTTTGTAGGTGGAACAGAGGCGGTGGAACATCAGCCCAGGACAAAGAAAGTGGGGGTGCACCTTTTGTCTACCAAACAATAGGTGCACCCCCACTTTCATTGTATGAGTCTGACATTCCGCAGCCACTGAGGTAGAAGCAAAAGTTAACATTCATTTTTTGAAATTCCACATAAATTGTGTGTTGTCCCAAATCTACTTTGGGTGAATTGGAAACTAAAGGTACCCTTCAAAATAACTGGCTTTGTATCAGGTTGTGTAGGTGGAGGGGAGGCGGCGGAACATCAGCCCAGGACAAAGAAAGTGGGGGTGCACCTTTTGTCTACCAAACAATAGGTGCACCCCCACTTTCATTGTATGAGCCTGACGTTCCGCAGCCTCTGAGGTGGAAGCCAAAGTTAACATTCATTTTTTCGAAATTCCACACAAATTGTTTGTTGTCCCAAATCTACTTTGGGTGAATTCGAAACTAAAGGTTACCTTCAAAATAACTGGCTTTGTATCAGGTTGTGTAGGTGAAGGGGAAGCGGCGGAACCTCAGGCCAGGACAAAGAAAGTGGGGGTGCACCTTTTGTCTACCAAACAATAGGTGCACCCCCACTTTCATTGTATGAGCCTGACCCCGCCGCCTCTGAGGTAGAAGCAAAAGTTAACATGCATTTTTGAAATTCCACACATACTGTGTGTTGTCCCAAATCTACTTTTGGTGAATTGGAAACTAAAAGTACCCTTCAAAATAACTGGCTTTGTATCAGGTTGTGTAGGTGGAGGGGAGGTGGCGGAACATCAGGCAAGGACAAAGAAAGTGGGGGTGCACCTTTTGTCTACCAAACAATAGGTGCACCCTGTTGCACCCACAAATGTAATAACGCCCACAAATGTAATAACGCCCACAAATGTAATAACACTTTACCCACAAATGTAATAACGCCCACAAATGTAATAACACTTTACCCACAAATGTAATAATTTCACCCACAAATGTAATAATGCACTTTACCCACAAATGTAATAATTTTTGATCGCCCACAAATGTAATAATGACTTTACCCACAAATGTAATAAATTTGAAGGGATTTTTGGCAAATCCGTTCTGAACTCAAATCGTATAGTAATGCGTTCATATAGCACAAAAGTGCAAAGTCTTTTCCTGACCCGGTTAATTAACAAATTATAATATAAATCCAAAGTCTTTATTCCAGACCCGGTTGTTTCAAAAATTATAATATAAATCCAAAGTCTTTATTCCAGACCCGGTTGTTTCAAAAATAATAATATGAGCCCAAAGTCTTTATTCCAGACCCGGTTGTTTCAAAAATTATAATATAAGTACAAAGTCTTTATTCCAGACCCGATTGTTTCAAAAATGATAATATAAGTCCAAAGTCTTTTCTCCAGACCCGGTTGTTTAAAAAATTATAATATAAATCCAAAGTCTTTTTCCAGACCCTGTTGTTTCAAAAATTATAATATAAATCCAAAGTCTTTATTCCAGACCCGGTTGTTTAAAAAATAATAATATAAGCCCAAAGTCTTTATTCCAGACCCGATTGTTTCTAAAATGATAATATAAGTCCAAAGTCTTTTCTCCAGACCCGGTTCTTTCAAAAATTATAATAAAAATCCAAAGTCTTTTTCCAGACCCGGTTGTTTCAAAAATTATAATATAAGTCCAAAGTCTTTTCACCAGACCCGGTTGTTTCAAAATTTATAATATAAATCCAAATTCTTTTTCCAGACCCTATTGTTTCAAAAATGATAATATAAATCCAAAGTCTTTATTCCAGACCCGGTTGTTTAAAAAATAATAATATAAGTCCAAAGTCTTTATTCCAGACCCGGTTGTTTCAAATATTATGATACAAGTCCAAACTAAGATACGATAATGATGTTCCGGTGGAATAAAAATGAGAATCGAGCCTAGTCTTCTCTCAAGACCCACTTAATTAAAACTGGTGGAATCAAAGTCTTTGTTGTTGTTTTAAATTATACTGAACGTTTTGTGAATATACGCTATGAGTAAATTGAGAATCAAGCATAGTCTTTTCTCCAGACCCGGTTATTTAAAACTAAAAACTAAAACCCTATACTAATGCCTTCATATAGCACAAAAGTCCAAAGTCTTTTTCCAGACGCAGTAGTTTCAAAAATTATAATGTAAGTCCAAAGTCTTTTTTCCAGACCCAGTTATTTCAAAAATTATAATATAAGTCCAAACTAAGATACCATAATGATATTCCAGTGGAAAAAAAGAAAATCGAGCTTAGCCTTTTCTCCAAACCCTGTTATTCAAAAATTGTAAATAACAATACAACAACAACAACAAAAACCGTTAAGACCCCATAATCTTATTAGTGCTGGATAACATGGACATATAGCGTAGTCTTTCAGCCAGACCCAGTCATTTGTTTTTCAAAATAAGGCTAAGAGTAAAAATATAAATAACTCCAAATCTAATACCAAGCAATCCTTGAACCTAAGAACATGTTTTTAAAAAGAGGTTTAGAATGTTGTCTTTATTCCAGACCTAATCATTACAAAAATTACGAAAAAAAAAAATCTTCTAACATAAGACCCTATCATATTCTCTTGGAATAACATGAGTTGTAAAACGTACTCTCTCCTCCAGACCAGGTTATCTAAGAAATGAATTAAAAAAGAAAATCGAATCTAAAACCAGTTTTCAAAAGTTACACCCAGTAAAAAATATGTCTTTTCCCCACACCCAGATTCTTTTGTATGATAATACTAAGACTCTTACAAAACATTGTAATTATGCATTTGCAAAGAAAACGTCCATTTTCCAGATCTGGTTATTATTTAAAAATAAAATTGTCTAAAACAAATACCCAATAATCTAACTACTGTGGAATAACATGGAGATGGATTGTAGACTTTCCTCCAGACACAATTATTTCCAGAATAAAAAAACAATAAAACCCAACCCCCAACAACGAATCTAAGAACCAACAATCCTCCAAATTAAGACCAAGTACAAAAGCACATGTTTAGAGCGTTGTCTCTATTCCAGACCCAGTCATTTAGAAATTAATTCAAACAATCTTAAAAACATAATACTTTGTCATATTCTTATTCCTGTTGAATAACATTATTATTATACCTAGACCTTCGTCTAGACCCAGCTATTTATAAGATAAACAAATATTGAAAAAAAAAATCAAAGCTAAGACCAATCTTTAAAATTAAACCCAGTTAAAATGCTTGGGTTTAGAGAGTTGTCTTTACTCCACATCCAGTTCTCTTAAAATACAAATTAAGCAAAAGATTAATCCAAAAACTTAGACACCAGCATCTCCCAAAATATAAAACCCTGTGATAAGGCATACCACAAAAACGTCAAATTAATAAAAGGCGTAAATATTCAGATCTAAATGGTACGCGCCTTAAAAACCCAAAACAACAACAACAACAACGTTATTCTACATCAATGATATTGTGGCGTCTTTGTTAATATTTTTTGTCTGTTTTTATCGTTTCTAATAATATCCTATTTTGAAATAACTGCATGGGTCTAGAGCAAAGACTACACCATATTTAAAGACTAGGCGTTGTGGCGTGCGCCTGTAATCCAAGCTATGTGGGGAAGTTACAAATTGATGCAGAGGTTCGAGCCCTGGTCACGTCTTTCGGATGGTGACGTTAAAGGTCGGTCCCAGACGTAAATAATCATATCTGATTGAGACACGCCTGACAAAACTCAAACACACACACACACGTTTGCCCCCTGGAAAGATTAAACCTCAAGATGTTGATGGACCTGAATCCACCGACGGGACAGCCTAACTCCGTTATTCTGGTACGGGTGTGGGAGGAGGCTCTTCTTTCTTTGCCTGTCTCTCTTTCAGTCATTTCAAATCAGTTTTTTTTCCTATCTTATCACTTCTTGATCACATAAATCCTCTCTCTCTCTCTCTCTCTTTACTTAACGGGTCAATGTAACCCCAGAAAATATATCTTAGGCCACTGAGATTCTTGGAATTGTAACTAATAAAAAAACATGCTGAATATACTACAAATGGTGTTTGGTACACTGAAAATTTAAAGTACCGAAGAACTTGTTAAAACGTTATCCCCTCTTGTTAGAATGATTTTCTTTTATATAATATCTATAGATCGTCGATCAACAACCTTATCGTTTACGGGAAGTAATCCCCATATTGTGTGCTGATATCTTATTCCTCAGTTTTTTGTTTTATATGTATTTAAAGGTTTTATGTTTTTTTTTCATAAAAAAGGAATGAATATACAAGAGATAATAATAATAAACAAGTGGAATGCCTCTGACCGTCTCACCTGCATCACGCGATTCAACATAGCAGCAGTGCTGACTTTGAAAACTACTATAACTCGCACAAGATGTTAAGTGATACTTGGTTACTCTTATTTCCACGTTTTATGAACTAGACCAATACACTTACAGAGATAGGATGGTAATTCAACAAATACCCCCAATGTGGCCAAAATTCATTGCCCTCACATGACCTTTGACCTTGATCATGTGACCTGAAACTTGCACAGGATATTCAGTGATACTTTATTACTCTTATGTCCACGTTTGAAATGTCAGATCAATAAACTTGCAAAGTTATGATGGTAATTCAACAGATACCCCCATTATGGCCAAAGTTCATTGACCTGTGACCTTGGTCATGTGACCTAAAATGCACACAGGATGTCCACTGATACTTGATTACTCTTATGTCCAAGTTTTATGAACTAAACCAACATACTTTCAAAGTTATGATGGTAATTCAACAAAAAAAACCCAATTCAGCCAAAGTTCATTGACCCTAAATGACCTTTGACCTTGACCATGTGACCTGGACACTTGCCCAGGTATTCAATGATACTTGATTACTATTATGTCCAAGTTTCATGAATCAGATCCAAAACCTTTTTAAGTTTTGATTGTAATTCATCAGATACCCCCAAATCGGCCAAAGTTCATTGACCCTAAATGACCTTTGACCTTGGTCATGTGACGTACTTGATTCAACTTATGTCCAAGTTAAATGAACCAGGTCTATATATTTTCTAAGTTATGATAATATTTCAAAATCTTAACCTCAGGTTAAGATTTTGAAGTTGATTCCCCCAAATGGTCTAAGTTCATTGACCTTAAATGACATTTGACCTTGGTCATGTGACATGAAACTCTAAAAGGATGTTAAGTAATACTTGATTAACCTTATGGCCAAGTTTCATGAAATAGGTCCATATACTTTCTAAGTTATGATGTCATTTCAAAAGCTTAACCTTAGGTTAAGATTTGATGTTGACGCCGCCACCGCCGCCGTCGCCGTCGGAAAAGCGGCGCCTATAGTCTCACTCTGCTATGCAGGTGAGACAAAAAGAAGTAATAAAAATAATACTAAATGAAATTGCTACCCTACTTCTCATACAGTGGGTGGCAAAAATAGTCAATTATGACTTATTGCCAAATAAAAACATGGAATGGAATGGTTATCCCTTCTTGTTAGAATGTTTTTCTTTTATATAATATATCATAGATCGTCAATCAACAACTTTATCGTTTTCGGGAAGTAATCCCCCTATTGTTTACTGATATCTTATTTCTCATTTTTTTTTCATATGTATTTAAATGTTTTGTTATTTAGGTTTTTTCATAGAAAAAAGGAAGGAATATACAATAAATTTTTTTTTTTAAGGACAAGTCCACCCCAACAAAAACTTGATTTGAATAAAAAGAGAAAAATTCAACAAGCATAACACTGAAGATTTCATCGAAATCGGATGTAAAATAAGAAAGTTATGGCATTTTAATATTTCGCTTCATTTCACAAAGCAGTTATATGTACATCTCGGTCGGTATGCAAATGAGGAACTGATGACATCACTCACTCACTATTTCTTTTGTATTTTCTTAAATGAAATATGAAACATTTTTATTTTCTCGTCATTGTCATGTGAAATGAAGTTTCATTCCTCCCTGCAACACGTGGATATTTATTATTTTAACATTTTGTGCTTTAGGCAAGGAGGTCCTAATCGTCGAATTCGTAAAAATTGAAATAATGTATAATTCAAACAATGAAAACCAAAAGAAATAGTGAGTGAGTGACATCATCGACTCTCTCATTTGGATGTAGCTGCATGGCTCGTTCATATAACTATTTTGTTAAAAATAAGCAAAACTTTGAAATGTCATAACTTTCTTATTTTACATCCAATTTTGATGAAATTTTCAGCATTGTGCTTATCTGATTTTTCTCTATTGATTCAAATCAACATTTTTCTGAAGAGGACTTGACCTTTAATGGTTGCAGGGTCTTTGTTTTGTTGTTGTTGTTGTGTTTTAATGACTTTTATAACTGGGTCTGACAGAAAGACTACGCTACATTTCCATGTTGTTCAACATAAATAGGATTGTGGGTCTTTGTTTTTTATAATTATTATAATTTCTTAAATAAATGGGTCTGGAAAAAAGACTTTAGACTTATATTATATTTTTTTAATTAACCGGGTCTGGAAAAAAGATTTTGCATTTTTGTGCTATATTAACACATTACTATAAAGTTTCAGCTTTTAGTTACCGGGTCTGGAGCAAAGACTATGCTTGATTTTCAATTTACCATTAGCGTCTGGAGAAAAGACTAAGCTCGATTCTCATTTTTTTTCCACTGGAATATCATGAATGTATCTCATTTGGGACTAAAATTATAATTTTTGAAATAACCGGGTCTGGAAAAAAGATTTTGAATTCATAACATGATTTTTGAAACAACAGGGTCTGGAAAAAGACTTTGGACTTGCATTATTATTTTTTAAACAACCGGGTCTGGAATAAAGACTTTGGATTTATATTATCATTTTTGAAACAATCGGGTCTGGAATAAAGACTTTTGGCTCATATGATTATTTTTTAAACAACCGGGTCTGGAATAAAGACTTTGAACTTATATTATTATTTTCTAAACAACCGGGTCTGGAATAAAGACTTTTGATTTTTATCATAGTTTTTTAAACAACTGGGTCTGGAATAAAGACTTTGGGCTCATATTATTATTTTTGAAACAACCGGGTCTGGAATAAAGACTTTGGGCTCATATTATTATTTTCGAAACAACCGGGTCTGGAATAAAGACTTTTGGATCATATGATTATTTTTAAACAATCGGGTCTGGAATAAAGACTTTGGACTTATATTATTATTTTCTAAACAACCGGGTCTGGAATAAAGACTTTGGATTTATATTATAATTTTTGAAACAACCGGGTCTGGAAAAAAGACTTTGGACTTATATTATAATTTTTTAAACAACCGGGTCTGGAGAAAAGACTTTGGACTTATATTATCATTTTTGAAACAATCGGGTCTGGAATAAAGACTTTGTACTTATATTATAATTTTTGAAACAACCGGGTCTGGAATAAAGACTTTGGGCTCATATTATTATTTTTAAACAATCGGGTCTGGAATAAAGACTTTGGACTTATATTATTATTTTTTAAACAACCGGGTCTGGAATAAAGACTTTGGATTTATATTATAATTTTTGAAACAACCGGGTCTGGAGAAAAGACTTTGGACTTATATTATAATTTTTTAAACAACCGGGTCTGGAGAAAAGACTTTGGACTTATATTATCATTTTTGAAACAATCGGGTCTGGAATAAAGACTTTGGACTTATATTATAATTTTTGAAACAACCGGGTCTGGAATAAAGACTTTGGGCTCAAATTATTATTTTTTAAACAACCGGGTCTGGAATAAAGACTTTGGACTTATATTATTATTTTCTAAACAACCGGGTCTGGAATAAAGACTTTTGGATCATATGATTATTTTTTAAACAACCGGGTCTGGAATAAAGACTTTGAACTTATATTATTATTTTCTAAACAACCGGGTCTGGAATAAAGACTTTTGATTTTTATCATAGTTTTTTAAACAACTGGGTCTGGAATAAAGACTTTGGGCTCATATTATTATTTTTGAAACAACCGGGTCTGGAATAAAGACTTTTGATTTATATTATAATTTTTGAAACAACCGGGTCTGGAATAAAGACTTTGGGCTCATATTATTATTTTTGAAACAACTGGGTCTGGAATAAAGACTTTGGATTTATATTATAATTTTTTTAAACAAGCGGGTCTGGAGAAAAGACTTTGGACTTATATTATCATTTTTTAAACAATCGGGTCTGGAATAAAGACTTTGGACTTATATTATTATTTTCTAAACAACCGGGTCTGGAATAAAGACTTTTGGATCATATGATTATTTTTTAAACAACCGGGTCTGGAATAAAGACTTTGAACTTATATTATTATTTTCTAAACAACCGGGTCTGGAATAAAGACTTTTGATTTTTATCATAGTTTTTTAAACAACTGGGTCTGGAATAAAGACTTTGGGCTCATATTATTATTTTTGAAACAACCGGGTCTGGAATAAAGACTTTGGGCTCATATTATTTTTTTCGAAACAACCGGGTCTGGAATAAAGACTTTGGATTTATATTATAATTTTTGAAACAACCGGGTCTGGAATAAAGACTTTGGGCTCATATTATTTTTGAAACAACCGGGTCTGGAATAAAGACTTTGGATTTATATTATAATTTTTGAAACAACCTGGTTTGGAATAAAGACTTTGGACTTATATTATAATTTGTTAATTAACCGGGTCAGGAAATGAGACTTTGCACTTGTGTGCTAAATGAACGCATTGCTATACGATTTTAGCTTAGAGCGGATTTGCCAAAAATCCCTTCAAATTTATTACATTTGTGGGTAAAGTCATTATTACATTTGTGGGCGATCAAAAATTATTACATTTGTGGGTAAAGTGCATTATTACATTTGTGGGTGAAATTATTACATTTGTGGGTAAAGTGTTATTACATTTGTGGGCGTTATTACATTTGTGGGTAAAGTGTTATTACATTTGTGGGCGTTATTACATTTGTGGGCGATTATTACATTTGTGGGTGTAACACACCCCCACTTTCATTGTATGAGCCTGACGTTCCGCAGCCTCAGAGGTGGAAGCAAAAGTTAACATTCATTTTGGAAATTCCGCACAAATTGTTTGTTGTCCCAAATCTACTTTGGGTGAATTGGAAACTAAAGGTACCCTTCAAAATAACTGGCTTTGTAATAATTGTATCAGGTAGTGTGGGTGGAACAGAGGCGGCGGAACATCAGCCCAGGACAAAGAAAGTGGGAGTACACTATTTGTCTACCAAACAATAGGTGCACCCCCACTTTCTTGTATGAGCCTGACGTTCCGCCGCCTCTGAGGTGCAAGCAAAAGTTAACATTCATTTTGGAAATTTCACACAAATTGTTTGTTGTCCCAAATCTACTTTGGGTGAATTCGAAACTAAAGGTACCCTTCAAAATAACTGGCTTTGTATCAGATTGTGTAGGTGGAGGGGAGGCGGCGGAACATCAGGCCAGGACAAAGAAAGTGGGGGTGCACCTTTTGTCTACCAAACGATAGGTGCACCCCCACTTTCATCGTATGAGCCTGACGTTCCGCCACATCTGAGGTGGAAGCAAAAGTTAACATTCATTTTGGAAATTCCACGCAAATTGTCTGTTGTCCAAATCTTAAGATGTACCAAATTTTTTTTTACTTTTTTTTCCATTTGTGAAGATACTGGTATGAAAAGAACTTATCTTCCATCTCCTTTAGCCTGAATTGTATTTTCTTTTATCTCCTGATTTCCTTTATAAAACTTATGTTTGGTAAAGATATTGCATGAAACATTTTGCCACAGTTGCAATATTCACTGTCTTTCTGCGAATTGCCTTTGCAAAGATAATGTCAATTTAGAATTTTGGCTTTAACCCTATTCCAACTGGAGGGGGGGGGGGGGGGTGTTGCACCCACAAATGTAATAACGCCCACAAATAACACTTTACCCACAAATGTAATAATTTTTGATCGCCCACAAATGTAATAATGACTTTACCCACAAATGTAATAAATTTGAAGGGATTTTTGGCGAATCCGTTCTAAACTAAAATCCTATAGTAATGCGTTCATATAGCACAAAAGTGCAAAGTCTTTTTTTCAGACCGGGTTAATAAAACATCAAAGTACAAGTCCAAAGTCTTTCTTCCAGACCGGGTTGTTTCAAAAATTATAATATAAATCCAAAGTCTTTTTTCCAGACCCGGTTGTTTAAAAAAATATAATAAAAGTCCAAGTCTTTTTTTTCCAGACCCGGTTGTTTAAAAAATTGTGATATAAGTCCAAAGTCTTTTTTTCCAGACCCGGTTGTTTCAAAAATTATAATATAAATCCAAAGTCTTTTTTCCAGACCTTGTTGTTTAAAGAATTTTAATAAGTCCAAAGTCTTTTTCCTGACCCAGTTATTTCAAAATTTATAATATAAGTCCAAACTAAGATACGATAATGATATTCCTGTGGAAAAAATGGGAATCGAGCTTAGTCTTTTCTCCAGACCCAGTTAACTAAAACTGGTGGAATTAATAGCTTTGTTGTTGTTTCAACTTATACGGTGTATATTGTGAATATATGCAATAAGAGTAAATTGAGAATCAAGCGTAGTCTTTTCTCCAGACCCGGTTACCTGTTATTTAAACATTATGAATAACAGTTTTAAAACAGTATAAAGACCCCATAATCTTATTAATGCTGGATATAGCGTAGTCTTTCAGCCCGACCATTTTTTCTTTAAAAAAAACGCTAATAGTAAGAATTATAAAAAATCAAAGTCTAAGACCAAACAAACCTTCAACCTAAGAACCGGTTTTAAAAGAGGTTTAGAGTGTTGTCTTTATTCCAGACCTAAAACAGTTACGAAAAAAAATCTTCTAACATAAGACCTTATATTCTTATTCTCATGGAATAACACGAGTTTTAAAACGTACTCTTTCCTCCAGACCCGGCTATTAAAAAAAAGTAACTGAAAAACTTCGAATCTAAGACCAAATTTCCAAAGTTTCACCCAGTAAAAATATGTCTTTTTTTTAAATAATACTACTACCCCTACAAAACATTGTAATAACGCGTGGGTAAAGCAGACATCCTTTCTCCAGACTTGGTTACTATTTGAAAAATAAAATAGTGTTTACAAATATTCTAAAACGAATACCCAATAATCTAATTACTGTGGAACAACATGAAGACCGATTGTCGAAGATCGACTTTCCTCCAGACACAATTATTTCAGGAATAAAAAATCAATAAAACTCAACCCCCAACAACGAATCTAAGAACCAACAAATGAACAATCCTCCAAATTAAGACCATGCACGAGTATTATGCTTAGTCTTTCGTCTGGACCCGGTTATTTAAAAGATAAAGAAATATTGAAAAAAATGACAGCTGAGACCAATCTTCAAAATTAAACCCACTTAAAATGCTTGGGCTTAGAGTGTTGTCTTTACCCCTTACCGACGTATATTATAACTTTTGAATTTGGACGTATATTATAAGTTTGAAACAACCGGTTCTGGTAAAAAGCCTTTGGACGTATATTATAATTTTGAAAAACCGGGTCTGGAAAAAGACTTGGACTTGTACTGTAATATTTAATTAACCGGGTCTGGGAAAAGACTTTGAACTTTTGTGCTATATGAACGCATTACTATAGGATATTAGTTTAGAACGAATTCGCCAAAAATCACTTCAAATTTATTACAATAGGTAAAGTCATTATTACATTTGAGGGTAAAGTGCATTATTACATTTGTGGGCGTTATTACATTTGTGGGCGTTATTACATTTGTGGGTAAAGTGTTATTACATTTGTGGGCGTTATTACATTTGTGGGCGATCATTACATTTGTGGGTGTAACAGGGGGGGGGTCAAATTGCGATGTAAATTGTCTTCCTCGACATTTCACGTCATAAGTCTTTAATGCAAGATGATCCCGCCCGCTGTTTCATGACTTTTTTAAAAACTTATTTTGCCGAGATCTGAAGGGGATTCAGATTGCCCCCCCCCCCTCCGTGAAAAGAGGGGGTCAAAAAGCCCAGTTGGAATAGAGTAAAATCTAATAATCTAATCTTATAATAAATATAATGTAAATAATAGGATGGTGGTAAAACCCTTAGATAGTGGGTATGAGGACAGAATAAGTGTTAATTGCTCTTTTTCGATCCAAGTTGAATTAACAATTTTCACAAAGTTTGCATCATTGTTTTAAGACCCCAGCAAGAGAAAATTCACCTGTTTCTTCAACACGCTTTGATCAATAGCTAAGCAGAGGTAGAATGCAAATTAAGATGACTGAATGTTATATTTAACTGTTATCATTGCACAAACGCTGGCTTAAATTTGAATGTCCAATCATTCAGTAGAAGGGCCACGATAGACCAGACCGTATGTCTACATTTGATGACATGTTTTGCAGAGTAATCTTCACCTCCTACACTACTTACACATGTTGCCAATGTACTTGGTAAAATGTATATACTTTGATCATTAAAATCAATTATATGGAAATATAAATTGTATTGGACTGGAAAATAGATTGTTATAAGCTTAGATTGTAAAAGATATGGGATTGATTTCCATGCAGTTTCTTCAAATACTGTTCAAGGTAATCTCTTGAAATGTTAACATGGACATAAAACTAAAAAAATGATGATGTTGATATTCAGGGCACAAAGATACTGTTTGTCACAGGCAAAAATGTGGAGCACCTCTTACAACCCAGCACCATGAATAAAATCATAAAAGACTTCAGGGTGACTGGGTGATGCACAATGGCATTCTGTTCAGAAGAAATTAGTGACATTAACAAATTCTGTTAAAAATGAACATCAAATTAATTCTTTATTTAGAAACGAGGATTCAGAGAAAACTTCATAGAATTATTAAAATCAAGGTGAATACTGTATTATCTTGATTTATGATGTATCTATTTTCAGCCTGATATGAGCTTCAATTTCCAAATTAACAATTTTCACTTCACAAAGTTTAAATATGTTCATTAAGTACATAGGCAATACGTTTAATCTTTGAAGGGAATAAAGTTTGCTCTACACAACATGTCAGCGAATACAGTGACATTGTTTTGTCTATCACGGCTGTACTTGAGAGGGGTTGGACAGCCAATTTTAGCCAGAATTTGAGCAATAACGAAGTGTAATATGAATTTCAGTCATCTATATTTGTATTCTAAATGTAACTTTATTAAGCTCTTGGTTGAAGATTGGATGACATTTTTTTGGCTGGTGTCTTTAAAAGAAATTGGTCAGCATGTTGCTGTAGTGGAGTTGTGCCTAAAGTAGGATGATGGTTATGTGTCGGGACACTTAACAAAAATCAAGTTACCCTGTTTCCCCCTTTGATTTCACAAAAAAAAAATAAAGTGAAGTTAATATTGGGATAACTTTTTCTTTGTAAAGTGGTCAACGGTACATTTTGGGATCTCCGTGAAACATAACTTGCATTCTCTTTGAAATAAGAGTTAATTTCCTCTGTCTGGATACCCAACCTGTAACTGGGTATACATCTATGATAAATGAAACAAACATTGTTGCATCCAAAATGTAATTTTTTTTATGTTTTCACATGAATGGTTTCCTTAAAACATTCAGATACATAGAAATTGAACACCTCTGGAAAGAAAGTACTTTAGTACACAAAGCCATTTTGTATTGGTTATGTTCACTTTACAAAATAATTCCATTTGGGTTATGGCACTATAAAGGCGTTTGTACTTGGGTAATTCTTCCACTGATCGCCAATTTTTCTTAATACAGTATGGGAAACTCAGAAGTAGCAATGGCATTAAAAAATAAACACTTTCGAACTTTCCCAAGGAATGGTCAATAATTTTTCATTGTGTTCTGGACCAGTCTGGCAATAAATCGGGGGAAAGAGTGTGAAGCATCCTACTCTGCCGTTTTGGGTGGGAGATATTATTCACTTTTAGTAATATTTCTAGTTGTTAGTGAGCAAGTTAGTTGCATGATTTGGAGTGTCACTAAATACATGTATGTTTAAGATTTTATGCTGTTTACCTAAATTCAGTTATTCAAAGTGGAGAGTGCCTTGTGTAGAAAGCAAGAAGAAGTGGGAGAGAGATGAGGAGGAAAAGCCACTGTTGTACTTTCTTATTGTGAATGAACACACCTTGTTGGAATGCTTATTTTCGAAAAAAAAATTGTGTGTTTGTTTTGGTTTGCCCATCAAGAAGACTGTTATTAGTGAACAGATTATTGTTCCTGCTAGCAATCGAAATATCAAAAAAGGGGAAAGAAAAAGATCAGGGTTTGTCTTACTGTGTTTCCCTGGTGCATACGTATCATAAAATGCTTTTAATCTGATGTGATATTCATGTATAATTACTGTATTGAAATTAGAAATTTAATATGGAGTATTGTTAAATTACAACTTTTCACTTCGTTATGAAGGGAGAGTCCAGGTCATCTTATAGATGATTTTCATAGCAACATATGGATTCATCAAAGTCAGATAACAAGTTTGGGGAAACAAACTGAGCCCTGCAAAATATAAACTTTTCGTAAGCATGCAGTAATCAAGGCTGATGCCTCTTTCAAATTATTTGTATGTTTTTTTAATAATTGTATGAATATCATAATGTACATTAATAGTAGTATAGTTTATGTGCTGCATGTGTATTCACATTAGAGTTGACTGGTTGAGACATTATTGTGATGTAGATGTACATTTCTCTCCTGTTATAGTGAGACATTCATGATCAAGTACATAACCTTGTAATGAAATCTTTTTGAACATAAGTCATATACATGGACATGTCTGAGACTGGAAACAGGAAAGATACTTCTGCATTGTTTTACAGAAACTTGTTTTAGTGCTCATATAACAGGAGTAGACTGTATAAATATGTATGTGTATTTTTTCACAATCACAACTTTAAGTATGGTTATTGAACCAAGTATTCATAATACACAAAACACACAATCAACATTAGGTCACTCGTGAGAAATTTTTTTACCGTTTTTGTTTGATTACCTTTTTAAAATCTAGAAATTTTTGTTACAAAAGGATACTCAGGTATAAATATTTAATTCAGTTCTACTAAATATACTTAGTTTAATTTATGAAGAAGAGAAAGCAACAGGTAAATGTTACTCCATAATCTTTGTAGAATTTACCTGCTAAACCTAACATACGTAGGCTTTAAGTTGCAACGTGCGTGAAATTTACTAATAAAGATAATGACATCGTAAATCATATGTAAAATGCATAGTAGCAATTACAATAGATACTAAATTATCCAGTAATTTATACTTAATTTAATTTTGTAAGATCAACATAAACAATAAAGATATTAAGTATAGTCTACTTTTTAAAGCCAAGTAGGACTTACACCAAATATTTTAACCATCAAGTAAATGCAACGAAAAAATTATGTGTGGAAAATAATTAAACAAATGTGAGAACCATTGTAAACTTTACTTAAATTAATCAAGTAAATTTAGAGAACAGTAATGGTGTGCACCGTGTAGATTCTACTTAATCCACCTTATTGCAATTGACAAACGTAGAATAAACCATCTTGTATATGGTACACATTGATTGATAAATATGATATTGATAAAAATTACTATGGAAAGTGATTCTCCGGCTGGTTATACTTAATTCATTCTATTAAAATTAAACAAACAAATTTTAAGTAGATTTCAATTTTAGGAAATATTTTAAATAAGTTTTCCTATATGAAATTAGTAAAAAAATACCTGATTAGGTTTCATAATCACAACTTTACTTTGGAAAAAGTTATTCCTGCTAAAAAAAAAAAAAAACCGGTGGAAGAAATTAAATTGAGTAGAATCAACATTTTTTTTAACAGTGTGTAGTTAGGATGGAGATTGGTATGTAAACTACATAGAACAGGTTTAAGTGATATGCTTTATAGAAGTACAAGTTTATAATTAGTACAAGTAAGATTTCCTAGGTTATGTTTTGAAGAAACATATATATGCATAGTCTCACTTTTCTTAAAACATTTATGTTTTATAAATCATGACAATTTAAGTTAATTGATTTTCTTTCTTTATTTTTCAATCTGCAGGACTGGAGTAACAGATTCTTTCATTCAAGAAATCCAACAATTTAACATTGAAGACTTAGGAACCACGTGATGAAGATGGAAAAAGGTTTTTTTCCAAGTCCAATTTGAAAAAAAAATATTATCACAACCCAAATGCATGACGTATGACATTTCTTATTAATTTTCATAAAAACTGGTTGCAAAAAGAGAAGCTATAAACATACAAATAGGAGCGGCGGATTGAAATTTAAAGTGGGAGGGGGCACAGGGAAAATGCTGTTTTATGGGAAATTTTTAAAAAGTTGCGAGCGAGAAAAATTTTGACATTTTGAAAACAAATATCCAATTTTGTTTTAGATTTCGACAAAATATTCAAAATGATTTATTTCATCCTTTGCTTTCCTTTTTTTTTCTTGGTCGTAATTTATTTTTTTTTTTGGGGGGGGCAAGAGCATTGGCGGCGGAAGGCAAAATAATTTAGGGGGTTCACCTGAATTTATCCACCTAAATCTTAAAAGGGCCCACACAAATTTCCAGCAAAAAAAAGATTGTCAACCACAATTTTAGGGGGGCACTACAATTTTAAGAGGGGGTCTACCTGAATTTAGGGGGATGCAGGAAAAAATTTGATGAGCAAAAAAAAGAAAAATATTCTCAAGTAAAAATTTAGGGGGGGGGGGCAGGTCCCCCTAAACTGCTTATATACCCCACTCACATGAACTATTAAATTTAATGCACAAAGGATTTCCTTCAGAAGTATATTATAGAAATGAAAATATTGTTTTCTTGTTTCAAAGGGCACTCGTCAAGGTGACCATAAAACAGATCATTCTCAGGTAAAAGGGGCACAGAACAAGTTCTTTAGGAGCACTTTTCTTGGGAAAAAGGGGGCAGTGATTCAAGAAAGGGCACTTTCGAGAAGGCGAGGGGGCACTTTGTAACACATGAAACGGGCCCTCAGATGGAAGGGCACAGAATACGTTTGGGGGGCATTTTGGGGTCAAAAAAAATTAGGAAGAGCACTAATTGGTAACACCTAAAACGGGTTCTCATCAGGTGAAAGGGACATATTACACGTTCGTGAGGGCATTTTTCTTGCATAAAAAGGCACTTTTCAGTGCTTCAAAGAGTGGGGGGAATTGTGCCCTTGTTACACCCACAAATGTAATAATCGCCCACAACTGTAATAACGCCCACAAATGTAATAACACTTACCACAAATGTAATAACGCCCACAAATGTAATAACACTTTACCCACAAATGTTATAATTTCATCCACCAATGTAATAATGCACTTTACCCACAAATGTTATAATTTTGGAGGGATTTTTGCCAAATCTGTTCTAAACAAAAATCGTATAGTAAAGTCTCTTTTCCTGGCCCGGTTAATTAACAAATTATAATATAATCACTATACGATTTTAGTTTAGAACGGATTTGCCAAAAACCCCCTCAAATTTATAACATTTGTGGGCAAAGTCATTATTACATTTGTGGGCGATCAAAAATTATTACATCTGTGGGTAAAGTGCATTATTACATTTGTGTGTGAAATTATTACATTTGTGGGTAAAGTGTTATTACATTTGTGGTAGTTACATTGTTCGATGTTATAACATTTTTGGTGCAGCAGCCCCCCCCCCCACCCAACCAGCGTACAAAAAAATCTTTTGGTTCAAAGTATTAACATACGCTTAAGAAAAAGTTAAAGCTTAATCCTCTGATAATGTGATTTTCTTTCTGGATAATTAATAAAATTCATGACTAACCAGAGAATTCCTTTATGTGTTTCATTTGTCTTCATAAAGTATTTGTACAGAGCTAAAATGAAAGGGATTTGGAATTGGCAAAATTCAAAATGAGACGGAGATCGAGAGAGGGAAAGAGTGATGAGAAGTGGGTTGAAAAGAGATGAGAAAGAAATGGAGGGGCACATATGAAGAGATAATTTAGAGGGGGTGGTAAGAGAGCTGATGTTGGAAGTAGGAACAAAAGGGGTGGAAGAAGAATAAGAAGAGATTTTTGGAAACCAGGAGACATATAACAAGTGGGAAAAGAAGAAGGAAATATATGAAGAGTCAAGTTGAAAAAGGGGCTAGGGTCACTCCAAGAAAATCATTTTTTTATTCTCCCATATTGCAATATTCTTATGCGAAAATGAATTTTCATGATACCCTACCATGAGAAATTTAAAATTGGGTATAAAAGAAATCTACTTATCTTCATAATTTTTAAGATATTATTTTCCAGAAAAAATATGTATGGACCTAACCCCTTTTGAAAAAAAAGGTGAATTGTCTTTTTTTAGTTCACTTTTTTATGGGAATTTCAACTTTTCTATGGTTTCATCTTACAGAGCTACTAAAAATCAATAAAGACATAAAAACGAATTTGATTAAAAATGGACCTAACCCCTTTTAAAAGTGAGCTCCTCATATGTTGGAGAAAGGCGGCAAAAAAGAACACGAGTGGGAAAATGATTAAACGAAAAAAAAAAACAGAGTAAGAAATAAAGGGGACAGGAAACATATTGATCATGATAAACTGGGGCCCGTTTCATCATGACTGACAAGTATGGTAACTACGAATACCAATCATAATCAAGGTTCCCACGGTTATCACAATAATAGCGATGTTTAAATAGCTCAGTGTAATTCGTTATAAAACGGACGCCAGAAGAAAGCAGGCTCGGGAATCCATGAAGATTTGTTTTTCCTTCTCGAAATTTGTAACAAGAAATATTTTTTAAGTGGTGAAAGATATTTTTTCAGTATTCATACTCAACCAGTGAAAATGAATACCATCATTGTAATAACCATGATTTGCCCCCATACCCCCCATAAAAAGAAAACAAAACTTTTTGGTCAGTACAACAGCCCCCTTTGATATTTCCGCGGCCTCTGCCAGCTATTTAGAGTCGAGATTCTTTACATTTGTTAAAAACTAAGATTGCTGGACTCTCCAAGGAATTTTATATTACTTTTTGGGACATTGTCAAGGATCCCTTACTTGTTTTTTTGATTTTTTCTTTTCAAGAAAATGAATTATCAGCAAGTCAAAAGCAAAGTGTCATATCTTTAATTTGTAAACCAAATAAAGACAAACGTCTACTAGAGAGTTACAGACCTATATCGTTGATAAATGTGGACGCAAAAATATGTTCAAAAGCATTAGCCAATAGGATAATCGATGTTTTAGATGAAATAATTGACAAAGACCAATTTGCATTCCTCCGCGGAAGAGCAATAGGGGAAGCTATCCGAAACGTACATGACGTATATCATTTTCTTAGGGCGGAACAGAAAGCAGGATTCATTGCTTCAGTAGATTTTAAGAAAGCGTTTGACTCGCTAGACCACGACTATTTATTTGAATGTTTAGATTCGTTTGGTTTGGGCGCATCGTTTATTAAGTGGGTTAAAACCCTTTATAAAAATTTAGAAGGTTGTGTTCTGAATCATGGTAAATCTACTGAATACTTTACTTTACTTATTACGAGAGGGGTAAGACAGGGGATCCCCTCTCCCCCTATTTATTTATAATATCTCTAGAAACACTTGCTACACGTATTAAGAATTCAATTGATATACGTGGTATATCAGTTGGTACCAGTGAATTAAAACCGTCTTTATACGCAGACTATTTTTGCTCATTTTGTTCAGATGTAAATTCTCTTAACTCATTATTTGATATTATGCAACAGTTTGAGAAGTGTTCAAGTTTAACAATTAATTTAAAGAAGACAGAAATTTTAAAGATTGGTAATGTGTCGAATGCAGTTTTCAGACATAATTTCAATTTTGTAGATACTATAAATGTGCTTGGTACTTTTGTGGGTACTGGATCAGATACTGCGCAAGTTAAAAAAGCAGAAGAAATACTATCATCAATACAAGTTACTTTAAACATGTGGAAAATGAGAAGCCTAACTTTATTCGGTAAAATTCAAATAATTAAATCATTTGGAATATCCAAATTCATTTATTTATTTTCATCCACTCTTTTACCCGATTGGTTTCTTAAAAAGTTAGAGAGAGTGTTTTTCAGTTTTATTTGGAATGGACCCGACAAAATTAAAACAAACGGAGGAATTAAGATGGTAGATGTGTATTCGGCTGTTAAAGCCCAGCAGTTATTTTGGATAGAGAGAATTAAACATGCAGATAAACAAGGATGGTTTCAAATTCTTCAATATTACCTTAAAAAGAACGGGGGATTGTTTGTATTTAACTGTAACTATGGTCTTAAAATGTTGAACTTTGATATTCCTCAGTTTTATAAAAATATTTTACAATGTTGGGATTCTCTTAATGTGAGAAACAGAGAAGATAATACGAAGTTCCAGATCATCTGGAACAATAAACAACTGAAAGTTACTCGAGATATAATCTTCTTTCGAAAATTATTTTTAAAAAGAATTGTGTTTTTTAATGACATCCTTACTGAAGGATGTACTTTAAGATGATTGGATTAAATGAAAGGGTTATTTGAGTTAAATGCCAACGATTACTTTCGATTACAAGGAGTGTATTCTGCTCTTTTAAAGACAAAATTTTCTAAAATATCATATACGGACTCATTTAAGAATGCTGCTATATCAAATATTATCCTTCCTGTTGAGTTGGTACAGCTAAACAAAATAAAAAGTAAATATTTTTATGATCTGTTAGTAGCAGAAAAAATGAGCGTCCCGTAAGTACGTTTAGACTTCAAAACAGATATCATGTTTCAGATAAAGAATTGGTATTAGCTCGTTCATCTATTCTATTGAACACTATTGATGTAAAATACAGAGAATTTCAGTTCAAAGTATTGAACGATATTTTAAACTTGAACTATAACTTGTATAAAACGCATACATTCGTAATTCCGAAGCTTCGTAATTCCGAAGGTTCGGTTATTCCGAAGGTTCGTATTTCCGAAGGTTCGTAATTCCGAAGGTTCGTAATTCCGAAGGTTCGTCAATCCGAAAACGAAATAAGGTTCGTAATTCCGAAGGTTCGTTAATCCGAAAACGAAATAAGGCTCCTAATTCCGAAGCTTCGTAATTCCGAAGGTTCGGTTATTCCGAAGGTTCGTATTTCCGAAGGTTCGTAATTCCAAAGGTTCGTAATTCCGAAGGTTCGTCAATCCGAAAACGAAATAAGGTTCGTTAATCCGAAAACGAAATAAGGTTCGTTAATCCGAAAATCAAATAAGGTTCGTATTTCCGAAAATGAAAATTATTCATTTTGGTAACAAAAACGGTGTTGTCATTACAAGATTACACGATATTATGCAATGATAGTAATAATGATCGATGATACATGCGTGTGTTGTGGCCAAAAGCAAAAAATAGGCGCCCTGATCAAGCATATTATAGGCTAATTTCGATTTTATCAGAGCAGTTGCTGCCTAAGCAAATGGTTTAAAGATGCAGGGGATCAAGTGTGTTGGTCGCGTGCGAGTAACCTCTAGATAATAGGATTTGTATTGGATGGGATGTCATTTTTAATAACAGCTTCTGCTGGTAATAAAAATAAAATTAATACTAATAATGATCCTTGTGAGATGTTGAAAGCGCGAATCGCAAGCTCAAACTAGTAGACATTTCATGTAACAAGACGTGAACTTAAACATTTTGAGCATTTTTTGTAATCGTGAGAAAGATGTGTATCTTTCTAAAGAATTAACTCGAGGGCGAGCTGTAATTTGTTTATATACTAACCTGGGGCCCGTTGCATAAAACTTTTTACCTGAGAAAACTCAGGTTGTTTTTACCGGAGTTTTTGGCCTGTGCTAAAGTCAATGGCGGAAATCAGACTAACCTTAGTTTTCAGTTTTTACCAGAGTTTTCTCAGGTAAAAAGTTATATTCAACAGGCTTCTAAGTAATCTTTTAAGGACTGCATTTAGTGACTCATGAATAGAATATATATCTCACGAACTAAATAATGAGAGCGCGAACCGCAAGCTTAAAATTTGTGATATTCCACCTGAAAACTGGACATTTTATACTTTTTTTGTAACCAGGAATAGAATGAGTTCCTCAATAAACAATACTTGATGCGAGCGAGAAACGTGGGCCAAAAATTTCCAACCTGAAAACTGGACATTCTAAGCAACAAAAAAATAATAGCTGGGAGAACAGTTTTCAGAACTGAAGTGGCTTCCCTGGGTAAATAATATCTATATCATTATTATCATTCTAGGCCTACATGACATTTCCAAAAGTTTGAGCACGTGATTCGCTCGCAACATCTCACAAGGATGCCCTTTTAACAGTAATTGACCAAAAAGGCGAATTTTACATCTTCAGATTTGATTCCTCCCAAACCGCTTGCTCGCTACGCTCGCAGAAATGAAACGTAAATATATAATTTATCAATCAGTGATCACTTAAATTTTTTTGCTCAATTCAATTACTACAAAACACACAACCTCTTTACACAGATGATGATCTCATGGTGAAAATATACGTTTGCACCAAATTGCCCCTATTGGCCCCTTTTTTGGCTTTGCCCCCCCCCCCCAGGAAAATACGTTCCGCCGCCACTGGTTGAAACACGCATCGTCTTCATGGCTAACTGCAAAAAGTTCTTAAAATGTCCCCTTTAGATCAGGTCAGAGCTTATATATTTAAAATTTCTGTTTGCGCTCCTTGCTCGCAGTTATCTAAATTTAGTTACATAGGCATCTCGTTTTGAAGATCACAAACATATTGCCCATCATATTAAAAAAATATAGCTCGCGCTCGCATTATTTAAAAAGAGTTTATCATGTTATTACATATTTACTTTATTTTACAAGTATAAAGCTAATTATTGACTGTTAGGACTACCCTTTCAAAGAAATAAACAAAAATCAACTTTAAGCTGCCGATCGAGGAAAATATGGCTGAAAAAAATTGCCCCCCCCCCCTATTTGACGAAAGTTGGATCCGCCGGGAGGGAGGCAGGGGGCACTTGCATCCCAAAAATGAAATAAAAAACAGGGAAATGAATATTTTCCAAAATGGGAAAGTTCCTTTTTAAAAAATAAATATGCCGTTTTTCGTGTTTTTCGAAATGAAATACTCTTTTTAAAGTATACAAGTTAAGTTAAGTTTTCAGGCTGGAATATTGCACTCTCATTCGATTGGTGAAATATGCATCCTAAAGAGGTCACTAAATTCTTTCTTTAAGATTCCTTTTCTGGTCAGTATGTTTAAGCTCGCGTTATGCGCTAGTGTTAATTCCTTAGTTAGATGCACGTCTTTTTAATGACAGCAGAAATTTTGCTCGGATTTAAAAAAACTTATTTTCATTTTTTATTGAAATACCCTAAAGTTTTAGCTTGTGATTCACGCTCGCAACACCTCGCAATAATGCCATTTTAAGAATAATTGACCCCAAAAAACGTTTTACAACTTCACCTTTGAATTTGTTTTACCAAGCCGCTCGCTCATTATACTCTCCCGAAAAATAAAGCCTAAATATACGTTTTGCCATAATAAGAAATCACTTCAAAGAAGGTTTTTCTCTACTTAATCACTATCAAACACACAATGACTTCAAGCAGATGATAATCTTAAGGCGAAAATATCACCAAAGTGTCCATTTTGACGTATGAGTTTCATTTTTTGGCTTTACCCCCCAAACGAAAATTCGTTCGGCCGCCCTTGCCTTCCCATCCTCATAACAATTGAACGGTAACATTGTCCCCCGCCCCCACCCCCACCCCTTGCCTCTGCCTCTGCTTTCCCGGTTTTCATTTTTCGGATTAACTAACCTTATTTTGTTTTCGGATTAACGAACCTTCGGAAAAACGAACCTTATTTCGTTTTCGGATTAATGAACCTTCGGAACAACGAACCTTATTTCGTTTTCTGATTAACGAACCGTCGGAATAACGCCACAAATGTTCGGATTAACGAACCCTTTCGGATTAACAAAGATCGAGTTATAGGGAATTTACGTGTTTCGGAATAAAGAACCTTCGGAATTACGAAGTTTTTTTTACCTGTTTTTTGGAATTGCCCATTTACACAGTTATTTTGGAATCAGCTAGGAAAAGAACTCACTATGTTTGATTTTTCATTATTAACCGAAAAAAGTGTAATACTCGGTATTTTGTCAATAAAATATCTTCTTTTTAATCATGTTTTAGTTATTGCAAAGAAATCAATTTATCTAAGTAGATGTAAATCATGTAAACCAACAGTTCTGATTGTGTTGATTTGTTAACTCGATCGTATAAAATGGAAAAGAATATAGCAATTCGAAATAACAAAAGGAGTGTCCACGAACGCAGGTGGCGAGACATGGTACAGTGGATATCCACTTATGTTATGTAACTGTTATGTAATTTCTTATAATGTATCATCCGTATTTGTTCAACTGTATTGAATGAATGTACCTTGAAGTGACCAATAAAACATCATTAAAAGAAAGAGATTGCTGGTATATCTTACCATGTGAAAATTTGAGGATGGCAAAAGCACTAGACCATTCTACCTAATCGCGACTTCCCTTTTAGAATTAGCATAGGCCTATCAGACGCAATACAAACATTGTTTTGTTTTAAGTATCGCTTGTGATATCGATACTTTATAAAGCGTAACGTATCGTCTCAGATTTGTGCTTGCTTGATTCACTGAATCCTTCGCGTCACGCCAGCGCGTAACAAAATGAATACATTAATGAATTTTCCAAGTTGACCTTTGTCATTGCGCTGATGTGCGTACTGTCTAATAAACGTACAAAACCACAGTTGACGAGGGAGCATCGTACGAAATTAATATCAATGAGGGCCTATTTTAGCCTGTAATGAATTAAACAATATGGCGGTAGCTTCGGGGGACTTGGCGAACCCCATCTACTATTATGAATAGCGACCCTCATTCACTTTTATGACTGGCGAAACCCTTCTGCTATTATGACTGGCGACCCTCATCCATTATTATGACTGGCAAACCCTTCCTACTATAATGACTGGCGCTCCTCATCCACTATTATGACGGCGAACCCCTTCTGCTATTATTACTGTCGACCCTCATCCCCTATTATGACTAGCGTCCCTTATCTAGTATTATGAATACCGACCCTCATTGTTGATTATGGCTAGCGATCCTTATGATCAATTACCCTTATGGTGCTTTATGAATAGCGACAATTATCTTGCATTATGAAAATCGGACCTTATGACTCATGGTCCTTATGACCTTATGACTAGCGACCCCTTTTCCCTATTATGACTAGCGAACTTTCGGGTATAGGATTTTGCACGTTATGACTCGCAGTCCTTATGACCAGTTAGTATTATGACTTATGGTCCTTATGACTGGCGGGCTTATCCCTATAACCCATCCGCATACAATTTTGAATGTCAATTGTTAACAGTTGTTCAAATGTTAATAAGCACTTTTAGAAATGTACGTCCACGTAGTGGACTGGTACGAGATGACGTCATTTTTTGGCCTGCCATATGCCTCAGGTCCTCACACACGTCCACTATCAGAATTGAGAACCTCGCCACATCCATTTTGCGGTTCTCCTAAATCATAGACGACGTGCACGTGAGTGACGTCATTTTAACCGTTCAAGCTCAGCATGAAGATCAACCTTTCCCTTTTAAAACACAGTCTTCAGTGACTTTTTGCTTTCTGATCTTCAAAATATATATCGATATCTTTCCTAACTCGGGTAAAAAGGAATCAAAGCGAGTGAAATGGCAAGTGTGCACAAGTTGCACCTTCGCATCACCCGACCGGGTCGCCAGGCGATGGTACGCCAGATCTTCCGGGTCGGGCAGCGTGTCATGACCCGCTGGTTATCATGCTGTTTCACGTGGACGTACGTACACGTACCAGTCGAGTGAAATCTAAAATGTTCGCATCTGTAGTGAACAAGGGCAGACGACGACGTTGATTCGAACGATCAGAGGACTGCGACGCCGTTCACGTTCACTACTCCTAAAAGTCTCTATTTATAACGTTGTTCTGAAGAATAGAAATAATTAATGCAGAATAACATCATGTATATAAATCAATATGTTTTGGATTAGTTAAACTGTGAGTGGAAAAAGCACTACGACAGTTATTGTATACTGTATATATGCATATATATGTGTAAAACTAAAGTGGAAAGAGAACTACTTCAAAGTTACTACGAAAAAAAGAGAGAAAAAGAAAAAAAGTTATTTATAAATAAGATATAAAAAGAACAAACTTAATGTAATTAGATTTTGTAATGTTACAAAAACCAAGGAAGGAAGTATAAGACACAATGAACAAAGACGTGTTGTTTGTTACAGCAGACTGAACCATAAGGTTCACAAACTTTGGCAAAATTTTGGATTTAGACATTTTATACCAAGTATTCCTAATATGGCTTTAGAAATTGTCCCTGAATGATTTATTGTTGTTCCATAGTTCCCTAAAGCTAGCAATTGCTCAGTAATGCCTTTTTTGAAGTTAATAGCTACTTAAATAATCCAGCCTGTCATAATTTATATACACAAGCCCCTCTTGTTTAAGGGGAAGATGTGATGTATTGCTTTTAAATCATTACCAAATATATGATGATGTAACAATCACTCTCTTTGTCTACTGGAAACAAGGAAAGCCCAGAGTGGCTGCATCAATAAACCCTCACTCTTACTCTGCACATCTCCTGAGTCAGACGTCTTCTTTGTCTCTTTTATAGTCGCAGACACGTGGCTGCCACCACTGTCTAATAAGTATATAAATACTTCACAGTCTTCAATCATAAATAAAGGAATGCGTACCAGGAAAAAAAATGACAAGCAAAGAAAAATGGTCTTCAATCGTACCAGAGACTAGAGTCATTCTGGGAAAAAGAGGCGTGTATAACCCTTAATAATTATACTTGCTTATATAGCGCTTAATACTTACTTTGTCAGAAGTCTCTAAGCGCTCTACAGTATATGCAGCATAATTATCCTGTCTTTAGCAGTGCAACTGTTACGCACGTTGCGTTTCAAGGAATACATTCCTGCCAGGTACCCAATTACCTCACCTAGGTTGAGTGCAGCACATTGTGGATCAATTTCTTGCTGAACCTTAAGAAGCATTTAGGGGTAGAATTTGGGAACCGGACTATTTCCCACAATTCAATTATGTTCAATCTGATAGGATCGGTGCCCAAGCTAATTTCTCATGTTTGACCACTTAATTTGCATAAAGAAAATGGCTGCAAAATTGACGATTCAGAATATTATCTCGACATTGTTCTTTAATTTTATTTGCGTTCACACACATGAACGCTGCAAAATCCTGCATACATGTGTAGTTTTCGGGAAAATTTGTTATTTTTGTTTCCGGCTAATTAATTATGCAAATCTATGCATATTTTGGATCATTATGCTTTCAATTCATAATTTCAGCTCAAATGTTTTCATATTAGTACAAATAGCATTTCGTCATTATAAATAATTGTAGCGCCCTAAGAACATAATATCACAGTGAAAATTAATTTATTTTATTGTTATTAAAATTTTATGGATTTCTTTGTATTTTATACCTTTTTTGTGCATATTTTGTTATGATCTGTCAAAGTGTTGATTGGCAGGAAATAATTAGTTTCGATGATTTGTGCATGTTTGTATTCGCATATGGGCGTTAACACATGCACCGACTCCCACACTCACATCTGCATACAAAAGTAAATTCCTGCAGGGAGGGCCTTCCCATTCAAAAGCACACTGGTGGTTATCCAACAAATTCAATTAATATACCTGTTTTCAAGCGAATGTCACTATTGATTGCTTGGATTTTTATTTTAAAATGCTTTTTGAAATGAGATATCAATCAATACATTCAGATTTGATGTTTGAAGGTTTGCGTGGTGGCATGTACAATTGCTGATGTGGTTTACGGTACACCATGTGGAGTGTTATAGAAACAGTGGATAGAAGAAGAGAAGAAGTGGATAGGCGAGAAAGTGGAGATTTGAGAGTAGAGTATTCTTTCTTGAAAATAGTCAAAAAAAGGACTGTAAACCAGAAGGAATGTTGAGTGAGAACAGCTTGAGTAGTAGAGCTGGTAGAGCTGGAACCCCTGATCATCGACTCAGACCTAGCATCCAGAACCAATCTCACACCAGACCAGACCCACGAAAGACCAGACCCACGACCTCCTCATCACCTGTCTCAACCCCAACTCCTTCAAATTGCGCAACAACTTCTACAAACAACTACAAGGAGCAGCCATGGGGCCACCTCTCTCATCAGTCATCGCTAACATCTTCATGGAACATTTCGAGCACCAAGCACTCAAGACTGCGGACAAACCTCCTTCACTCTGGCTCCGCTACGTCGACGACACCTTTGTCATCTGGCCGCACAGCACACCCGACCTTCACCAGTTTCTCAACCACCTCAACCACCAGCACCCCAGCATCAAGTTCACCATGGAGACCCAACGCGACAATTCAATTCCATTTCTAGACGTTCTCATCACTAAGACACCGTCTGGATTCCCATCTCACCAGGTGTACCAAAAACCTACCCACACAGACCGCTACCTCAACTTCCGCTCACACCACCACCCGTCCATCCACCAATCAGTCGCCGACACCCTCGTCAGACAAGCCCACCAACTCAGCGACAAGGCACACTTACAACAAAAACTGAAACACGTGACCAATGCACTCACCACCATCAACCATTACCCCAGAAGAAGGATCAACACTCATCCATCCAGTCACCAACCCAGCACCAACAGCACCAAAAACCCATCCGAAACCAAGCCCATCGCTACCATAGTACTTCCCTACATCGGCAAGACTTCACACCGACTACAACGCATCCTTCACTCTGCCAGCATCCTCGTCAGACACCAATCCTCTCGTAAGCTACACTCCATCCTTCACTTTCATAAGGACAAGCACCCATTCAACAAGCAACCAGGCGTCTACAAGATCCCCTGCGACTGCGGCAAAGTCTACAAAGGAGAAACCGGCCGAGTCTTCGACACCAGACTCAAGGAACACAAGACCCACCACCGACGCAGCGACTGGGACCGATTTGCCATCGTCAAGCACGCACAACAAGAGAATCACCGCATAGAATGGAAGAAGAGCCACCTAATCAACAAGATCCGGCACTGGAATACCAGAAGGGTCAGGGAAGCCATTTAGATACATGAACAACACAATGTGCCTCAAGACCCTGGCCTCCACATCAACAGCATCTGGCATCCAATCCTACGTCACCATCAAACTTTTTACCAATCCACAAACAACCCGCCGTCCACTGTCACCCCATTGAGCCCTCCTACCCAACACAGCAGTCTTATTCCATCACCAACTCAACCAGGGACTCCGCTGACGCACACACCGCCGCCACCGACACCTCGCTACAACCTCCGCCGACGACCCAATACCTCATCCGTACACTACGCCACCCACTCACTTCCGCCGAAGCTTACCCGACGACTCCGCCGACTAACACGCACAGAACGCCACCACTGATGTACCTACCACATCGCCGACACACACACACACGCCGCCGTCTACTCACCGCGTCCGCATATCACGCCCACTCGTTTCCCGCCAAAACCGCTGATCCACGCACAGAGCGCCACCTACGACGTCAGCCCGCCGTGACCACCGGCCTAGAGCTTCCCCCTTACGTCCGCACGCACGCCACAAGTACCGCCGCACGCCGAGCGAACACTCACTGGGCGTTGTGGCGTGCACCTGTAATCCAAGCTATGTGGGGAAGTTACAAATTAATGCAGAGGTTCAAGGTTCGAGCCCTGGTCACGTCTTTCGGATGGTGACGTTAAAGGTCGGTCCCAGACGTACATAATCATATCTTATTGATACACGTCTGACAAAACTCAAATACACAGACACACGAACACTCACTCCTGAAGAGGAACAGTTAACCTGTCCGAAACGTCGAGTCTCTCTACTACTCATCATCTCTCCTCGCAGACTCAAGCCAGCATCTCATCAGCTCTACTACTCAAGCTGTTCTCATTCAACATTCCTTCTGGTTTACAGTCCTTTTCAGGACTATTTTCAAGAAAGAATACTCTACTCTCAAATCTCCACTTTCTCGCCTATCCCCTACTTCTCTTCTTCTATCCACTGTTTCTATAACACTCCGCATGGTGTACCGTAAACCACATCAGCAACATTCATATTTGCTATTTTAAATCATGGATTATTAACCCTTTGCGAGCGACGGGCTTCCACAGAAACCTAGCGTGTCATTCACTTAGCTACGACGGGCTTCTACAGAAGCCGAGATTTTTTTGGTTTAATTCGATGAAGTTTTTCAGCTTTTCTCTAATTGTTGTGCACTAAAACCTCTGCCACTATTTCCTTTATAAATCTATTTCATTAACAGAATGGAAAAAATATATACAGCTACGTGGGGAAAAATCCCGAAAATAGGAAATCATTTCAACTTTATCCGATTTTTTCGTTGGAGACGGGGAAGAATTTTTTGGTGACGAGCACGTACGCGCGCGCAAAAGGCCTGATCGCGTGATTTGTTTTGATCAGGTGATTCGATCCATAACGTTCACTAACATCTTTTTTTCTGCAAGATCGTCACGTAATAAGCTACGCGTTTATTCACCATTTTCGTCTAATTATTTGTTTCATCAAGGAGATTTCACTCTAGAATGTTATTTTTTTTATTTTTTTTTAAACAAGTGCACACCTAGTTACCAATAATGCATATAGCATTTCCATTTATTTGAAAGCATTCATTTCATTGATCGATTGTATTTTCGGAAAAAAGAAGCTTGTACGAGAGTAATGATTTAGTAGTTGAGCAATCTCGGTGCACTTTCGAACTTTTTCCCTCCCCATATCATCCCTCTTCTTCTCATTACTTTTGTCTTCTATTCTGTTAAAAAATGATAAAAGAAAGCAGTTTAGCACACCATTCATCCTATGCTCTTTTCAAAAGGAAAACGTCCATATCCGCACTACCCAAACAAAAGAATGTATCGGCGGCAACTCAAACAAATTCCTTCCAAAGAGAGCAGGATACAGATGGTCAACGACCCGAACAAAAGGAAGATTAGTGTTTATCGAGAAGATGACTTATTGAACGCTTTTCGTACTTAGCAATGCAAAAAGCTTTTATGAATCCTTTTTTCTTTTCATTTCTACCAACATACCGGAACTAAAAACAACAAATTTTGTTTCATTTTCCAACAACACTTATAGTGCTTATGACTTGTCCGTCAGTGATTCGTTTTAATTGCATTAAAGCGCTTCCCCTTTGTGATGATACATATAAGAATGAAAGAAGAACCATTGAGGGAAATTATAGAAAAAAAATGTCAGATATCACGGACAACGAGTGAGAATGAGAGACAGAAATAAAGGGTTAAAGACAAGTGCGCTTTTGCTTAAACATTCCATGAATATCGGCTTAAACGAACATTTTTTTTTGGTTATAGATTACAAAAAAACCCACAACGTTTGTTTGTCGCAACGAGTCGGTCCTCAGCCCCTTGTCCAAGTGATGACTTTTAATTATTATGTTTGACCTATCCCCCCTCCCCTCCAGATAGAAATGTTCTGACCCGCACTCTATTATTGCTTGTTTGTCTCCTCTCGCCGATTTTCTTTTTTTTTCGCCAATTTCTTTTTTTTTAACCGGCGAATAGCGTGGTAGAAAAGATTCATAGAAAAAAACCAACCCGCACCCGTTTTTGTTCCCGTTACTGCAAACAAACATTTGGGTCGCTTAACCCTGGTTAGCATCAATACCGAAATATATGATTTCTCACGTGAAAAACTATGGGCGGCCATAAGTGCCAAAATTACCGATTTGAGAAATATATATGTACCGTTGAAAATAAACTAAAATGCAGAAATATAAAGAAATTTTTAAAATAATTAAGATAACAAAAAAATAGAAATTCACAGAATCAAACATTAGTGCAGAAATAAGGACAAACACAAAAATAAGACAATCGCAAAGAATAATAAATGATAAAAAATACGTAGATAACCATATAATTGAACACAATCACAGAAATATAGGTTCATGCAGGATTAGAGAAAGACTGAGAAATGTAAAGACATTCATAGAATTAAATACAACTTCAGAAATATAGACAACCGCAGAATTGAAGACAACTACAGGAAAAATAGAGACCACAGAAATAAAGACATTTTCAAAAATATAGACAGCCAGAGAAATAAAGACAACCTTATAAATATAAACGACCTCAGAACTAAATAAAATTTCAGAAATCTAAAAACTAAAACATAAATAAAGGCAACATCGGAAATAGAGATATCTGCGGAAATATAAGAAAAACGTACCACATTATTAAAGAAAACTTTGAAATTAAAAGAAATGCAGTCATGAGGACAACCTAAGAATTAAGGAAAGCTTCGCATCAAGATAACTGCAGAAATTAGGACAACTACAGAATTAAAGAAGGCTGTGTAGATACAGATAACCGGAGATACAAGGACAAACACGGAATTAAAAAAAAGAAAGCTTTCGAAATAATTCCAACTACGGAGTTAAAGAAAGCAGCAAAAATAAGGTCCAAAACATAAACAAACTGACAATTAAAGGACAGGAGAGGGCGTGCAGATACAGACAACCGGAGAAATAAGGGTAACCACGGAATCGTAAACTAAAAGCTTCGGAAATAAGAACAACTACGGAGTTAAAGAAAGCGGCAGAAATAAAGTCAAAAACTCAAACAAAATGACAATAAAAGGACACGAGAGGGCGTACATAAAAGCAGCACTTTGGCCCGTCGATCACGACGACGCCGCATCCTGCGCCGGAGGCCCTCCATGCACTAGTCATGGTGCTACTGCTATCACGCGCCGCAGCAGCCGGTTCTCCTAATGGTTCCCTCCTAATATTCTAGCATCTCTCATGTTTCTCGAGCTATTGAGTTACGAATCAACGATAATATAAGAATACGTGTTGCGGCACTTAAATCGTATGTAGAAGCTGAGGCAGGCAGCATTTGTTTCGATTCCATTCAGTACAAGCTCGATAGCCTTTTCAAAGATGTATTGGAATATCGTGACTACATGATAAATTTTGATGGCGTGTCATCGGCATTGCTCCGTGCCAAACAAATCTTTGACAAGGCTGTGAATGCTGTTCATACACCAGATGCGAGGTCCATGTATCAACCTGAAACAACTTCAGCTGAAGGTGGTGTAGGGAGGCCTAAATTCCTGATATCAGCGGATCAACTCCGTTTCTTTGCAGGTAGGTCTAGATCCCTAATGGTTTATTAACTTTAAATTATTAACCTCAATAATGTGGGCCTAACTAAGTCAGGTCATCAAGTCAAAAAGGTCATCAACCTAGATTTTAGGGGGGGACAACACACGATTCAGGGGGGGGGGGGGACACTGGAAAAAAAGTAACAAGCAAAAAAAAAAGTTATCAAAATAAAATTAAGGCCGGGGACGGTCCCCCCACCTAAAATTTAGGGGGGGGGGACATGTCCCCCGCTCCCGCCGCCTATATGTATCTAGGCTTATTAGAATCGAAGACAAAGTCAAAGACGACTAAAGTTAAGCTAACCCAAGGAGCTCCTGCTTGCCCAGGGGCTTACCGTGTATTTGACCATACTCATGGGACAAGCGAGATTTATGGTCTAAATATTTCTCCAAATGAATTGTGAAAACAGAAATTATCATGATTATGCACTTACCACGATTATATGAATCAATGAAGGTCTAACGAGTGGCAGTTTTCTGACATCTAGCATGTTGCATAAAACTTTTTACCTGAGAAAACTCTGGTAAAAATTGAAAACTCTGGTTAGTCTGATTGCTGCCATTGTCTTTAACACGGAAAAAACTCTGGTAAAAACAACCTGAGTTTCCATTCACCTCTAAACATTGAGACTTTGTGATTCCATACATGTATGCTGAAGAATTCTTCATGTTTATCAATTATTTCCTTTTGTTTGTTTATAATACTTTGCAGGAGACTTGCACTGTAATGTGAAAGACAGTGCCAAATGTTTTAACGTCAGTGAAAGGACAATAAAAAGGCGTCTCCAGGAATATGGCATCTCTTTAAGGAGTCTATATAGTCCAATTGATGATAATGAACTAGATGAGAAGGTTGAATTCATCTTGCAGAATATGCCTATGGCAGGTGAGTTGGACTCGAGAATGAACCATCAATATTGGAGGTTGCATGTTCAATATGCCAAATGAATACATGATGGAGGTACCATAAGGAACATGTACATATACATGTTGTGTTTTCAAAGGCTAAAAAGTCAAACAATTCAGTATTCTATTCAAAGCTATTTCTTTTATTAAATGCCATGCAATAGTTGATTATGCAACTGTCATTTTTAATGAGCTACTGGTTTTACTGAACAAAGAGGTCAAAAGATTATCTGAATATATTATTTGTCATAAGCTGGAAAAGCGCATGTACATGGGGTTGTGTTGACAGGCTCAACAAAGCTGCTGCGCAGACATGTTTACTGTCTAATTTTGCATTACTCGCAAGGCCAGCTTTAGAGTTGTGGGGGGGGGGGGGGGCGATGTAAGCAAGGGATCAAGTGGGCGTGCCTGCTCGCTTGTGAGCAGGGTCCTCTTGAGTTGTTTATCCAACTATGAAGAATGTTATTACAGTTATTAGCTCAAATCCAAATATAAAACTGGTATATGAAAAACCTTGTCAAACTAAGGTGCACGGACACAGCTCCCCCACCACCCAGTAATAATGTTTTTATTTTTGGTTTAAGGATACAAAACTGTTGATGGATATCTCACATCCCAACATGTGAGAGTACAAAGACAACGGATTCGAGATAGCCTCCATAGATTGGATCCACAGAGGCAAGAATTAAGATCATTGACTGCTATACGTCGTAGACATTACTCTGTTCAATCACCATTATCTCTTTGGCACATAGATGGTCACCATAAACTGATAAGGTGAGGATATTTATCATGGTACATGTAGATGTACTTACCACAGTTTCTGTTTCATTATATTTACTTTGAAATTGACACTTTACGAATAAAAGAGGAGGAATTATCCATGGGGATTTTAAAAATGTACTTTGAGTTTTGCAGGAGCTGAATTAAGATGTTGCCTACATGTACATGTGTATTATTAGATCCTGTTTTACTTCTGTACATGTGTCATGTAGTGAGCCCAAACATTTAAAATATGATTTATTTTATTCTTATCTTTATATGATTACATTTTAGATTACATTACATCTATTTTATTTCTTTGAATGCACACTTAGATGGCGATTTGTAACTTACGGTGCTGTGGAAGGTTATAGCCGTGCCATTGTGTATCTTCGCTGCTCAGCGAACAACAGAGCTTCTACTGTGTTACAGCTCTTCAGAGACGCAGTTGTGAAGTGGGGGTTACCTTCCAGAGTGCGTTCAGATCATGGAGGTGAGAACTTTGAGGTGGCCACGTACATGCTTGAGCACCCACTTCGGGGACCTGGCAGAGGATCCTTTATCACTGGGAGAAGTGTCCATAATTCCAGAATTGAGCGCCTTTGGCGGGACCTCCATGCACAAGTTACAAGTGGGTTTTACAACCTATTTAGGAGCTTTGAGAACCGGGGTATCTTAAATGTTGACAATGAGCTACATTTATATTGTCTCCATGTTGTATTCCTGCCACGAATCAATCACTGCCTGCAATGTTTTGTTGAAATGTGGAACAATCATAAGTTGAGAACAGCTAACAACCGAACACCATTACAGATGATGGTATTGGGACTCCACTTCAACAGAGGAAGCACACTCAGCAATGAGCATTTTGACAACTTATGTGAGGTATGTAAATGTAATGTGTTGGATGTTCAATAAATTGAGCAAATAGATATATGGTACAATGGCACGCAGTCCCACTCACACAAAATCACGCTGGCACTGCTATGTTAAGTCACTATTAGTCAGGGGCCTTAGGCCTTAAATTTGAAGTTTTGGGGACAGAGTTTACAAAAGCACCAAACTTTCCCTATGTCACTATTAGGTCAATAGCTTCATTTTTTCCCACAGAACATGGTGCTGAAAATTGCATCTTCATGCAAAAATATGCTAATTTATGCAAATTAGCAGTAATTTATGCATTAAGCCATATGCCATCAGGAATTAATTAATAATTTTTTTTTTAAAGATACCAAACTTTAGGAAAGTCTCTACCAGGTCAATAGCTTTAATTTTTCCCACAGAAAATGGTGTTGAAAATTGCATCTTCATGCAAAAATATGCTAATCTATGTAAATTAGCAGTAATTTATGCATGAAGCCATATGCCAATGGGAATTAATTAATAAAAGTTAATAAAGAGATACCAAACTTTAGGAAGGTCTCTTTAAGGTCAATAGCTTTAAATTTCCTTATCAAACATGATATTGAAAATCATGTCTTTATGCAAAAATATGTTAATTTATGTAAATTAGCAGTTAATTTATGCATGAATAGTAAAACTTAGTAACAAGGAATAAAAAGAAGCCAAACTTAAAGAAAATCTCTATCAGATTGATAGATTTATTTTTTTTGTACGATATGGGGGGGGGGGCAAGAGTCGGACCTTTAATTACTCTACGACTGATACGAACAGGTCTTTATCTTCCCAAAATACCCCAAAATGCCTCCCAAATCCAACCGATTTCCATCGGAATACATCCCGAATGTGGCCCGAATGGAATTTGTTGTTGTCACATTCGGGAATATTCTGGAGGGTATTCGGCTGGTTTTGAACATTTCAAAATGAGCTGAATTTTTCAGCGAATGTTCCCGAATTTTCTTGCATTTACGAAGGCAAAACAAAATATTCCTGAAACCACCAGAATACGTGTATATGGATGGATTCGCAGCTGATTCGGTTCCGTTCTAACCCTGGTTTTAAGCAAAGGGTTACACCAAAACCAAATTCTCCCGAACAAATTCGGATCAATTCTGCCCAAAATGGCCTGGATTCGATACTTATTCATCTCGGATTCGGGGAGCTCCCGGAATCGATTCGGAAGGATTTGGAACTATTCTGTTCTCCCTCCCCAACGGAAACATTCGTGGAGAGATTCTGCTTGTCTTGAAAATTTAAAAGCCAGCCGAATATCCTCCAAAATACTCCAGAATGTGGCCAAGACACATTTTTTCGAGCCACATTTGGGATGTATTCGGATGGAATTCGGTTGAATTGATTTTGGGGAGGCATTAGGACAATTACTTTGGGAAGTCGATAGCTCTGATTCGGGACCTATTCCAGACAGATTCAACTCTGATTCGGGCTAAAATTGATTGGGAGAATTTGGTCTTGGTGTTACCTTAGTTTTAGAGATAGAGATTAATTCATAAGCCAATAAAGAAAAATCACTGAAATTATTCAGGTCACCTTTAATCAAGGGACAACAGAAAAAGAAGGATCAGGTCTCTTTGCTCAAATCTCATGTGTCCCTGTTCTAAAAGAAATGTACATAGTTGTCAGAGGGGCGGACATTGACAGCTTTTTCTGCCATGAACCATCCATATACCCTCCTCTTTCTGACAGGAGAAAACTATACTCGGGAAAGAAATCTGACCTCTTGAATTGCTTTGAAAAGAAAGATGAAATACTGTTTATCTTTTCCATATGATTTTGTTTTTTTAATTGTTAAAGGGGTATGCACAGGATTTATAATTTGCATAAATTTGCATTTTAAACATGATGCTCTCTTCTGGTCTCATGGAAAGTCACCATAATGAATGAATTGTGTAACAGTGTCTCATATGCATAGTGTTGTGCTTGTCCCTCGGTTTAAAACCACAAAATAGGATAGTTGATAAGTTTTACACATATTTTCATAAATTTTGCATAAATTTGCATTAATTGACATTGAAAGTTGGTTCTTATTTAGGAACTGTACATAAATTGCATAAATTAGCCCTATGAAAAAGGATTACAGTCATTGATATCAAGGCATCCTATCAAGAATTAATGTTTTTGGTACCAGTGACAAATGTGGAAAAAAATGTGATTTTGACAATTCTATATGTCGATATATGATAATACGTGTGTTTTTTCATGTGATTTGCATATAATTTGCATAAATTAACCATAAAATTTATTCATACTCAGCAATTTTATAAAAATCCACCTGCAGTTGAATATTTAGCAAAAGAAGACCCAAATACAAAAAAATTGGGCATTTGAAAATTATTTTTAGTGAGATATGGTGAATTATGAGTTTTTTGCATAAAATTTGCATAAATTAGCATTTTAAAATAGGGTGCCCTTCACCGATTTCGGGGCACCCTATCTAGAATTAATGCTTTTGATACCAGGGACCCACATGCAAAAAATGGCGCTTTTGTAAATCCTGTCCCCAAAATTTTGCTAAGGCCCCTAACTATACATGCTTAAATTGAAATTAACTTCCCACTGATACTGAATATTGACTGGCCTTGCAAGGAACAATAGTATAATATTGTCCCCAGTCTTTGGATGAGAATATTGTCCCAGTCTTTGGACGAGGGCAATATGGTTCTCATGTTAAAGGGCAAGTCCGGGCCAGAATTAACATAATTTAAGAGGAAAGAGAAAAGTTTTTCCTACATAACGATTAAAAAAATCATGACCAAAAAAATGACAAGAAATAAGGAATATATTACATTTTTAAAAATCACATTTTCACTGAAAAAATTTCTTGACCAGTCCATATGAACATTCTGAGGAAGTTGATGTCATTCCTCACAATTTTCTACGCATTACAGTTACAAAATGATAAAAATCTCATATTTCAGAGTTGGACAGTAAAATCTCTCTTCTATTCACCCTGATAAATGAGAAATGATGTTTATTCGGACATATCTTCATACATGAATATGCTTTCACAGGTATCGGCCAAAATATGAAAGTATTCAGAATGTCAAATATGTAATATGAATGACAAAATTGCGAGGGGATGACATCACCAACTCACTAATTTGAATATATTCATAAGGACTGGTAAAGAAATGTTTTCCAGATCTTCCTTATTTCTTACCCAATTTTCATAATTTTTGTACCATTTTGTAGGGGAAAATTTCCTTGTTCCTCTTAAATTATGTTAATCCTGGCCTGGACTTTCCCATTAAATTTGACATTAATACGGTTTTCATATCACTGCACTAAATAAATGCATGACAAGTTACTTCAGAAATACTAATTTCAAGATCATCTACAGAATGCAATCGAGCAGAGTGCACAAGGAAAATTTATTCATTTCTCTACTTCAAACCTGCTGCAATTATTTAAAAAAAGGGGGGGGGGGAATGTTGCCAATTATATCTGAATTTTCAAATTTTGGCAGAAAATATGGCATTCATTACAAATTTAAGTACATGCAATTAGGGGGAGGGGGCTGGACAGCAGAAATACTTACAAGTATGTAAGTGTGATATGGTATACAAAGTATGAATAGCGAAATATGAGTTGTATTCAGCTCTCCATAGCCATAAGATTCCAGTTGAATTTGGGCTGAACCCTATAAATTCACATATTATTATCCATTCTAATTCCATTGTAAGCACAATAAACAAAGCACTTACTGACAAAATTCCTGTCTTCCTCAAGCCCTCCATCAATTGCTGCTCACTAATAGACTTACAAGAGTCTTCCACGAGTCTATCAACCAGTTCTGGCTCCAGGAGGTCTGGCTTTGGTCCATCTTGAATGATGCACTGGCCTGCATTATACATAAAGCACAATGAATCCTGTTGTATATGAACTATTCACCTAAAATAAGCATTGAAAACCAATATCTTGCCTTCCTCTTCAGTACAAACACCAGGTTAAGAGTACTCATAGGTTGAACATAGGACTGCATAATACTGCATATTTCAGCTTTTCCATGAATCGATGTGTGATTTTTGATTATGAAAATACAACTTGTTACCTTGAATTGCAGAAAACTTCATTGAATTGATGGAGTAGTTTTGAAGAAATATTATTTATTTTAGAATAATGTCAAGACTACCCCCATCCAAATTCGGACAATTTACCAGTTCACAATGCCCAGAATGAAATCAATTTTTTTAATGTAATTGAAATTAGATATTTCATGACTATTTTCCACTGTAAATGCAGTAACATACTTTTGTTCCTGGACTTCCTGTATTTCTGTTATTTCTGTAATGCTTCATATATCAATTATCTGACATCCCACAAACTGACATGTAACCAAAATCACTTAACTTACCAATCACAATTCCTGCAGCAAAATATGCCTTCTGTTGGACCATGTCCTCATCCTCGAACAAAGTCAGGCTAGCATCATTCTCCACCATCAGGCGGCCCTTTATAGCCTGCAGAGCTAGGCGGAGGAACTCCTTCCGGAGTCCCCCCAGGTCCTGGCCCCTTTCTCCCATAAAGCATACCTCAAGGGTGAGGCGGGGCTTGTATCCCTCAGATGCAAATTCGTCTATGACCCCTTGCAGTATGCTTCGACGGGCAATCATTACTTTGTAGGTTTCTCCCTGCATCACTGCATCTGCTGATGCAAAATCTGTAGGCAGGTTGAGGGCCCTGCCTTGAACAAATTCACTGCGGTAGCTTTCAATTATGCTTTCCACACTGGTGTCCTCTGATCTGGAATACAATGACACAAACATACAGGGTCTTTCTTTATTTTTGTGAATTATTTGTGATTATTGGTCCATACCCTCACATTTGCTAAAAAATAGCTCAAAAACAGGCAAATATGAAATTAATACTACTTTTGATACTTCCACCTTTCATACACATTTCAATTTCGCAAAGTCTGATGAAAATGAAATGTATTTTAATAATACATAATAAAGCATCACATTGTATAGCAGTAAAATAAGCACAAGGGAGTAATGTTAATGAATTTTAAAAAATAGTTGGAATGGGAACTAAGGCACTTTCATAATTCATGTGAAATATTGTGGTACGTCTGAACTCTTTGTGAGCCAAAACTTATTATTTTTGTGGTAGAAAGCATGCACGTCTGAACTCTTTGTGAGCCAAAACTTATTATTTTTGTTGTAGAAAGCATGCACTTAACTTTCATTACACTTCATAAATAAAATAGATAATATATCATAACACTTACAATCCTTCTGCAACATTAGACAGAATCTGCAACAGGTCATGGTCTTCTTCATTGTGTGATGGAAGACTCTGAAAACAATAACATGGTCCATTTTCTAAAAATCACAAACCAAATTTTAACAAATCTCCCAAAACTATCTTTGTGCTTAACCCTAAAAAGACTGGGGGGGGGCTGATTCAGCCCCCCCCCTCGACATTTTTCGCGATAAATCTGCCGCGCGAAATTTTTTGACCGCGTCGCTCGCTGACTTTTTAATTTCAAGTCTCGCGCAACTTTTGAGACCAAAATTGTGACCCCGGGGTACGCGGTTCCAAAATTACGCAACATTTCGTAAGTGCATGCAGACCAAAAATTACTCAAAAACGTGAATTTGTGTACAAATCCAATGCAAATAGTGTTCTTAGCCAAAATTCATAAATGTATCATTATTTTTCCTTTTACTGCTTAAAATCAATTAATTTTATCTTGTTTATGGTCAAAATAAAGTCCCCGACAATTTCCATCGAAAAAACAATAAAAAACAAAAAGTAAAAAAACAAAGAAATACATAAGAAATTTAGAAAACAATAGAATACATAAGAAAATAAATGTGATTTTGAATTTTTTTTTAAATGAATTTGATCAGATGCCTATCTAGAGTATATGAAGCAAAAATTAGCATTTCAGGGGCATTATTTATTTAATAAGAGCAAACTTATGATTTTACGCATAAATTAGCATAATTAATGAGACTGAGATTTTTTGCAGAATTTGATGTTATAGTTTTGTAGATAATGCCATGGGTAACGCGTGTGCCAATTTTCGTCGCGATCGCGCGATCAACGGCCGAGATCATAGGGGGGGGGGGCTGAATCAGCCCCCCCCCCCAGTCTTCTTAGGCGTCGAAATAGCCAAGTCTATTTAGGGTTAACGCAAATGAGGATTTTGTGGCTAATCATTAAACAGTCTCCTTGAACCATCAGAAAACGGCCATCCACTGATACTGTGAAATGGTCAATATACTTTAAGTTGATCAGAGTTACGGGTCTACAGGTTTTTGCAAAGTCATAAAAAGGCAGGACCTGCCAATTCTATCTTCGAATTCCCAAATGCTTTAATTAGCGAACAATACATGTTCCTTACTGTAACATAGTATTATTTGATGAATGTTGTCATGAAAGCCCACAACCAAGTTCCTTCTACAGTATTCAAATTCACTTTGAAGAGTATACAGGGAATTTGAAATTTTGCTGCTGTTCACTCAAGAATTTGACAAAAATAACTCAATCCCAAATATTTGGCATGTACAGTAATTTTTCATCACGTATATTAAAAAGATATAACAGTAGCAATTATCTATTATGTAGAAATAAAAAATTCTTGAGGTGAAAGTGGAACATGGGCTGTGTGTGTGGGGGGGGGTCATAATTTTTGTGCGTATAATGAACATTATTTTACCAGTTGTCTGCAGATTACAAATAGAGATTTTATGCATGAAAAAAATATGTTTTTGAATACATATGACTTCCAAATAGTGTAAATCAGGAAACGATAGATTGGGGCGATTGAAAATTGTGAGAATAGGTGAAAGGAAAGTGAGAATACTAACCTGTGGAAGCTCAGGCTCAATCCATATGGGTAGTTCATCATCAGATGGTGGTGCCTGAAAAAAAAGAACAATTCCATGCATTACTCATACCCAACAGGATGTCAGCTTGCTTATCTAGAGAATTTCAGAACAAGTAGATATATCGTTGAAGGTGATTAATACCCCCGCTCCAGCAACTCTGAAAACTACGTAAAATTCTGTGGAAGAAGTTTGTGCCGCAAGGTTTTGGCTAACTGTTAATACCTCAGCAATGCTTTCTCTGAGGACCTACATAAAAAAAACGTCTAGACCTCAATGCCATCCTGTAAATACAATTTGATTTCAGTTACTTCAAAGTGTGGAATTTATTTATTCCACAAGTTTTTCACAAAAGTATATTGTTACCATGGCAATTATTTGTCGGGTACAAATGCAATCCGTGTCTTGCATTATCATACTTACCAAATTTGACATCAGTTGCTTAAATTCTGTGGAAGTAATTTGTCCACAAGATTTTGTAAGAGGTTGGTTTCCATAGTCACGCTTTATCTGACACACTAAAAAAATGTCTTCGAGACCAACATGTATACCTCAATGCCATAATGTATACCAAAGCTGATAGCACTCATTTCAAAATTGTGGAAGCTGTTTACTCCACAGTCTCTTTGCTATAAATAAATCAGATAAAAACACAAATGGTTTCTCGCCCAATGTAACATCAGTACATTCCCTCAAACAAATGCACATAACTCTTCTAATTTTAAGTGTGATTAACTACTAGACATTATATATATATATATATATATACATATATATATATATATATATATATATATATATAAGGCACCGGCGTTCAAAGCTGGGGGCCTGGGTTCGATTCCCAGCAGAGACATTTCTTCGGCATCACCAATTGTTCCAAAGGGTAGATAGCTCTGGGGAACTTTGATTTAAGCTACGCCTACCATTGTTCTCTTCATCCATTTCTTTACAATATTTGAATAAAAAAGAGTTGCCAAAAGCTGTTGTACATGTATAACTTTACACATTTGTATTTCTTCTCCCATACATGTACTGTATCGAAGCAATAGCTTTGATCCATCTGAGGCATGGCGGCTTGTCATTGTTCTAAACCCACCTTCACCTGACAAAGGAAATTATAATTGGTAGTGTCGAAAATCTGTCTGATGGTCAATCGGATTGGGTTCGCCTTAGCCATTAACCCGTCTCTGTGGTCTATTGGTTAAGGCACCGGCATTCAAAGCTGGGGGCAAAGGTTCGATTCCCAGCAGAGACATTTTTTCGGCATCACCAATTTTTCCAAAGGGTAGATAAGTCTGGGGAACCTTGATTTAAGCTACGCCTACCATTGTTCTCTTCATCCATTTCTTTACAATATTTAAATAAAAAAAGAGTTGCCACAAGCTGTTGTACATGTATAACTTTACACATTATATATATATATATATATATACTGTAAATATTTATAGGAGAATAGGTGAAAGGAAAGTGAGAATACTAACCTGTGGAAGCTCAGGCTCAATCCCTATGGGTAGTTCATCATCAGATGGTGGTGCCTGAAAAATAAACAATTCCATGCATTACTCACACCCAACAGGATTTCAGCTGGCTTATTTTGAAAACAAAGAATAAATATTCTCAACACACAACAATAATTTGATCAAAATTTGATAATAAAGAATCTATGAATTTCTAAAGTTTCAGATTCAATCCCCTTAACAGTTCTTTAATAGTTGATATGAATATTCGTTAAAGACAGTTGGTCCCTTTTACAAGAAATTTCTGGAAAATTTTCTAAGAACAGTCTCGTTTTGAAGGAAATATTATGAGGAAACCATCCCGTATTGTTAAGTATCCGGAGGCAGTTTATTTGTGAAGTTAAATTGACCGTCGGTGATTTCAATCTTAATTCTGGTCCCGAATTCAAGCTACTAGTCTAACTCACAGACCTATGTGGTGCACTGTCTGATTAATGTTAGTGGTGTGATGATAATTGCCTCATTACAATCAAGTTAAAACCACAGCCAAGTAAATTATTGATAGATATATATTGTAAACTGATTTGTTGTTCGAATGATAAATATTGTGAAGAATTCAGTAATTCCATTGATTGTCTTTTCACCCTTTTGTGACGTATTATGATGCTTATTACGTACGTGTAATTTTTCAAAGATGCGTCATCTAACGCGCAGTATGATTTGTCATTGACATTCATTATAAGTGCGCGAAATTGTTATGCTTTATTTACTTACGCTATTTATTACCAAAACATTATTTTTGTTACTGAAATGTGCATATTTGATCACTTTTGAATTTTACATGAGAAGGAAAGGTCGGCTGACATTCATCTCCGACAGATCTCCCGTTATTTGAGACTGAGCATTGTTGGTTTAAGAGAAAGAATCAGGTGAATATTAATTCTCTCTTTTATGACATATTCATATTAATTGACAAGTTTTGCCAAGACATAGAATGATTTTAATGATTATTTTGGACTTCAAAAACGAGAGAGAGTATTTGCGAGAAATTTTATCATTAATCGATTGATTTGTTTCGTTTAAACAGAAAAGCACCATGAACGTGTGGAGGCGAAGACTGAGGGCTTTTTGTTACATAGTTAGAATTTATTCAAAATGTCACCATTCCTTTGTTAGTATTAGTTTTTAGTTTTATTTCTTTTTGATACATTTTTTTAAGAGTTATTTATATAGTTTTTCGTATTCAGTTAGATTAAGGATTATACAGGCTCAATTTTAGAAGAGAATAATTAAGTACATGGAAACAGGATATCATTTTTGCTTGAATAGGAATAGTCTTTGTCTTTATGTTGAACTTGTTGTATTGTGAGATAGGAATGGAGTAAGTCGACTGCTCTCATTCATAGGTGGTGGTTTTTATAAGTTTATCTCTTTGACAGTGGCATTCAGGAGGCTGTATAGCCTTGCGGCTGAGTTGCCATAAAGAAGAAATGTTAAAGTTCTAGATTTGCACCGACAAAGTGAGTGACTTCTACGAGACTTAGGAAAGGTAGAGAGTGAAATTCACTGTGGGGTGTAACTTGTTTTTGACAGTATTTTACTGTATTTTTGGAGAAAGAGCAACAAGGCCAGTTGCTGACGGTGTCTGTTGACGGACCTGGGGCTAGGTATATTGAATACTGCAGGCAGTTAGAACAGAGTGAACTAGATAATTTCAGGAGTGCCTAGAAAAGACTTGTTTGTTTATTGAAGTGAGAATTATAGAATTGAGTTATATGATGAAAAGATACCAATTTATTTGGTCAATTTTTATGTGCCAATTCTTGGCCTATTTTCTTCAAAAGATACCAATTTAGTTGGTCAACTTTTTATGCCAATTTTATAAATTGGTTTATATATTTTTTTTCGGATGAGTAATCATTCATTGCTAGGATTATTTAATATTACATGTACTTGATTTGAGCCTAGATATGTAGATCATTTATGTACGTAGTTAAGAAATAATTCAGCTGTACAGAATCAGATTGTTGTATCATTTATTACATAATAATAAGCTTCCATCTTGGAGGCATTATTGGAAATTTAACGCAATATTTTCTGCTGATTTCCTTCTGTCTGGTATTTAGTAAATTGTTTGCATTCATGTGGTTTATGGTGAGTTATGATTGTTGACGATGATTGATTGATGTTTATCTATTTGATTAATTGCAGCACGTCTCTATATTGGAGACAACTTTAAACGCCATTGAACTTGGATAGGCTACCCGTGAACCCCATTAATTGATAGAGAGGTTTGAATATGAGTAGTTGTGTTGTGGATATCTTTATTTACTGGAATTTATTCCAAATTATTCTGAGTTGCGGTCTCAGTATAATCTCCCGCATGGTGGCAGCATTTACCAGGAGTTTTAGGGGGTTTGACGTTACAATATTATTAATTACACTCATATTATTCATATGCGTGTAAATGTACTGTTGTGCCTGGTACACAGGCTATGCCACAGACAGTATTTGGTGCATTATTTGAATTCTACGCAACTTGCGATTCTCAAATTTCACAGACATGATCCACATACAAGTACCTTCAGTTTTATAGAACATATGGTGCATTTGGGAAGGTCTGCACAAGGGACCAGCTACCTTTAAGTGATTTTTTTATATAATTCACCCACTTTTGTCTATATGAACAGTTACATCCTAAACATAATTTTCAAAAAGTATTGATTCACTAACCATAGATGAATCACTGTTCTCAGGTTGAAGAGGCTCGTCTTTTTCACTAGTTTCATCCTACAAGTATAAGAAAAATCAAGAGAAACATGCAAAATGAATATTTCTCGACAGATATTGAAATGATTAATCAAACAAAAGGTACACAGGTTAGTTCATAATCTTCATCCAAATCTGGTTGTTTTCCAGTTAACCTATACCTAAATAAATTTTGAGACATATTTTACATCTGATATGCACCAATTCATATAAATCACACACCTATAGTGTTCATTTCCTTAATTTGTATAAGGATTTTGTAGTCTAATAAGGCAATTTTTATGCATTATTTTTGAAAATGTGACCAAACAATAATTTCTTCATTGAATTTGTGTTAGTCACAATCAATTTTACTATGTGTTTGATGTTTTCTACAGTATACTTGTTTTATCTTGAGCTTAAACATAAACAGAGTTCTTAATTGAAAACTGGTTTTGACTGTGGATGGTTGGTTTTGGTTTGGTAAACCTTTAAAAACAGCTTTAAGTGAAAAAAGTTAAATATTAAAAGCAAAAGAAAGTGGAGGGGGTGGGAGTTCAGAAAAAAAATACAGTAATTCACACAAGAAACAAGTTGAATGCCTCTGGCCGTCTCACCTGCATCACACGGTTCAATATAGCAGCAGTGCTGACTTTGAATACTACTCTAACCCGCACAAGATGTTCAGTGATACATGGTTACTCTTATGTCCACTTTTTATGAACTAGACCAATAAACTTACAGAGATATGATGGTTCTTCAACAAAAAAACCCAACATGGCCAAAGTTCATTGACCTTACATGACCTTTGACCTTGATCATGTGACCTGAAACTCGAACAGGATGTTCAGTGATACTTGATTACTCTTATGTACAAGTTTCATGAATCAGATACATAAACTTTCAAAGTTATGATGGTAATTCAACAGATACACCCAATTCGGCCAAAGTTCATTGACCTTTGACCTTGGTCATGTGACCTGAAACGCGCAGAGGATGTTCAGTGATACTTGATTACTCTAATGTCCAAGTTTAATGAACTAGACCAATAAACTTTCAAAGTTATGATGGTAATTCAACAGATACCCCCAACTCGGCCAAAGTTCATTGACCCTAAATGACCTTTGACCTTAATCATGAGACCTGAAACTCACACAAAATGTTCAGTGATGCTTGATTACTATTATGTCCAAGTTTCATGAATCAGATCCATAAACTTTCAAAGTTATGATGGGAATTCAACAGATATCCCCAATTCGACCAAAGTTCATTGACCCTAAATGACCTATGACCTTGGTCATGTGACGTGAACTCATGTAGGATGTTCAGTGATACTTGATTAACCTTATGTCCAAGTTTCATGAACTAGGTCCATATATTTTCTAAGTTATGATGACATTTCAAAAACTTAACCTCAGGTTAAGATTTCGATGTTGATTCCTCCAACATGGTCTAAGTTCATTGACCCTAAATGACCTTTGACCTTGGTCATGTGACATGAAACTCTAATAGGATGTTCAGTAATACTTGATTAACCTTATGGCCAAGTTTTATTAACTAGGTCCATATACTTTCTAAGTTATGACGTCATTTCAAAAACTTAACCTCAGATTAAGATTTGATGTTGACGCCGCCGTCGGAAAAGCAGCGCCTATAGTCTCACTTTGCTTCGCAGGTGAGACAAAAATCAAAGGTTATTAAACATCAAGACTTCTCTACCATTGCTATCACATTTGATCTTTATAAGAGGCAAAATACTGAGATCGGCACCAACAAGATCTTCACAGTATGCCAAGCTACATGTATACCTTCATACCATATCTGAGCAAAATCTGTTCGGAAATTTTTCCAACCTATTGTACACAAGAGTCATACAGAATCATATCTGCCTTTTCTGTATACATTTATTCATTACGAGACATGCTGCAATTTCAACATTAAAATGAGGAATTCTGTACTCTTGTTATAAGATAAACTGAAGGCAATATATATATATATATATATATAAATATATAAATATATATATATATAAATATATATACATATATATAAGCAAAATACATATATTTTATATATATATATATCCAAATCCTTTTCCTCTCCATTGGTAGATAAAATAAGAGAGATATGACATGAACATAGTTGATTTATGAGGCTAAGTTTTAGTTAAATCTTCTCTATTTTTAGGCCGCAATGCAATCTCGATGTGTTGATAACAGACCCATCCCTGAACTGCCTCGGGACCAGAAACAATCAGGATTTCATCCAAATCATGGACCAGCTAACAATTTCTCTTCGATCAAAACACTTCAGCAAAAATGATTATAAAAAAAAACATACCTCCTTTTTGCACACTTCAACATGTTCCCTCAGTTCTGACGTGAGGTAAAGAATGCCACAAACGTGGCATGGCAGTAGGCCGTCATTGGCTGGAGGGGATGTATGTAACAAGGGTATACTCTTCTGTATGGGTCTCAGAAAGAGCCTCTGCGAGTTTAGGAGCTTTAGCTCGGTCGAGGAGCATGGTCCTGTGTGTACTACCTCGAGGAGCGTTCGGAAACCAGTCCTCAAGGTTAGGATCTCATATCCCATCTGCATTTCCTCTTTCTCAAAGGCACTGTTTTAAATGAATAAAAAAATCAAGAAACATATTAAAAAAGAAACCAAAAAGGCACATCATGTATTTCTATGTGTCAATTTTAGCATTAGATATACACAGAAATAATGGCATGTATGTGGTGCTGGATAAAGCAAATTGAATGAAATACATATGTACAGACACTAATATGAAAAGAAAACATTAAATAAAGATGAAAAACCAGAACAAAGATGCACTAAAATGTTTCTTTACATTGTTTTGGCAAGTCATTTCAAATTTTTAATATATAACTAAAGCTGTACCTAAGTAGTAATAATGTTAAAGGTAGAGGATCCCATTTTCAGACCAGAAATCTGGCTTTGCTTAAACTTAATTAGCATTATGACATAAATACTGTCATTCAAATAGAAAGGTGAAAGCTAATGTAATAAAATTATCACTTATGAAAAATGATTCATTTTGAATGTCATGATGGGGCATCATGAAATTCAGTATAAAGAAAAACAATTTTTTGACCGCGTCGCTCGCTGACTTTTTACTTTTACCAACTTTTCAGACTAATATTGTGACTCCCAGGTACGCGGTTCCGAAATTATGCAACATTTCATAAGTGCATGCATACCCAAAATTACTGAAAAAAGTGAATTTGTGTACAAATCCAATGCAAATAGTGTTTTTAGCTAAAATCCATTAATGTATTATTATTTTTCTTTTTACTGCTTAAAATCAATTAATTTCATCTTTTTAATGGTCAAAATAAAGTACCCAAAAATTTCCATTGAAAAAACAATTAAAAAAAGTAGAAAACAAAGAAATACATAAGAAATTTAGAAAACAATAGAATACATAAGAAAATAAATGTGATGTTGAAATTTTGTTAAATAAATTTGATCAGGTGCCTATTTAGAGTATGTGAAACAAAAATTAGCATTCTACATGTGTAGGGGCATTATTTTATTAATTACAGTAAACTGATGATTTTACGCATAAATTAGCATAATTAATGAGCAATGTGATTTTTTGCAGAATTCGATATTATGGTTTTGTAGATAATGCCATGGAAAGCATGCCAAGTTTCGTGGCGATCATGCGGTCGACGGCCGAGATCATAAGGGGGGCTGAATCAGCCCCCCCCCCCCCCGTCTTCTTAGGCGTCAAAATAGTCTATTTAGTCTATTTAGGGTTAACACTCAATAACAATGCATAGATTTATATTTCATAACTCAGTAAGTACATCCATATTTCTCAATGTGAAAGGTGTTACCCCTGGCTCTATTTTGAAAAACAAATCAATGTATACTAAATTTTTTCTATATTCAATCAAATTATTTTTTTAAATCATGAAAAATGGTTCAAAGTCACCCCACTTTAAGGTACTCAACTTCTGCAGTAAAATTGAGATACCAATCAACAAAATAATGTTTAATCTATGTATGAACAAAAAATAAAATCCTTTGGTAAGTATATCAAAAATTTGAAATACTTCATTCTTAAAGAGAAGCAATACATTTTACTGATTTGCTATCAATACCTCCCAGTGCACATGCCTGATAATGCATCTGTAAATGTTCAGAAAAGGTTTATATTCAAATAGGCATGTTTTGAAGGCAAAGGCATTTACATTATCATCAAAATGATCCCTTGAGGATGTCAATTGAAATGTTTTTCTCCTAGCAGTAAAATAATAAATCAAATTCCAAACATGTTTAAAGGGGAAGTACAGACCAGATTTAATATAAATTTAAAAAGAGACAAATTTTCACTACTCAAAGGTGCAAAAATGAGGAACATTGGTTAATAAGAAAGATGTGGCATTTTAAATTTTCACATATATTCAGAAAACATTTCTTGACCAGGTGCAAAAATGAGGAACATTGGTTAATAAGAAAGATGTGGCATTTTAAATTTTCACATATATTCAGAAAACATTTCTTGACCAATCCTTATGAACATTCAAATGAGGGAGTTGATGATGTCAATCCCTCACAAATTTCTACACACATCAAATGATAAAAATCTCATGGTTCTGTTATACATGTAATACAGTAGCGCTTACCTTCTCCCAGCCAGAATAATTGAGAAATTATGTTTATTTTGACATATTTTAAATGCAGGCACATGGTTTTACTTGTATAGGCGAATAAATTTTAAAAAATCAATTTTTTATGTATGACATATATGACAAATTGTGAGGGGATGACATCACCAACTCATTCATTAGAATATTCATAAGGACTGGTCATATCTTCCTTATTTCTTACTCGATTTTCATCATTTTTTTGCACCATTCGGTAGGGAAAATGTTTCTCTTTCTATGTAAGTTTTGTAAATTCTGGTCCTGATTTCCCCTTGAAGGTAGAAAATCCCATCTGTGAAATTAGGCAAGTTTGCCAGTACAATAAAAAAAACTACCATTAGCCAATATTGGAAGTTGACCTTTGAGTCCATTTTCCTGGCTTACCATCACTTTACTTACATTATACAGGTATGACCTTAAAGACCCTGGATTGAGTGGAGCTTTAATTACAGTTGTCCTCAAAATTATTCATACCCCTTGTGGAAAAACATTCTTTGGTAGATTTTTTACTTGTAAAAGCTATTATGATGTAACTTTCTTTGTATCTTTTGTCTGCTTGTTGCTATGCATGATTTGACATATGAGCTGGCAAGTCTTCATTAGCATAATAATAGATAGGGTCGAAAGTTATTTTTTGCACTTGTTCAGAAATATTCATACCCTTGCCAATACCTAAACAAAAATGTCCTTTTATGACAATGCGCATTATTTTTACTGTCTGGGAATGTGCTATTCTTTGTTCTATAGTTATTTCAAGATGTTCCAATGAATTAAATACCCTCTTTGTTAAACAAGCCATTGAACAATGATGGAAAATAGCATCTTTCTTAAAGGGTATAAATAGAGGAAAGCATTCTGGATATTCCCAGTCTCTGATAATCATGGCCTAGAAGAAGGAGCTCAGCGAGGACCTACGGCAACGTCTTGTGAATGCCCACATTGAGGGAAAAGGTTACAAGGCCATTTCAAAGCAGTATGATGTCCCTGTGGCAACAGTCCAGAGCGGAATCAAGAAGCACAAGAGGTACAACACTGTGAAGAACCTTAGTGGGCATGGCAGGAAGTGCAAGGTGTCCCCTAAACTTGCCAGGAAAATCTGCAGAGAGGTCAACAACAACCCCCGGACCACAACCAAGGCCCTACTTGAAACGCTTGACCGGGCAGGGACGAAGGTGTCCCGGTCCACCATCGAGCGAGTCTTGCACAAAGGAGGTCTCCATGGACGCAGGCCTCGGAAGACACCATTGCTCAGGAAGAAACACCGGAAGGCTCGACTGGCCTTTGCTAGAGGTCATCTGAAGCAAAATCCAAGCTTTTGGTCAACCATCCTGTGGTCTGATGAGACAAAGTTGGAGTTATTTGGCCATATGGATGTTGAATACGTCTGGAGGAAGAAAGGGGAAGCATACAATCCAAAGAACACTGTGCCAACTGTCAAGCATGGTGGTGGGCACATAATGCTATGGGGATGTTTCTCTTCCAGTGGCACAGGGAACCTCGCTAGAGTCAAAGGAATCATGAAAAAGGAGGATTACATCCAGATCCTTGATGATAACTTGAAGGAATCTGCCGAAAAACTCCAGCTTGGCCCCAACTGGAAGTACCAACAAGACAATGACCCAAAGCATACCGCCAAGCTGGTGAAGAAATGGTTCAAGGACCATGATGTCAACGTCCTAGAATGGCCAAGTCAGAGTCCTGACCTGAATCCGATCGAGAACTTGTGGCGAGACCTGAAAGTCAGTGATGGCTAGGAACCCTACCAACCTGACCCAGCTTGAGGCCTACACCAAGGAAGAATGGGCCAACATCCCGCAGGAGACGTGCAGGAAGCTTGTGGACACTTACAGGAATCGTCTAGAAGCAGTCGTAAAGAACAAAGGCTATGCTATTGACTATTAATGAAAGACATTGGACTCAGAAAACCTAGGGTATGAATAATTTTGAACATGACATTGTTTGAATATCTATGAATAAAATACCCCTGAAAAGAGAAATTTCTTGAATTGTGCATTGTTATTCTTTCACTAGTAGGTCACACATAAATCTTAGAGAAACTTGATAAAATGCATTCATTTCATCACAAACATAAACAATCACAAATATCAACAAGGGTATGAATAATTTTGAGGACGACTGTAGGTGATCTGTCAATTGACAGATCAACTATTAATTTCTAACGAATTTTCTTTTTTATTTATTTATTATTTATTTTTATTTTCCCACCTCTTCTTGTGAACACAAAATCTCCAAATCTACATCATCAATTATCTTCAAAATATCATCAAATATGGGGACTTATCATGTGATGTGTATAAAGCAAGTTCAAGGTCAAAAGGTCATCATGACGTCATCTAGACGCCATTTTGTAAAATCACATTATTAATCATATCTTCATTATCTCTGATCAAAAATTAACAATATTTACATCACATTAACTTCAGGTTGAGGGTCTACTGCCCATGTCATCAAAGGTCATGTAAAGGTCACGACGCACGCGTACGCGCGCGTCAAAATTTCAAAGTGCTCAAAATTGTTTTTTTGACCAAAACAGAGTACGAATCAGGTCATTTTAAGCATTTCAAAAATTTGCGCGCGTAACGGCACTATAAAACATAGGATCGCCATTTTTTTTATATCAATGCACCGATAATATAATTCTGAACAATTTGATACCTTGATCAACCTTCTACGACAAGTAATAAAGGAATTAGCCTCCATCAAAGTTTACAGCACGCGCGCGCGCGCGCACTAACCATAGACAATATATGTGCAAAAACATGCCTATACAAAATCCATTATAGCTTTTAAAGTAGTACGGTGACCCCCATTTTTTTTTCATATTCAAATAGAGTATGGATAGGAGATGTGATTTCATGTCGCATTTGACCCGAAATTTTATCATGACGTCATCAAAATGGCGTCGGAACTCAAAATTCCCATTTTGCTACTTATGACGTCATTATAATTATGCAAATTTGACTTTAACTCTGTAAATATTGGTCAATTTTCGTTCAGTTTTCAATATGTTGTAGCTGAGGATATACTCTTTCTAATTTGATGCCTTTATTCACTTTTAAAGGAATGGATCATCCTGAAAAATGGCAAGTTAAATAGGCATGTCATTTTCGCTCATTTTGTGTGCAATCTCTATGGGAAATGACTTTTTCTCAAAACCGGATTCTACATTTCTCTATTTCGCGAGCCATATCTCTATTTTATTTGAACGGATTTCTTTGAGCTTTGAGTATGTTGTAGCTGAGATTCTAAGCTATCAGAAATGTTGCATTTATTTTCCGATCAGATGCCTGGATAATCCTTTTATTTCACTTGCAAAATTGGATTAGAGATCCTCTTCATTTGCTTATGTGTAGAGTCCTTGGCAATGTCATGTCAGTATAGTGGTCACTAATGATTGTAAACAGCACACTCACCTTTGACCTGAGACTCACTGAGAAGTCTCTGATATATGGTACCTAGCTCTCTCTGCCTTATCTCTGCTTTTTTTTTACATCATCACAAGACGGATAAAAACTGCAACTTTCCTTTCCTTTCCTTTCTGACACACTTATCAAAGTTTTCTTCTCGAGTAAACATGAGTTTTGTGAACGTCGTCAACTTAATACTTTTGTGGGTTTCTATCTCACTTGGAGCAAACGGCATAGCCTACATTGAATCTTCCACCTCATCTCATATTCAAGTTTTGTACTACCGTTTTTTCTGTTATTCACCAAGAGAAAAATCCAAAAGAACGTGTGTGCTATCCAAGTCAGTTTTCTTATAACATCTGTGTGGCTTTGTGTCAAATACTAGGATCGTAAAATAATTGGAACATTATATTGGAGGATTTCTACTTGGATTTGTCTACATGCCTTAAGTCGGTATTAAAGGTGCTTGGATATTGTCATTCAATCATATAATCAACCCCTGTTTCAGTATAAAATTAAAATATAAAATGCATGTATATCATGATACTGTATACATGTATATCTGTCACGTAACTTTCCCTTTTCTCGATTTTAAGTTATCAACACATTCTTTTCAGAATGACATTTAGTTTTCATCATGATGATCATATTAATCTAAATTAACATGTAGATTGTATTCATGATCATGAGAATCAGAGACAGATCACCTAATTCGTCCTCGTGACGAATTAAAATTCTACATGTAGTTTGTTTATAAAGTTATGCAGTGGAATGATTATTTCTTACAAATTATGGTATGTAACATCTACAGGAAATAATGATATGCATTGGAAAGTAGTACAGACTACAGACTAATATTCATAGCGAAAAAAAAGGCATTTACATATAAAATCCATTTGAAATCCAATGGTAATTAAGTCCCACTTACAGCAACTTTCCAAACCCCTACTTTTACATACTTTCTTATATTGTACAATAATCATTTAGCTACTTCTTTTAGACATTTCTAAAAGATATTCAAAAACGGACCTTTAAATCTTAACCCTTTAAATTTTATGGCTACACTTTTCTAAAACAAATTACCTCAAAATACGTTCATCGACATGAGCAGAGTCTGCTTCCGATTCGAAGATCACGACCATCTCTCCCAAACCATTGCTTTTAAGAATGGCCCTCTCTTCTTTAGATGGGGCCACTTCCTGGTTTGCATCACTTAAGCAAACCAGGATCCTTCGGAAAGTAGAAGGCTTCTTCTCTGTAAATGGAAAATGCAATAAAGAATATCAACCTGAACCAATAAAATAATGAATATTGGTTGAAATTTTTTTTTAAAATGTAAAATGATCCATTGTGCATCAGGGAAATGATACTGATATTCATGAATATGCACTAAGTTCAGTAGAAAAGAAGAGTTTTTTCCGTATTGACTGGATTAATATTTACATCAGTACAATGAACTTTTAACTTTATTTAATTAAATGAAAAGTGCATTCACAAGAGGATATAAATTCTCATATTTGATTAGTTTCCAATATAAAACTTGATAAACTCAGAAATGTCTGGAAATCATTAAGCAGACTTTTGTACTGGTTACTGTCATGAATTTTATCTACCTGTATGTAGATTAAATCCTGTATTCATCTCCAACCTTAATGGAGGAAGGATACAAGAGATGTACATCTATGATGTTGCGTGACGTCGGTCCTCGATATATTTTTCGCTATACCAAAATTCTGACGTCATTATTTGAGAAAAATTGATATTTAGCAGAACTCTCGGGTGCACCAGTCAGCGTCTGTCTCTCCCGGGCAAGTCTTGTAATGCATCGGCGCAGGCATTAATTTGCGTTCCGCTAAACGCGGTAGGTCATTTGGAGCATAGATTCTGGTTCTCAATTATTAAAAATAGGATAAAAAAAATATATCAGACGTTCCTTCGAAAACATGGTGGGAATTATTAATCCTCGGTTGGACTGGCAAACTACTATCGGGAATAAAAGTAATTGCCAGACCAACTTTGGATAAATAATTCCACCACACTTTCTCAAAGCCTGATATATTTGTTTAATATAATCTTATGTTCTTCTAATTAGTAGGCCTACATATTTTTTTTGATAAGCCAATGTGTTTATCTTAGTATATTTCTACAGTTTGGTATCTTTTCACCACAGTGACAACCTAATCACAATTGTAGGTTTTTTTACAAGTACTGCAGTGGCCAATTTCAGACTAGCAAAAGAAGTGGTTAAAACTTAGTGAAAATCTAAGCTTATGAAGTAATTTCATCAATAGCTAGAATTACTCTGTAACCATCTCTCTGTTACTAATTACTATAAATAATAGAATATAAATAGAATGAAAAATTATGGTCCTCTTTTGGATTTCAAAACTGAAGCCAACTTCTATTAATTTGAACACTTTCACAAAAGTGGGCAACTTAAGACATGACCCAATGTAAAGTCACATTACACTGGATGCTAAACCATTACACCTCAAATTTCAAAGCTGCAATACGTTAAAGAAAAAAGTCCTCAAATTTGGTGTCATTTATTTCTGTGCACCTCAGAATAATGGTGCTAAACATCAGTCCAATGGGGTTAATGACACTCCAGACACTGTCTACGTGGGTGCCCAAATCTGACAAAATTAGTGTGTTTTATAAACAAGCTGCACCCTGAGGACAAATTTCTCATTTTATATGAATTCTTTGTCACAGGAAAGACACCAAGAAGGTTGAAATTATTTGAAAAATGTTGGAAATATATATAAAGTATTGATGATTATTGAATTATTTATTCCAAACATCAATATTTTACCCCTCTATAGTACACCTTAATACCTGTATCTATATTTAAGAAATAATCTTTAGCTTGCCAGTAATATCTTCACCAAGTGGCCATATAGAGGTTTATACCAGCAGATGTTGAAGAATTGATAGACTTACTTTTTTTGGGTGGTTGCAAGTGCATGGCCCGTGAAGTATACTGAAAGAGATAAGTAAAAAAAATTAAATATTTTTTCCAAATCCAATACCAATAACAAGATGATGTCATATCTTTACTTTTCTGTACCTGCACATACAGAGTTAATTTTTTTTTCATTTTTCCTATTTTTTACACACAATGGGAATACTATGCCCTCAAACCTGAATATGCTACTACTATTTTACATATACTATTGGTACAACAGAGCAACTTTTTCACTTTTCCACTGAAAATAAAAATTGGTGTCATTTCTGTGTACTTAAGATATGGAAAATAGTGAGGGTACACGACATCATCAGCTAAACAAATATTCATATCAACTGATCAAGAACTGTTCTGTGAATGAAATGTAAAATTTCGAAAGTTCATAACTTTATTTTTCATCAATTTTTAATTATGTGCTTGTAATAAGTTACTATTTTTCAAAAATCAATTAAGCTTTTGTTTGAACTTGGCCTTTTACAAATTTGATTCATCCTGCAATTGTTGACCTTATTTATTCCACTGCAGCATCATTAAAACCATATACATATAACGATCATGGTAACATTTTACAGAAAATTATAAAATAATAAACAGAAATTGCTATTCCCACTATGAGTGTGAAACAGCAGGACTCTCAGCAAGCTGGTTGTGATGTCACTGGAGAACAGTGTGTGCCTGACTCAATTGACAATACATGCACATCAGTCTGAGATTTTCCTATTTCATAGGTGTTGATCCCATGGGGTGGGGATGTTGGGGATATACATGTATGGATGGGGATGCCCTACATGTATGCATTCATCCCCCCCCCCCCCCACCAAAACAAAAAATTCAAGATCATATAATTAAAAAAATACTGCATTTTTTTTATAAATCTGTCAATTTTATGAAAATAGATACAAGAAATGGCAATTTTCAATGTAAAAACAAAATTCCGAAGCTCGATTTGTCCACTCACTCGCACAACTCTTTTTAGTTGCAAAAAGTTATTATAAGTGATAATGTAAGCTCTTGCAGAAAGGAATGTACACATTTATATTGTGCATTTAGTGATCAACTGCACAATAGCAGAGAATTGTACATCGATAACTTTATGAAACTGTGTAGGGGAAGGCGGGGTAAGTTGTGACAGTTTTTGCTTTTTGCATGTTAGAATTGATATGATTAATAATCTTGTCGAAATAAGTACGTTGCCTTGAAATTTAATTCTTTAATTTAATATTTTCCACCTATATATAAAACTTTCTATCCCCACACTGAAAGTCATCGTGACCTTTGAAAAAAACGATGTCAAATGGCTCAACTTGCCCCATATATGGGGTAAGTTTGAGCCACCTTCTGGGGTAAGTTGAGCCACAAAAACTATGTACAAATGTATGGGGGAGAACCAGCATGTCAATTTTTTGTTTAAAGTCTTTTCACTTGCTAATTCTCTATAAATACTAACATCCTGTAAAAGGAAAGAGCAGTCATGTAAATTTGCTCCTTTCAGCCTGCATTTCAATCGATTTTTATGGTTTGTTTGTTTTTTAAGATACATTACCATAGGAATTACCATGGCTCAACTTGCCCCATGCTGTTTGGCTCAACTTACCCCAGTCCGAACTTAGTGCGATAATTTTGTATCCACACATTCATTATGCATCCATCATATAAAAGACTATGACAAGAATGAAGATCCATACCTGGACTAATAATGTTGTTATCATGTCTTTATTATATACACAACAAAAAAAGTAAGTCCCACCTAAACAAACATCAATAATTTCCGAACCAATGCGAGTTTTTGATATAATTTTACATGAACGTGTAGGTAATTTTATAAGCTACCTTCTGAGTAAATATTGTGGACGTATCTTACGTCATGCTTCAGTGAGCACCGTCAGAAGGCAAAAATGTCACTTTTCAAAAGTCACAAGCAAAATATTGTGACTTTGATTCCATTTTATTAGAACTAATTCCACATTCTCATCATGAAAAATAGTCAGAAGGCTTGTAAAAGGTACTTTCTAAAAGACAATACAACTTTTTAAGCTAAATTTCACGGTTGAATAAACTCAAGTCTAAATTTGCTATACGTTGTATTTTTACATATTCCTAACAATAAAAATGCTAGAATATAACGAAAGTTATTTTGGGGAAGACTATCTTCAACAATATTCATCGTTTCACGGTTCAATGAACATTTATTGGAAACAAAAAATGCGATTTTCAAATATCGTAGGCAAGTACTGCTTCATTTTGGTAACTGAAAATGATCTTTTCTCAACTTTTTTGTTATGTTCATGACCAATTAACATGCTTCAATGATTCAAAGGTGTCAAATTAAACATTTACGCTTGAATGAACATGTGGAATGTGATTAGCTCTTTTTTACGTTATTGGGAAAAATGCAGTTTGTAACAACGGATATCTGCCACAAAACTCCTTGTACAGTTCATTTGATTTGATTTTTATGAAAATCCCGATGTTTAATACATCAGTGAGCACACAATATTCGAAAATTATGCAAATGAGAAGAAAGTTCAAGGCCTTGGCCCCACTCTGTACCGTATCGAATGGTTATTTTGGTGTGCGCACCTTTTGGATAGTGTTCCTCTGAAGCCATGTGAGAAGTTTCATGAAATAACTGTTAGCATAAGTAACAAAAACCGTCCATGAAACAAACCCTCATTTCATATCTGTTAAAATTTTGACTTCCTCTCTCATAGACTTGTGTACATTATGGGTGCATATGTTTAAGCATATGAACTCCTTATTCAATATGGTGGAACTTTTCTTCAAGGCTGTCTTTAGCAATGTCGTTTGGCAGTAATGTTTATCAACCTTTGGGCAGAATTCTGTGCGAAAATGAAATCGATTTGTTTGGTTATGGATGAGTGAGCACGCATCAAAGTGGGAAAATTGGTATTTTCAATGTCACAGACTCATTTTAAAGGGTAATAAAGTGAGTATTGGGGGCAAATTTGGTTTCAAATGTGTCTTTAATTGCTATTGTTTTTATCATCTATCAGTTCTATCACCAAACACTTTCCGAACTTTAACCATTTTCATGGTTGAGCGAGCACATTCGAAAACTTAGGAATGAATACTCTATACTGCATAAATGTATTCTTTTCCTAACAATTTATCAGGATCAGTTGAATGTATGGACAGATCAGTGGTGGATCCAGAATTTTAAATGGGGGAGGGGCCTATAATCGGGGGAGCCATCAACATTTTTAAATTTTAACATGATCTAACAAGTTGTAGAAGATACTACCCCCCCCCAAAAAAAAAAAAACCCTATGATGATACGTCACAATACAGGTGCCACAGAGCAGTTTTCAAAGTGTGTGGGGGTCTGACCATGCCAAAAATCACAATCTTATTACATTTTTGCACTTGCTTATGGAAAAAAGTGGGGGGCTGAAGCCCCCCAGCCCCCCCCCCCCCCCCCGCTTCCGCGGCCCCTGCAATACATCGTGCTCACTCAACCATGAACATACGATATCAAAATTTGGTCTGAAGTGGTTAAATGATGGATAGTAAAACAGCATAACACCATAAAATTCACCTTAAAACAATTTTTGCCCGATTTTTTTATTTGCACAATCTGAAAAACGACACTTGTGACTTTAAAAAATTGTCATTTTTAATTCAATCTTTAATTACTCATGCATGACTCGAGCGATCGATCTCATTTTTCCCTAGGAGTTGCTTAATGAGTGTAGAAAACCACCCGTGAAATATCATATCTAAAAATAATTTGGTTCAAAAGTTACAGCAATTTGATGTAGGGGGGACTTACTTTTTTTGTTGTGTATATTTAAAGACGTGTGTGTTTATAAAGCACTTATCTATTTCACACTCTTTTTTACTTTTTTGGCTGAAATTCATATTTTTCCCTCTAAAAAACTACTTTTTCTTTTAAAGCTGGAAACAATGTGGTGGGGTTAGGGGTTATGCTATGGGTCATCAATACATGACACCACCACAATGTCTGACTCATTCATTATTGGCCTGGGGCTGGTGGCTCAACTTGCCCCTATGCTCAACTTACCCCGCCTTCCCCTATAGATTCTTTCAAGAAAGACATACAAAACTAATGCCGTGTTTATGCTTCCACTTTTCAGGCCAGAATCAGTGCTTCCATTATAGTCCAAAACACGGTTGCATCCATGCTTACTTTCATTCAAACGACGTTTACAAACGCACCTTTTTGTGACTTTACTATCAGCGTTTTGAAACGTCGTTTGACCAGAATCAGGCTTTTTGGGGAAGTATAAAGAGAACCAAGTTTGTAAACGTGTTAAAATGACGTCATTTGGTACATGCTTCCGATGAGACGAAAATCTGCGGGCAAATACAGTCGCATTACTCTATGGTCGCAAGTTAGCTCCACGGAATAACCTCTCATCTCCCTTTTTACATCTGCATACATGTGATAATTGATTTAAGTACTATGACTATACTCTTCAAATTTGACATCACAAAGAATGTTGAGGGATTTACAAAAAAATAACCTGGAACATGAGTTACGTCCCTGGTTATGAGGAGAGACATCGCTAGATGCCCTAGTACCATAAACAAATAGATGTTTTATTACTTCATTATGTATACTTTAATATTCTTTTCTTACTATTATCCTCACGGCCTCACCATGGTGGAATAAAAATGGCTAGGTCAAGTAGCTCCATACAATGACTAAAATATCAGAAATTGTTCGATGTTTAAATAACAGTCGACGTACGTATACCTTCCCCATTATAAAACACTCGGAAAAAAAAAACTTTCGAAAAAAAAAATGACCTCGCTTTCATACTCAACGAAAATTACGATGCGAAACAGCTGCAGCTGGAGTTTGTGATTTCGCTTCTGAAAAGTTAAGCATAAACAGCACTCCCAGAACAATGTTTACGATTGGAAAATGAAAAATACCATATATCTACACGTATGCCAGCAAAAGGTGTTGCTTCTATGCACCATAGAGATAGTACTTAGAACCCTGTGTTAACATGTAATTTAAAATATTTCCCGAATTGCGCAAAAGGTATGGAAATCTCAATTTCAAAATGTTGACTTTTTAAAATACGATTAATTTAAAAATCTGATTTCACAGCAACAGAGCGCGCCAAACTTATAGTTCGTGAAAACGGTGACAATTTGATGTAGCTAACTGATAATAAGTAACTCCGATATTCGAGAGTTGTAAAACAATTTCTGAGCCATGAATATAACAAACATCTTTTGAGGAACTTGCTCGCTTGTTCACACATGCAAATTGTCCTAATAATCATCTCAAAATTGTAGGATATCTGAAAATATAAAATTAAAGCAGTTCATGCAGACATATGAAGTTAAATGAATGATGCAATGAAGAAAAGTAATTTCAATTAATTTTTCACCTCATACCAAAACTATCTTGTGGCTTTAAGAAAACATTGTTACGCCAAAAGGGCACCATTAGTGTACAAAATCTATGACAATGAGGGCATTTTGGCATAACAGTGAAACATGCAACTTACATGTACAACACAGATTTTTTTTTCTTTTTCCTTTTTTTGGCTAATACCCTTTTTACACAGGCTAAAATTTCCTTAACCCCGTACTATAGGTGGGGCTAAATGGCAATTTAGCCCCACCTATAGTACGGGGTTAAGCTTAGCCCACTTTCTTTTTACACAGCATTTTTGCAAAGTGGGCTAACCCCACCTATAGTACGGGATTATTTGACCCTGCAAAAAAGCAGGGTTATCCCACCAATTGCGGTGCTAAGAGCAACAGTACGGGGTTAAGATCGCATACAAAATGCAAAGTGGGCTAGAAGCTTAACCCCGTACTATAGGTGGGGATAAACGGCAATTTGGCCCCACCTATAGTACGGGGTTAAGGAAATTGTAGCGTGTAAAAAGTGTACGAGTGAAGAACTTGTACTACGAATGATCGACATAAACCACTAGTCCGGGGTTAGCGAGTTTCGTGTGTGAAAAGCAAGCATTCCTTATCCGGGGTTAGCAATAACAATTTGGCATGTGTGAAAAGGAAAAAAAATAGTACGGGGTTAAGGATAGTACGGGGTTAGCGATAGTCCGGGGTTAAGAAAATCCTGTGTAAAACGGGCATAAGTGTATCAACAATTTACCCGAAAGAGACGACTGTGCTCTTGCAGTGATGCTTGCCTGTAAGTGAAAAAAAATATATAGGAAGGATATCATGGACCCTACTGGATATATATATAGTGAAACTGCAATTCAACATTTCATATATCAGTGTTAGTGCTGACCTCTGACCTAGTGACCCGAAAATCTAACTAGACCACGAACAAACAAACAGTTTGTTAGCTTGTGCACATGATAAATATCCTTAAAAATCTGGGCATGGTGACCAAGTAAATAAGTCATTTTCATTTTTATACAACTAAAAAAAATCAATCAGATGCTTATTATTTTTATCCATTGATTAAATCATACACACATTTTCTTTGCTGCTTCTGGAGCTAAAAACCCCACAACAGTTTTTATTTGAAAATCATTTTTGATTGCAGGGGGCCAGTTAAGGTTTTGTTTTCTTAACATTTAAAATACAGCACTATACAGGATCAGATATGCAAAACGGAATCAAGCCACATGTTGAACACATAGGGCAGCATCACAAAAAATAAATAAGTGTATTTCCAAACCAAATAAAACAAAATCATCAACAAATGGGAGAGTTACAAACAACTGTGCACACAAACATACCACTGTACCCTTTCACCATTATCTACAAAAACAACAGAACAAAACTATTACCGAGATCAAAACCGTCAAGTCAGGAATTATTTCAATTTCCATTATTACATTTTCATTCAAAATATGTACTTGTAACATAATTTAAATAATTTTACAAATTTTTACAGTTTGAATTTATGACCAAATACATAATTACTAAAAAAAATATGAAAATCCATTGTATAAATTTATTAAGGGGAATCCAACCCAAATAAAAACTTGTTTTTGTAAGAAAAAGAAAAATCAGACAAGTTGATAGGTGACAGTTTGAACAATATTGGACAAATAACAAGAAAGTTATGAATTTTAAAAAGTTGTAAATATTGGTAATCACTATACCTACATGTATGGAGACTTCAAATTGGCCGCCTATGTGATGTCATAGTGATGTAAGGTAAGGACTACTCTTCCATGTACTTCAATACATATTATGGCTAAAATGTCATTTTCCCCAAAAGTTTTATTTCAAATTGTATTTTTCTTTCATGAGGACATTAAACAATACATGTATACTACCTGGGTTATATTTAGATTACTGCCCCAGGGGAATGGGTAATTAGGGGAAAACCACAAATCCCTGATAATAAAGTACATGGCCTATGGGAAAGTTGTCCTTGCCCCTTGTCATAATTTACTTACCCAGTTGCCAATTTGATATCTACATGGTATTAGTGATCTCAATTGTAAAGCAGCTATAACTTTCTTATTGCTTGTCCGATTTATTTCAAACTTTCACCATTCTGTTTAATTCATTTTTCTCCTTCCCAACACAACATTCTATGGCCAAGGCTGGATTCCCCTTTAAACCATTGAAAATTGAGTTTTTACTGTTAAAAGCAGGTATAGATTACAGTCCACCCAAACAAATTCAGATTAAAAGATTGAAAAAATCCTGAACAAATGAATAATCACAAAATGTTGACTTAAAAGAAGTGACAAAAAAATAAACAAATGAGGTAAAAAAAGAATACATTTTCAAGGAGAAAAAAGAAAAGACTATAAAACAGACTTTTGCACAACTTAAACGGCAATCCTTAATACATCAGGAAACACTACGCCAATAAGACGAATAGGAGAAGAGAAGAGAAAGAGTTGAGAGTAAAAGGTATTGGGTCAAAAACCATGCACACAGCGCGCATAGTATTTGACCCAATACTCTTTACTCGACACTGGGAGCAAAGAATGGGATTTTATTAAACTATTGAAATATTAAAGGTTTTCCAGGCCAATTTCATCAAAACATCATCCATTTTTGTTTATCGGGTGATTAAAGCAATGGAATGACCTTAGTCAAACTATTTTATATTCAGTTCTTCAAATTCATTTTTAGGCACCCAAATTAATGGTTAAAAATATAAATTTTGGATATAAACATTCAAGTTCGTGTTTGGGTATGAATTTCCCAATTAGTGCATTCAAATTAATGTGATGGGTGCAGTAACTTAAAAGCACTTTAATTTTGTTTTCAAGCTATCAATTTTCACAATTGAGCATTACACAATACATGTACGTAAAAGTAATTTTGTCCATTTAATCACAGAATGTGATTTTTCCTTTATAATTTTCCTTCCATCGTCAACATGATTATCATTCTTTCTTCAAGATCTTTCTTTTGCTCAGCATTTCATGTGATAGATCCTTCTTTCGATCATCATTATCATGCTTTGTAATCTTAATTTTATGTTTATTTTCATCATGCTTAAAGGGGAATCCAACCCAAATAAAAACTTGTTTTTATAAGGAAAAGAAAAATCAGACAAGTTGATAGGTGAAAGTTTGAACAATACTGGACAAACAACAAGAAAGTTATGAATTTTTAAAAGTTGTAAATATTGGTAATCACTATACCCATGGAGACTTCAAATTGGCCGCATATGGGATGTCATAGTGATGTAAGGCAAGGACTACTCTTCCATGTACTCCAATACATATTATGGCTAAAATGTCATTTTTCCCAAAAGTTTTATTTCAAATTATATTTTTCTTTCATGAGGACATTAAACAATACATGTATACTACCTGGGTTATATTTAGATTACTGCCCCAGGGGAATGGGTACTTAGGAGAAAACCACAAATCCCTGATAATAAAGTACATGGCCTATGGGAAAGTTGTCCTTGCCCCTTGTCATAATTTACTTACACAGTTGCCAATTTGAAATCTACTTAGTATTAGTGATCTCAATTTGAAAGCAGCTATAACTTTCTCATTGCTTGTCCGATTTCTTTCAAACTTTCACCATTCTGTTTAATTTATTTTTCTCCTTCCCAACATAACATTTTATGGCCAAGGCTGGATTCCCCTTTAAAGGGGATGTCCTGGCCAGGAAAAAGACAGAGAAAAGAAGAATAGAATAACAAAAATTATGATAATCTGGTAAGAAAGAAGGAAGATACAATATTTCAAAATTACACATTTTCTCGGAAAACATTTCTTGACCAGTCCTATGAATATTCAAATGAGTGAGTTGGTGATTTCATCCCCTCACAATTTGTCATATACCTTAAATAAAATGTTGAATATTTCCAATTCTTGGCAGTTTCAGGTGAAAGCATATCCAAGTATTATGATATGTCAGAATAAACATTATTTCTCATTTACATGTATAGGGTGAATAGAAGAGAAGTTTTACCGTCTAACACCTGAATATGAGATTTTAGTAATTTTTTTAACTGAAATGTTAAGATAATTGTGAGGGAATGACATCAACACCCTCATTACAATATTCATAAGGACTGGCCAAGAAATATTTTCTGAGAAAATGTGAAATTAAAAAACTGTCATAATCTTCCCTATTTCTTGTCTGATTCTCAGGATTTTTGCATCATTAGGTAAGGGAAAATTTTTTTCTCTACTCTTAAATTATTGTGGCCCGGACTTGCTCTTTCAAGGTAGGATATCCCATTTGCAAGTGGCGGCAAAACTTCACCAAAATTCTTCTTGAGAAGGCTTCTGAACTAAGAACAACACCTATTAATTTTTACCTGTCACTAATAGGTGCAGAAATGTATCCTAGATTTTCCCTAGTTTTACTTTATACTGAATTTTGCAATGCCCCATCACAAATCGTTTTTCATAAATGAAATTTTTATTACACCAGCTTACATATATTTATTTGCATAGCAGTACTCTATTGGTCTTTAATTCAAACTGCCAAAAAGTTCAAGCAAAGTGAGATTTTAGGCCTTATAATAGGATCCCCTTACCTTTAACATAGATCTATATTTTCATCATGATTATCATGTTGTTTTTGAGATCTTCTTTTTCATCATTATGTGTGAGCCACATAAGTCTGAAGTTATATACATGTACGTCTCTTGATTAAAAAAAAGAGATCTTTGTACAGTGTAATATAACATTCAATTTGAATACAGTACAAGTAATCATATTTTCAATGGAGACTTTACAGATTTGAATTTAAATGCTCATTTTATGAACTTGTTTGCCAATACATGAATTTGAATATTCCAAATGGGCTGGGAATAGGTGAGAGGACTGACAGACGAAGTTGAATACAGAAACCATTGCCGAAAATGCATGCTGCATGCCATTCAATGAATAAAAATGCTAAAACACGAAATTTGAACCAACAATAATTTTGAATGACGATTTTTCAAAGCATGAGCATATTTGATGAAAATGAATGTTCTAATAGAAAATTGAATGACAGGTGAGAGACTAAGTTGAATAACCATTGCTGAAAATACATGCTCATGCGCATTCATGTTGCCACATTAGTTAATTTGAACAACCAACAATGATTTTGAATGACGATATTTCGAGGCACTGGAGCGTATTTGACAAAATTGTATGAAAATGAATGTTCTAATAAGAAATTGAAAGACAGGTGACAGACAAAGTTGAATAACAATTGTCAAAAATGCATGCCGCATGCGCATTCAATGAATTAGAATGCGCAAATACGAAATTTGCTGCCACATTAGATAATTTCAACAACTAACGAAAAATTTGGAATGACGAAATATCTAAGCATGAGCGTACGTATTTGAGAAAAATGGATGTTCTAATAAGCAACTTAATAACAAAACATAGAAATTGGAGAGAAAAACCTATAATTGCCTACCTTTGAGACGATGATGGAACTGAAGATGCATTATTGCTGGATATGAAAGAAAAAACAGAGGTTTTGATCTCTTTTTAGTCATTTAATTTACTCCGAGTATGTTACACACACCTATTAAAGATTTCATTGTCTAACCAGGGCTAACTTGAAAGAACATGCTAGCCCACACACTCAGATCTACATGTAAGTACACCTAATTTGACCCCCTATTGTACAACAATAATTTAAAAGCCCCAGCAAGTTGGTTTAGTGTACATGGACATGTTACTGCCTAGTTTATGGCTAGTGTTGCACAACTAGGTTGCCAAAAGTCGAGTCACAACCACCATCAGAGAGTCACAACTCCAACACCATGAATGAAAGAGATGACTTTTTAATTTTTAATTTTAAGCTAAGTGTGCTAAAAAAATAATATGATTCACAAGAGTAAATAACCAAGTATTTTTTGGCAGAAAGTGACTGATATCTTTGACAACAAGTTTTAATTTAAGAATACAGAGACAGAGTGGTGACACTCGAGCAGTTACTAGCCAACTATAAAAAAGCGGTAGTCACACCACACTAGTTACGGCATGTGTGATACCTACAATACATGTAACTTGCAAATAAGTAGTGTTGGCGCAAAAAGTATACCCTTTTTTGCTTCTTCTTGGGCTAAAAACCCCCATCACAGTTTTGAATCGAAAAGTTAGTTTGATTGCAGAGGGCAAGAGCTGAAAATATTTATTTATATTTATGTTAATACATAAAGTACAATTCACTGAGCAAAATGCCAAAAATTTCATCAAAATCTGATAACAAATAATAAACTTATTGAACTTTAAACTTTAAAGTTTAGCAATATTTTGTGAAAACAGTCGTCACGAATATTCATTAGGTGGGCTGATGATGTCACATTCCATTTTCTTATGTTATTACATGAAATCATAATTTTTTTTCATTATTTCATACTTGTGTGAATAATGTCTCCCTTAAAATGAAATAGGTTGCAGCAATAAATATCAAATGCATTAAATCACTTGTCAATCCAATTTTCTAGTTCTTGGATAAAAAAATTTGAATAAACCTAATTTCATATAATAAAATACAAAAGAACAAGTGGGGATGTAATACTTGTTTAACCTTATGCCCAAGTTTCATGAACTAGGTCCATTTACTTTCTAAGTTATGATGTCATTTCGGTCAAGATTTTAAAAATAATTTTTCTAACATGGTCTAAGTTCATTGACCCTAAATGACCTTTGACCTTGTTCATGTGACCTGAAACTGAAAGGCAGGATGATCAGTAATACTTGATTAACCTTATGTCTACATTTCATGAACTAGGTCCATATACTTTCTAAGTTATGTCATTTCAAAAACTCCAATAGAAAGGCTTAGGAAGTTAGGACCTAACTTGGGTTAAGATTTGATGTTGCCATCGCTCTGCTAATGCGATGCAGGCGAGACAAAAATCAAAGGTCAAGTCCACCTCAGAAAAATGTTGATTTGAATCAATAAAGAAAAATCAGACAAGCACAATGCTGAAAATTTCATCAAAAACGGTGTAAATAGGAAAGTTATGACATATCAAAGTTTCGCTTTATTTTCAACAAAATAGTTATGTGAACGAGCCAGTTACATCCAGATGAGAGAGTCAATGATGTCACTCACTATTTCTTTTGTTTTTTATTGTTTGAATTATATAATATTTCAATTTTTTACGAATTTGACGATTAGGACCTCCTTGCCTGAAGCACAAAATGTTAAAATAATGGAATTCCACGTGTTCAGGGAGGAATGAAACTTCATTTTACATGACAATGATGAGATAAAATACATAAGAAATAGTGAGTGTGTGATGTCATCAACTCTCTCATTTGGATGTAACTGGCTCGTTCATATAACTATTTTGTTGAAAATAAGCGAAAAATTAAAATGCCATAACTTTATTTTACATCCGATTTTGATGAAATTTTCAGTGTATGCTTGTTGATTTTTCCTTTTTTATCCAAATCAAGTTTTTGTTGGGGTGGACTTGTCCTTTAAATACTGTTTAAAAAACTCATCGAAACAGACGGCTGCCAGCTGTCTACCGATTGTTTAGACAGGAATAACCGTCGTTTCTGGGGATTTATTTAAGTAATCCTACATTACAATTTGTGACACTTTACTAATACTATAGTAATACAGTAGTACCATCACAATAATTAGTGAGTGCAGAGAAAACTCAGTTCAGCAGAACGACCAAAATACAGAGACTGAAGCTTAAGTTTTGGTCTACCTATTCAAAGAATGAATATAAACTTGAACTCGAGATTCTAGTTTCTACTTACTTCAATCCAGCTGATCTAGCACTAGCAGTAGGTCGACCACGGCAACCTGACGAGGGTGAGGCGGAGGCCGCAGCGTTTTGTTGACCAGAGCCTGCTTGGAGTGACATGGCCATGGGTGAGGCGGAGGCCGCAGCGGGGTGCGCCGCACCATTTCGTCGACCAGCTGACATGGTCATGCCCATGGGTGAGGCGGAGGCCGCAGCGTTTTGTCGACAAGAGCCTGCTTGGAGTGATATGGCCATGGGTGAGGCGGAGGCCGCAGCGTTTTGTCGACCAGAGCCTGCTTGGAGTGCAGGAGCTCTCTGCTGATCTGCTTCTCGGCCTCGGTCTACGTCCAACGTGTCAAGGACGGCGTGCAGTGCCCCTAACAAGTCCCTGGCCGTCTGCTCGCTACATCGTAGATTAGACATCATGGGGCCCGTTTCTCAACACCGTTATAAGTCTAACTTCTTGACTGAATCGGAGATAGTGAGCTACTTGTCCGCTGTTTCACGAAGTCCTCTTTACCAAGTTCAGGCCCAACAAACGTAATCAACCATAGAGGTTGAAATTAAATCCCAAAACAAGTGGGATAATGTAATACAAAATACCGGTAACGATGAAAACCATAGCACATGCTCGATCGCACTCGATCGTCGCATGCATGCATCATATACACGTGCGTGGTGGTAGTACGCCCTCTCATTTCCAGTATGTTTGACGTGCTGTACTTTTATTTCTCAGCTCTACAGAATTTCTGTGCTCTCCAGAATTTCTGCAGTCTCTATTTTCGACGAGCTAGCGCTATTTGCGATGGACTATAATTCAGTCGTTTTGTTTAATTTTGCGGTTGTCTGTATTTCTGAGGTTGCCTCTATTTCTGTTGTTGTTTATGTTTCTGAGGTTTTTGTGTTCTGAGGTTGTCTATATTTCTGTTGTTTATGTTTCTGAAGTTTTCTTAAATTCTGAGATTGTCTATATTTATAAGGTTGTCTTTATTTCTCTGGCTGTCTATATTTTTGAAAATGTCTTTATTTCTGTAGTCTCTATTTTTCCTGTAGTTGTCTTCAATTCTGCGGTTGTCTATATTTCTGAAGTTGTACGAATGTCTTTACATTTCTCAGTCTTTCTCTATTCCTGCATGAACCTATATTTCTGTGATTGTGTTCAATTATATGGTTATCTACGTATTTTTTTATCATTTATTATTCTTTGCGATTGTCTTGTTTTTGTGTTTGTCCTTATTTCTGCACTAATGTTTGATTCTGTGAATTTCTATTTTTTTGTTATCTTAATTATTTCAAAATTTTCTTTATTTTTAGATATATTTCTGCATTTTAGTTTATTTTCAACGGTACATATATATTTCTCAAATCGGTAATTTTGGCACTTATGGCCGCCCATAAAAAACAGGGGCCGCTGAGCGTTTTTTTATAATGGAGGGGTTGAGCTGATAGTGGGAGGGAGTGGACCGGCCAAAACAAAAAGCAAAAATTTATATAGACTTCGGATCTTGTGTACATGTTTTTTCTCAAGGGGGTGAAGACTGAAACTTCCTATCAACTCCGCCGCCTCTGTACTATAAGATTGAACGATCAAAACCATAGAGACAAAAATGAATTCTAACTATTATGATTTGTTTTAATTACTTATTTATTACCATGATTACTTCATGCTTTTTCGGCTGTGAAATAATGGAGACAAATAAAGAAATAGAACAAAACGAAAGAACAAATAAAAAACACTTGTGATAGTGGATTTTATAATTTATTTAAGAAAAAAATGATTTATCTTACTTTCAGTAGTTGCTAGCATGGCTCTTTTTGAGGGAAAGTAAGACAAAGAAAGAAACGTAGAAAGTGAAAAGGAGGGAGGTATGATTTCAGACTTACAATTTTTTTTTTTACTCATATTACAAATCGAATACTGATGCGCAAACTTCAGGAGGAAAATTATTTTATTATTACAATAGCTGCGTGAAAAATCGAATTAAATGAGACATATAATTTACGAAAAACTCTATAAAAAATTACTTTTAGTGAAATATGGAGGCCTCTTTCTTGCCTTAACCCTAAGCCCTAAGTTCACTAAAAATAGTTTAGTCGTTCATTTTTATACGATGATCATTATCATCCTATTTTCTTCTGCGATAGATATCTATCCACGTTATTGATATAGAAAATGGAAGATGATATAAAATTTATTGTGAAGTGACAGTTACAATAGTACTTTTAAAATATTTTTCGGGACTTTATTTGAGAATCAGAGAGAACCCCCCCCCCCCCTCCTGAATTTTCGACATGATGGCCACGATGCACTATGATGAGATGTAACAATCCCCGATCAACACAAATTGGCAAAATCGAGGCATAGGCCTACTCTCGGAACAATTTATGGAGAGAGAGAGGGGGGGGGGGGGGTAGATGTAATGTAAAATGACAGGACCCCCTGAGAAAAAAAATCAGAGAGAATGAATAGAGAGGGATGAGGCGGGTACAATTCCTCGTAATCCGAATCGGGAGAAGGAAGACGATACAGATATAATTCAAATGAGAAGAACTAAGAGAAAAAAAAGGTGTAGACGGTAGGGAATATAAAAATACGACGGATATAGGAAAGGGAATGAAAGCGGTAGATAATACACTCCGTTACAGGTTAGAAACCAGGGAAAGGGACGAAAAAAAATCCCTTGGTGCCATTTTTAAATCACCCACAGATAAAAGTGAGTCATGTGACTCATTATATATAATATTTGTGAGTCAGGCGAAACTTGACTCACTAACAAAATTAATTGAGTCTTAGTTGACTCATCTGTAATTAACAAGTGAGTCAATAACGAAATGATTCACTTGCAGAATGCTCCGACTGACTCACATAGTTGTAAAAAATGAGTCAAGATCGGCGATTGACTCATTTACAAAAAAAAATGAGTCAAGAAGAAAGCCGTGCGCGCATGCGCTACTTGCACGCTATGACGTCAACCATCGCGCGAACCATTCCCGTTTGACGTCGCCATTGCTGAATTGGATCAAGAGAATACTGTGAGTAAAATCGTTTTAATCCTGCAGTTTTGTGAATAATTTTGTTCATTTCACCTGTAGGCCGCTGAGAAATTAATTTGCTGAAGAGAATGAGAGGAAATTTGGTGGACATGAATAATTGATTCTCAATTTAGGTGATGATTTGTGGAACTTTGATAGGATTACGTGCACCAGACGGATGCGTGTATGTGTGTGTACGTGTGCTATATGGCTGTAGTGTAGCTCCGCTGCGCGTCTGTTAAATTAATTGAGTGTAGATATGTATTGTTGTGTGTTCGGACAGGTTGTGTGTCCGGACTTTAGCAAGTCAAAGAAATTTACAGGCGAAGTTTCATCAATTTTTAGTACAAAATGTAGGAAATATTATAGAGAACAAAATAGAAGATGATTACAACTATTGAATTCATATTTTTAGGGTAATCCAAAGACAAAAACGAAGGCTTCAAAATATAAAATGTCCGGACACCTGACCCCCCCCCCCCTGACCTACGAAACAGATTACCTACATCTAACAGTTACTATAATCTGGATCTGGATGTGTACGATACAGGGCCCTCCTGGGCATGAACGCATCGGGTGAGCTTGAGGGAGGGCGAAGGGATGATTAGAAGGCCTTTTCGATGGCCTTCTTGAATGAGTTTGTCGATGGCGAGTTTATTCGATGTCAATCAAGTGGTTCCATTTGATTGATGATGGTACCGGTACTGAGAAGAACAAGTTCCTGTATTTTTCAATTCTTGCTCTTATTGGATGATAGGTCTAGCACTTACTATTATTTGTCACTTGCCTATCGATATAATCTGAGTTCAAAATGACTCTCACATCAGGTAGATCAAATCTAGACCACTCATTCTATGAACAAGGTTATGATATAACCTTGTTCTCTGTTAGTGTTACTGCTCCCTGTGTGGTGAAATAAGGTCGGCAATGTTTGGCCTATTTTCTCCTTTTCTTTGGGACAAATGTTTAATTTTTTGAGACCATTAGGTTCCATTACAGCTATTTATCATATACATGTAACTTGTCTCTTAATTATATTTGATTCTTTAAATTAATTTGTCTTAACTAAAAATAGAGATTGAAAAACTACAATTGTCTTGCCTTTATTTTTCCACTAATAGAGGGCGCACACAAAAATATGCCCAAAATTTAAGTTTTTGAGCGCTCTGGTGAATACAAAAATTACCCCCAAGCTACTAATGAAAAATAAATTGCAACTGTACAGAAATTAGTATTATGGTCACAAAAGTGATATTTTAATGATTTTTTAAATTGTGTGCTGTGTTCAGCATTGGCATACCATATGGTCCTAGATTCCCCTCAGGCAGGCATGTAATGAACCCTTGGGTGGGTCGACAGACTACATGCATTTCCTTCTCACAGAAAAATGTAGAGGTGTCCTTTAGGACCTGTTCCTGGTCTACTGAGGTGTTTTTAATTTGATAAGTGCCCCTTTCCCAAAAATAATTAAGATTAATATTTTTATTAGATAATGTTGAGATGTGAGAGTAGGCTCGAACGCAAATTAAAGTCAACCCCCAGCCCCCATCTTGAATGGATGGGGTTTTTGTTTTTATTAACTTGGAAATGCAGTCACTATCTGAAGCATGTGTCACATTTATCCCATCAAAATAACATTAAGAATACTTCCAATTCATTTTTGTCTTTTTTGCACGTTTTATTTGTTTTTTCTAATTTTATTATTATTTTTTTACAGGGCTACTGGAAGAAGTCACTACGCAACAGATTCAGGAATTGCAGGAAGTGTCATGAACGTGATAATCCATTAGGACAAATGGATGCAAAAAAAGGGGACTACACCCAAACCAGCTGCAGGCAAACACATGTATGGCATAAAGAAAGTACCTTCCTGCATCCCCAGAAGGTGAGGATGAAGAAACGATCAATGCTCACATCAAGATGCTTCAGAATGAATCCAGAAAAACAAGACAGGACAGCTTGATGATAGACAATCTACTAACTTTAGCCCATAGGCGCAAGGGTATCATCAACAGCAACTGGACTGAATCCTACTTGAAGGATATGTACCCTTACCTTTTCCATGAAGATGAGGTAAGTTCAAATCAGCGTTAATACAGATCAAGAAACTTCATTTATGAACAAGAATCTATCATTAGATTTACGTGTAACAAGGGTCTATTCTTGCAATAAGCAAGTCCATGCTTAACCCTAAACAGGCCGGGGGTTGAATCAACCCCCCCCCCCGGCCACAGAACAGCCAAAAAAAAACCCGGCCTAGTTAGGGTTAACTAGAATTGGAGCTATAAGTTTTATAGAAATGGGTATGTTCACATTTCTAGGATCATGCAATCACATTCTGTATTTTAACCTAGTTTATTAGTATCCATCTTTGAAATAATCAATAAATTGTGTGAAAACATACTATTTAGAAAGTTTGAAATTTTAATCTTTATCTGATCTCAATCATATCATGTCTGTTGATCGAGAAGAATCTAAAGGTCCTACCATTTCACACTCAATGCAAAATCTCTTAGTAAATAGCGTGTACAGGCTTAAAATTATGATAGTTAAATAAAATCAAAATTTGCAAAGTGCTAAAATTTACAAGAGCAAAATTTTTACTCTTCATTCTTACTAGAATTTTTGTTCTTGCTGACAAGTAAGGGACAATTACACTGAGCATCTCATATGCAAAAAACTTATCTTTGTGAATGGGTTAAGTGATTGGCCCATTTAAAGAACTGTATGTAATTGTTCACCAATAAATTTCCATATGAATTCAATACATTGATCATTGTATGTATAGAGTGAAAGTGATTCCAACTCGTGGAGACAAAGAAAGACTGGAGTCAGTTGGGTCATTTTATCAAGAGTAGAGATTCGCACATGATCTTCAAAATTATTCTTGATTGAGCCATTTTTTACACACCTATTCTTTTTTTTCACACAGAGAAACATAAGACTGCCCTGTTTAAACTCCCTGTTTATTCTTTTCATTTGATGGTGAAAGAGTTTGAGAGACTGTCAGAGGACCCAATTAAGCAGAAGTTAGCAGCAGGATATTTTAATATGCTGATCCATTACTAGAGATATGTAAGACTCCCAAGCAAGGTTTGGAGCTCAAAAACCTGATCTTGGCTACAGCAGCAGAAAATGAAGACACCAGGAAAAGTATGTTATTGAGATGTTTAATAAGAAGTGGGTTTGCAATAATTTCATTCTGGGGAGGAAAACTTTGAAAATGGTTAAAGAGTTACTGTACTTGCCCCCCCCCCCCCCAAGTTTTACCAGCCCCAAATCCATATACCCCATTTTAATTTCAAGAGAGAAAGACAATAATTACATGACTTCAAAGTGTACTCTTCTATTTATACCTGATGTGCAATTCAAATGGTTAAAGAAGGATGACCCAGGCCAGTTGGTCAAAATGTATATTGTATACTGTATATTTTTAACATTTCTGAACCACAAAAATACTGATATTCTGGAGTTCGATTTACATTGTTTGAGTTCAGTCTTCATTTTTTTTTTCTTTGCAGTGATCAAATCATGTGGAGCACTTCTGTTGATTCCTACTATTTTGGAAGAGAAGGCATTGCTTTGTCAGCATAGCCAGGTAAGTTTGATGCATAAAATTCATTTAAGGTTTATACAAATATCAGCAGAATTTTGAGTGAGTGAGTGAAGCTGTTGCAGGCATGTCCATTTAGATAGCTCAACTGACAGGCCATATGAGACCTGGCACCAAAAAAACTCTTAAAAAGTCAGAAGAAATAGAAATTGGATTTAATCTCTCTTTTAACACAGGAAATTCTGATAAGTTTTGAAATGATGTATAACTCACTATCACAGTAAGATCCTAACCTTCGAAAGATTAAGAAAAGAACATTGCCTACCATAGAATTCTACTTATGAGAATAAGGGATTAGATTTTGCCCATTTGATTAAGTATTTTGATTGCTAACTTGTGTTTAGCATCAATGTAAAGATGATTATACATTAGTATAACTTACGTGAAAATTGATTTATTGAATAAATTGAGAACATCCTCCTGAAGCCTATAAACCGATATCTCACCAGGGTTTAATTCATAGGGTTTTAAAGTGAAGAGTAGGTCCTATATCTTAATTTTCACCCCCCCCAAAAAAAAAAAAAATAATGATGATAATTCATTGCTAATGAAAGTTGCAATAATAGTACTTCAGATTTAAAAGGCACTTATAAATTTTTAAAGTGGCTTAAGAAAAGTATAGGTGAATTCGACTTCACCTCACTATAACTTGTGGCGGCCATAACTGGGGGGCTTCCAAAAAACAACAAAAGCACTTTCAATGGAGTATGCCATGAGCCAGGTGTGTTGACATGTCAGTGTTTTTGTTGGGGTTGACTTGTCCTTTAATGAACTTTGACCATCAAAGTCAGCTCTGCTGCTATATTGAACTGAGTAATGCAGGCGAGACTGCCAGAGGCGTTCCACTTGTATATAAATGATTTGATGCCTATACAAACTGTTCAACTTGATGTTTTGGTGTTTCCAAGAAAGTATTACATTTCTCAACTCTGAGCCCAATTTATTATTCATTTCCATCCATGTAATTTGATAGAGCTTGGATGATAATTCATAATGAACACTTACTCAACCGTGGCTAAGAAATTCTTTATTACAGTTACATTTTTGTAGGCCTTGCGTTTCTTCAGGCTACAATTTGTAAAGTATCAAAATAAATACTATGGTGTTTCATTTAATATCATACAACATGAACTACAGTACAGTTAGCAGTATATGTATTAGCATAACCTTGAAGTTATCATTTTCACTAGGATCAACCAATTTGCCTTGTGTACATTACCAGAAATAAACTAATCAGCATTTCTCACTTATGTTTCCCTTTTTTAGGATAAAAAACGGAACAATCGCCAAAATCATCTACAAAAGTAAGCCCGACAGTGCAGGTCTGACTCTGAGCAGTGATCATGAAAAATTCACGGAAATTCTGCAATCATCATTCTATATTACAGCAGAGAATGAAGTCATCTGCGAGACAACCACCTACCTCATGTCAGCAGTCTCTCTGCTTACAACTTATCATACAACCCCAAGATGGGTAACACCCTCACATTCATTCAGAAGATTCTGATGAACATAGATTCCACATCTCAACCCCCATCCAAGGTCGTAAGATGCCTGTATGACTTAAATGCTGTCCGAAATGCTGATGCCAGTAGTTCTTCAGTTTAAGAGAAATTAATTACTTGGGTGATGCTACTGCAACACAGCTGATCACACTTTCTCTACGTGCAATCACCTTAGGTGTTGTATCTGTCTTTTATGTGCAAAATAGATTGAAATAGATACGACAGGTTGACCGTGAATTTAGACATGAAGTATGTGCATTATTTCGCTTTGCTTCAGTACAAATTTCAGTGGCCCTTAAATTGGAAATCTTTTCATATCCCAAGAATTACGTATAAATGCTTTATGAAATTTTTGTCACAGATAAAATAAAATAGGATTTTGCACACACAAAAAAGAAAAGATATTTGGACCCCAAATTTTTACAGCTCAGATGGTCAACAACCATTTTTTTTTTTTTTTTGGGGGGGGGAATTGAAGACTAAGCTATTAATATTCTACTTTTTGATTGTTGTACACATGTTACTGTACATGTAAATAAGTTTAACACCACAAATTTGAAGAATTACAACATTTTAAGTGTTCTCTATGGAATTTTAGTTAGTTTGTAAGTTTCAAGCAACTTGGTATTTAATTCCAAGAATTATACAAAGGCATTTTTCAAGATTATGGCTTCCAACATCAGTACATGATGGAAACAATTCTCAATGTTTACATTTATTGAGATGATAAGCACATGCAACTGATTTGAAACTAATTTTATAAATTTGACAAAGCACTGTCATTAATTCTAAGCCAATCTGCACACTTCCAAGCATGTCAAAGGTATTGCTTAATAGCCCAACCACCACAATTATCATTGCCTTTAAAAAAAATTGCACAAAAATATTTAAATAGAAAAGGTCAGTATCTGCTTGAAGATACAGCTGCTATAGGAGGCAGATTTTGCAGAAAATACCAGGGCTTCACAGTGAGAGAAATGGTAGTAAGAATGGGGGATTCTGCGAAGTGCTTTAAAAATTAATTGAGAATCAAAATTGCACATTTTGAAATCGTCTTTTGTACTATTACTAATAAAATATTTTTGTGGGTTTTTCCTACAGCAAAAATTGACATTTGGGGATTCCCATGTCATGCATGGGGATTCTTAAATTTAAATTGTGTTTGTACGGATGCTTAAGGTTGAAAAATTTCTGAATTTTAGAAGGTTTATGGAAAGCTGTTATTGGTTTTGAAGTACCAAAACAATGGTATTGTGTTGTAAGCAGAGTCTTAGGAATTCATGATTTTTGAAGGTTTCACTTTTAGTGAATTGTTTCAAATTCAGTGAATTATGAATTTCAGTGAATTATGAATTGTTTCAATTTCAGTGAAGAAACGATACTATAAAAGAAATATTATTTCATTGAATTGTTTCAATTCCAGTGAATTATGAATTTCAGTGAATTATGAATTTCAATGAATTATGAATTGTTTCAATTTCAGTGAAGAAATGTTACTGTAAAAAATGTACGATTTGGGAACAGATTTTTGTGTACGATATTTGAATTACAGTGGAATCTCATTATAACGAGGTCCTTGGGACCAGAGAATCTACCTCTATATCGAAACATTTTTATATCAGGGTAAAAAGAAACGTTATTAAGGATAATTACTGTGAGAAATAATGGACTATCATTATCACACTCTCTCCAATTTCATAGAAGTTTTGTGACAGCTTTATCTTTGTTTAGTCGGTTAAACCATGTTGCCAATCAGTTATAAAATCTATCACTCTCTCTTGATAGTTTTATTTTTTATTTGATGAGAGGTAGCAGTGCACTTATTTACATGTTTGGTGACTGGATTCTATGCTTGAGAATAGATTTTATTATAGAAAGAAATGCACAGCAACCATAATTATTTTTCAAATAAACTCTTAAACATGTATCCCATGAAACACATTTCTGTCTGTTGTGGTTACATCACTGATGCATAATGGTCACTTTTGTTTGGTAATATTGGTGGTAACTCCGGAGATTTATTGTTGAGAGGAAATAAATTAGATGGCATGTACAATGCATTTATACATTCTAGTTCTTTTGCTTTAACTGATTGTGATGTGTCTGTTAAGTTAGCATTAGGCTATTGATCTGTTGGTTGTAGGTCCATCATAATCGGCACTTCTAAAGCATGCAAAGAGACTTCCTGATCCATTCAATTTTGCTGATGATCTATGTTTACTTGGAAAATGTTATTGTTAATCATTTTTGGAAAAGCCCTATGATGACAACAGACCATTTATTTATTTGGCATCATTTTACACCCTTCTCTTTTGGTTTAATTATCACTATGTATTTGACTCATTTTCAGTTGAGTCGCCTTGACTCACTTCTTCATACATGAAGTGAGTCAAGAGGCTTGATCTACGAACAGAAGTAATGACTCATTTAAGTAAAACAAACTAAGTCATGTGACTCACCTAGGCAAAAAGTGAGTCACCCTGACTCATCATTGATGAGTCACTGGTTTGTCCGTATAACGACACACTAGAAGGACCACATGAGTCACCGTGACTCATTCAAAACGAGTCTGAGTCTTACTGACTCACTTCTAATGAGTCAGTGTGACTCATTTAAAGTGAGTTTTGAGATTATATGAGTCACCACGACTCATTGCAAATGAGTCTGCGTCTTAATGACTCACTTTAAGTGAGTCAGGTGACTCATTTGAAGTGACTCTTTAGATTATGTGAGTCACAATGACTCATTAGAAATGAGTCTGCAAGGCAAAGATGAGTCACTATGATGCACTAAAAATGAGTCTTCTATGATCAGACTCATTTTCAATGAGTCATGGTGACTCACATATTCGTAAAAGTGTTTCGCTATACCGACAAACTGGTGACTCGCCAAAGTGAGTCAAGGTGAATCTCTTTTTTTGTGGGTGTCACCTTGACTCACTTTGGCGAGTCACAAAAATCTCTTCCCAAATCTCTTCCCAAATCGTACATTTTTTACAGTAACATTTCTTCACTGAAATTCATAATTCACTGGAATTGAAACAATTCAATGAAATCATAATTTTTTATAGTATCATTTCTTCACTGAAATTGAAACAATTCATAATTCACTGAAATTCATAATTTACTGAATTTGAAACAATTCACTATAAGTGAAACCTTCAAACATGAATTCCTAAGACTCTGCTTACAACACAATACCATTGTTTTGGTACTTCAAAACCAATAACAGCTTTCCAGAAACCTTCTAAAATTCAGAAATTTTTCAAACTTAAGCATACGTACAAACACAATTTAAATTTAAGAATCCCCATGCATGACACGGGAATCCCCCAAATGTCAATTTTTGCTGTAGGAAAACCCACAAAAATATTTTACTACTAATAGTACAAAAGACAATTTTAAAATGTGCAGTTTGGATTCTCAATTAATTTTTAAAGCACTTCGCAGAATCCCCCATTCTTAATATCATTTCTCTCACTGTGAAGCCCTGGTATTTTCCGCAAAATCTGCCTCCTATAGCAGCTGTATCTTCAAGCAGATACTGACCTTTTCTATTTAAATATTTTTGTGCAATTTTTTTTAAAGGCAATGATAATTGTGGTGGTTGGGCTATTAAGCAATACCTTTGACATGCTTGGAAGTGTGCAGATTGGCTTAAAAATAATGACAGTGCTTTGTTAAATGTATAAAATTAGTTTCAAATCAGTTGCATGTACTTACCATCTCAATAAATGTAAACATTGAGAATTGTTTCCATCATGTACTGATGTTGGAAGCCATAATCTTGAAAAATGCCTTTGTATAATTCTTGGAATTAAATACTAAGTTGTTTGAAACTTACAAACTAACTAAAATTCCATAGAGAACACTTAAAATGTTGTAATTCTTCAAATTTGTGGTGTTAAACTTATTTACATGTACAGTAACAAAATGTGTACAAAAATCAAAAAGTAGAATATTAATAGCTTAGTCTTCAATTCCCCCCCCCCAAAAAAAAAAAATTGTTGACCATGTGATCTGTAAAAATTTTGGGTCCAAATATCTTTTCTATTTTGTGTGTGCAAAAACCTATTTTATCTGTGACAAAAATTTCATTAAGCATTTATACATAATTCTTGGGATATGAAAAGATTTCCAATTCAAGGGCCACTGACATTTGTACTGAAGCAAAGCGAAATAATGCACATACTTGATGTCTAAATTCACGGTCAACCTGTCGTATCTATTTCAATCTATTCTGCACATAAAAGACAGATACAACACCTAAGGTGATTGCACGTAGAGAAAGTGTGATCAGCTGTGTTGCAGTAGCATCAGCCAGGTAATTAATTTCTCTTAAACTGAAGAACTACTGGCATCAGCATTTCGGACAGCATTTAAGTCATACAGGCTTCTTACGACCTTGGATGAGGGTTGAGATGTGGAATCTATGTTCATCAGAATCTTCTGAATGAATGTGAGGGTGTTACCCATCTTGGGTGTATGATCAGTTGAATACATAATGGGCCGACATAAGCAGAGAGACTGCTGACATGAGGTAGGTGGTTTTCTCGCAGATGACTTCATTCTCTGATGTAATATAGGATGATTGCTGAATTTCCGTGAATTTTTCATGATCACTGCTCAGAGTCAGACCTGCACTGTCGGGCTTACTTTTGTAGATGATTTTGGCGATTGGTCCGTTTTTTATCCTAAAAAAGGGAAACATAAGTGAGAAATGCTGATTAGTTTATTTCTGGTAATGTACACAAGGCAAATTGGTTGATCCTAGTGAAAATGATAACTTCAAGGTTATGCTAATACATATACTGCTAACTGTACTGTAGTCCAAGATGTATGATATTAAATGAAACACTATAGTATTTATTTTGATACTTTACAAATTGTAGCCTAAAGAACCGCAAGACTTACAAAATTGTAACTGTAATAAAGAATTTCTTAGCCATGGTTGAGTAAGTGTTCATTATGAATTATCATCCAAGCTCTATCAAATTACATGGATGGAAATGAATAATAAATTGGACTCAGAGTTGAGAAATGTACTACTTTCTTAGAAACACCAAAACATCAAGTTGAACAGTTTGTATAGCCATCAAATCATTTATATACAAGTGGAACGCCTCTGGCAGTCTCGCCTGCATTACTCAGTTCAATATAGCAGCAGTGCTGACTTTGATGGTCAAAGTTCATTAAAGGACAAGTCCACCCCAACAAAAACACTGACATGGCAACACACCTGGCTCATGACATACTCCATTGAAAGTGCTTTTGTTGTTTTTTGGAAGCCCCCCCCCCCCAGTTATGGCCGCCACAAGTTACAGTGAGGTGAAGTCGAATTCACCTATACTTTTCTTAAGCCACTTTAAAAATTTCTAAGTGCCTTTTAAATCTGAAGTACTATTATTGCAACTTTCAATTAGAATAATATTAGCAATGAATTATTATTATTTTTTTTTTGGGGGGGGGGTGACAATTAAGATATAGGACCTACTCTTCACTTTAAACCCCTATGAATTAAACCCTGGTGAGATATTGGTTTATAGGCTTCAGGAGGATGTTCTCAATTTATGTATCAACTCTGGAGATAATTTGAGATTCAATAAATCAATTTTCACGAAAATTATACTGATGTGTAATCTTCTTTACATTGATGCGATACAAAAGTAAGCAATCAAAATACTTAATAAAATGGGCAAAATCTAATCCCTTATTCTCATAAGTAGAATTCTATGGTTGGCAATGTTCTTTTCTTAATCTTTCGAAGGTTAGGATTTCACTGTGATAGTGAGTTATACATCATTTCAAAACTTATTAGAATTTCCTGTGTTAAAAGAGAGATTAAATCCAATATCTATTTCTTCTGACTTTTTAAGAGTTTTGTGGTGCCAGGTCTCATATGGCCTGTCAGTTGAGCTATCTAAATGGACATGCCTGCGACAGCTTCACTCACTCACTCAAAATTCTGCTGATATTTGTATAAACCTTAAATGAATTTTAAGCATCAAACTTACCTGGCTATGCTGACAAAGCAATGCCTTCTCTCCAAAAATAGTAGGAATCAACAGAAGTGCTCCACATGATTTGATCACTGCAAAGAAAAAAAAATGAAGACTGAACTCAAGCAATGTAAATCGAACTCCAGAATATCAGTATTTTTGTGGTTGTCCATTCAGAAATATTAAAAATATACAGTATACAACATACATTTTGACCAACTGGCCTGGGTCATCCTTCTTTAACCATTTGAATTGCACATCAGGTATAAATAGAAGAGTACACTTTGGAGCCATGTAATTATTGTCTTTCTCTCTCTTGAAATTAAAATGGGGTATATGGATTTGGGGCTGGTAAAACTCGGGGGGGGGGCAAGTACAGTAACTGTTTAACCATTTTCAAAATTTTCCTTTCAAGAATGAAATTATTGCGAACCCACTCCTTATCAAACATCTCAATAACATACTTTTCCTGGTGTCTTCATTCATCTGCTGCAGCCAAGATCAGGTGTTTGAGCTCCAAACCTTGCTTGGGAGTCTTACATATCTCTAGTAATGGATCAGCATATTCAAATGTCCTGCTTCCAACTTCTGCTTAATTGGGTCCTCTGACAGTCTCTCAAACTCTTTCAACATCAAATGAAAAGAATAAACAGGGAATTTAAACAGGGCAGTCTTATGTTTCTATGCGTGAAAAAAAAGAAAAAGAATAGGTGTGTAAAAAATGGCTCAATCAAGAATAATTTTGAAGACCATGTGCAAATCTCTACACTCTTGATAAAATGACCCAACTGACTCCAGTCTTTCTTTGTCTCCACGAGTTGGAATCACTTTCATTCTATATATACAATGATCAATGTATTGAATTCATATGGAAATTTATTGGTGAACAATTACATACAGTTCTTGAAATGGGCCTATCACTTAACCCATTCACAAAGATAAGTTTTTGCATATGAGATGCTCAGTGAAATTGTCCCTTGTCAGCAAGAACAAAAATTCTAGTAAGAACGAAGAGTAAATATTTTGCTCTTGTAAATTTTAGCACTTTGCAAATTTTGATCTCCTTTAACTATCATAATTTTAAGCCTGTACACGCTATTTACTAAGAGATTTTGCATTGAGTGTGAAATGGTAGGACCTTTAGATTCTTCTCGATCAACAGACATGATATGATTGAGATCAGATAAAGATTAAAATTTCAAACTTTCTAAATAGTATGTTTTCACACAATTTATTGATTATTTCAAAGATGGATACTAATAAACTAGGTTAAAATACAGAATGTGATTGCATGATCCTAGAAATGTGAACATACCCATTTCTATAAAACTTATAGCTCCAATTCTAGTTAACCCTAACTAGGCCGGGGTTTTTTTTTGGCTGTTCTGTGGCCGGGGGGGGTTGATTCAACCCCGGTCTGTTTAGGGTTAAGCATGGACTTGCTTATTGCAAGAATAGACCCTTGTTACACGTAAATCTAATGATAGATTCTTGTTCATAAATGAAGTTTCTTGATCTGTATTAACGCTGATTTGAACTTACCTCATCTTCATGGAAAAGGTAAGGGTACATATCCTTCAAGTAGGATTCAGTCCAGTTGCTGTTGATGATACCCTTGCGCCTATGGGCTAAAGTTAGTAGATTGTCTATCATCAAGCTGTCCTGTCTTGTTTTTCTGGATTCATTCTGAAGCATCTTGATGTGAGCATTGATCGTTTCTTCATCCTCACCTTCTGGGGATGCAGGAAGGTACTTTCTTTATGCCATACATGTGTTTGCCTGCAGCTGGTTTGGGTGTAGTCCCCTTTTTTTGCTTCCATTTGTCCTAATGGATTATCACGTTCATGACACTTCCTGCAATTCCTGAATCTGTTGCGTAGTGACTTCTTCCAGTAGCCCTGTAAAAAAATAATAATAAAATTATAAAAAACAAATAAAATGTGCAAAAAAGAAAAAAATGAATTGGAAATATTCTTAATGTTATTTTGATGGGATAAATGTGACACATGCTTCAGATAGTGACTGCATTTCCAAGTTAATAAAAACAAAAACCACATCCATTCAAGATGGGGGCTCACATCTCAACATTATCTAATAAAAATATTCATCTTAATTATTGTTGGGAAAGGGGCACTTATCAAATTAAAAACACCTCAGTAGACCAGGAATAGGTCCTACAGTACACCTCTACATTTTTCTGTGAGAAGGAAATGCATGTAGTCTAGACTCACCCAAGGGTTCATTACATGCCTGCCTGTGGGGAATCTAGGTCCTAGATTCCCAACAGGCAGGCATGTAATATATGGTATGCCAATGCTGTACACAGCACACAATTTAAAAAATCATTAAAATATCACTTTTGTGACCATAATACTAATTTCTGTACAGTTGCAATTTATTTTTCATTAGTAGCTTGGGGGTAATTTTTGTATTCACCAGAGCACTTGAAAACTTAAATTTTGGGCATATTTTTGTGTACGCCCTCTATTAGTGGAAAATCTCTATTTTTAATTAAGAAAAATTAATTTAAAGAATCAAATTTAATTAAGAGACAAGTTACATGTATATGATAAATAGCTGTAATGGAACCTAACATTGTCAAAAAATTAAACATTTGTCCCAAAGAAAAGGAGAAAATAGGCCAAACATTGCCAACCTTATTTCACCACACAGGGGGCAGTAACACTAACAGAGAACAAGGTTATATCATAACCTTGTTCATAGAATGAGTGGTCTAGATTTGATCTACCTGACAAAAAAACATAGGGATATGTGAGAGTCATTTTGAACTCAGATTATATCGATAGGCAAGTGACAAATAATAGTAAGTGCCAGACCTATCATCCAATAAGAGCAAGAATTGAAAAATACAGGAACTTGTTCTTCTCAGTACCGGTACCATCATCAATCATATGGAACCACCTGATTGACATCGAATAAACTCGCCATCGACAAACTCATTCAAGAATGCCATCGAAAAGACCTTCTAATCATCCCTTCGCCCTCCCTCAAGCTCACCCGATCTCAGGCTCATCCGATGCGTTCATGCCCAGGAGGGCCCTGCATCGTACACATCCAGATCAAGATTATAGGCCTAACTGTTAGATGTGGTATTGGTAATCTCTTCCGTAGGATGGGGGTCAGGTGTCCGGACATTTTATATTTTTGAAGCCTTCTTTTTTGTGTTTTGATTAGCCTACCCTAAAAATATGAATTCAATAGTTGTAATCATCGTCTATATTGTTCTCTATGTTTCCTACATTTTATACTAAAAATTGATGAAACTTCGCCTGTAAATTTCTTTGACTTGCTAAAGTCCGGGCACACAACCTGTCCGAACACACAACAATACATATCTACACTCAATTAAACAGACGCGCAGCGGAGCTTCACTACAGCCATACAAATACAGCCATATAGCACACACACATACACGCATCCGGCTGGTGCACGTAATCATCTCAAAGTTCCACAAATCATCACCTAAAAATTGAGAATCAATTATTCATGTCCACCAAATTTCCTCTCATTCTCTTCAGTAAATTAATTTCTCAAATTAATTTGACTCACTTTTATCTGTGGGTGTGGACACTTTATATACACAAATTCGCAATACTAAAAAGAAAATACCATCCGCCAGTCAGAATGATTTCAGTAGCTTTCCAGTGTTATTGAAAATTGTGAAAAAAAATTCTATAAAACGGGCCCCTGGTGCACTTTGAACCCCTCCCCCACCGCTTTCTTTCGTTCTCTCATCTTATTGCTATTATATTTGTCTTTATATTTCAAAGGAAACAGAAAATAAAGCAATTTGAAACACCGTTTACCCTCTGCTCTTTCGAAAATGAAAACGGCCTTGTAGTTCTTGATCTCGGCACTCCCCAAACAAAAGAAAGCCATGGCGGACGCTCAAACAATCCCTTATAAAAAGAGCAGGGAACAATAATAGCCAACGCCCTGAATAAAATGAAGATTAGTAATTTCGTCAGGATGACCTACTGTTTTCCGTATTTAGCAGTACAAAATCTCTTAGGAATACCGCTTTTCATATTACGACAATGACATTCAAACAATTTAAATGTCTACTCATCTACTAATTTTTGACAAAACATGCAGGCGCTGAAATGGGAAGAACGTTTTCTTCTTGTGCATGACAGTACTTTATAAAAAAATAAAATAAATACAATTCCCATGGGTGATGATACGCATAGGGATGGAAGAAGATAAAAGTGGGATTCAGAAAAAGAATAGAAAATGAAAATCGAGATACATATAAAACGACAGAAAGGATTAGAGGGGAAAAGGAAGAATAAACCAAAAAGGTATAATGTAATCAATCATGTGCACTTTTGCTATTGCGTGAATATTTACTTAAAAAGAATGAGAGATTACTAGTCCCCCACCTCAATTTGTAATTCACGTTATTTTATAGAATGAATTTGTCATGTTAAGTTACGGAAGCTCTTCATCCCATTCTCTCGTTCCCTGGCAGATGAATTTTTTGCACTGAAATCCGACAAAAGCATAATCAGTTCAAATGCTAAAACTAATAATGAACTAAACGTTTCCTCACCGGAAATTGAGGAAATAGAATGAGAATTTACGGTGAGGCATCCACCTATAAAAAGCACGTTTGTTTGGCGTGTCCCTACAAACCCCTCTGAATCTTCAACCTAACCCCCCCCCCCCCTATAAAATGTTAGATTTGTCAGATTCTTACTTCTTTCTTTGCCTTTTCTTTTTTTCTGGCGAATAGCGTAGTAGAAAAGGATCCATATATAAAGGAAAAAAGACAGGTTCACCTTTGTTTTTCTTTACGGGAAACATACGATTGAGGCGCTTATTCTGGCAAGCATCAACACCAAAATATTTGAAAAAGATGTATAAATAACACTGGCCACTGAGTGTTTTTGATAATGGAGGGGTTGAGCATGGAGTGATCCCCCCCAAAAAAAAAAAATCATAAATTTATGGACTGACGCCTCCTTTCGACTCAAACACCTCTGTACTATTCGATTGAACGATTAAAAAGATAGAGACAAAACGGGATACAAATCTTTCATGATTTATTTTTTTCGGTTGTAAAAAAATCCAGAACGGTTAAAAAATTAGTACAATGGAAGAACATAATAAAACACCTTTAATCTGGATGTTACAATTTCATTAGATGAAAATAATTTACTTTCTCTTATTGTGATGAACAGTAGTCGGTAGCATGGTTATTTTGGAGGGAAAGGGAGATAAAGAAATATGAAATGTAGAACGAGACGAGGAGAGCGTTGGGAGGTATATGATTTCAGATCCATTATATAATTTGATTCACATTTACACCCTTCACTCTTTGAAATTGCAACGGAAAACATACCGATTACTGGTATGCCATCTTCAAGAACATTTTTTTTTTATTACAAACTATAATTTATGAAAAGAAAATACCAAAGACGATTTTTAGTGAAACATTGAGGCCACCGTCTTGAAGCCCCCCAAAGTCACAAAATAGTTTCGAACTTTCGTTGCGCGGTGTTATCATCATCATCGCACTTGCAAGGGAAACTTCATGTTTTTTATTCATTCTGGAAAATAAAGGTATTTGGTATGCTGTGATTTAACCCAAAACGGATTATCGTTGTAATTATACTTTGCAAGCAATCTCTCTACAATTAGGTAAAGAGACCATTCATGAGTAGCGGAACAATAGGCAATGAAAAAGCACCAGAGCAGATAACAAAGTAGTCCAGATTGGACCTTGTTGCTTGGAAATGCCCTTTCCCAAAAGCTAACATAGAGGGCACATGTCTCCCAATCTCTAATCAGCGACAATCCACTCATCTTCCCTCCCCACCAAGGTCCAGTACAAAACTTTGCTGTGCCAGAAAAGCGAGGCATCAATCAAACAAGTTACACGGTAGGTGGTTAGGTACCCTAGTCTCACACACCAAACAATACGCACTTTTACCCAAAACAACTTCACCTCAAACAGGATAAAAAATGCAAAGTTGTGTGTTTTTTTACACTGTAATCATAAGGCTTCGTGTTCATGCACTTAAGAAATATCTATTCAGCGCCTAATTTCTCCCTCGCCAAAAGATTCCACCCATGAACCAAGTATTAAAGTTTGAATAAGTAGACTACACCAGTTGCAAGGAGACACCAGCTGGTAAACGTCTCTGGCTCAGGCAGTAATCAAGAGATGCTAACCCCCTCTCCCATCGTGGTCATTGGGCAGTGGTCTACCATCAATACGTCCTCTCACCACATGGTATAGTTTGATGTCATTCCGTCTAATAACCAATTGGCCAATAGCCATTTAGTCCATTTACCATTTGGTCTAATTAGACTAAGTGTTGTGCAAAATGAATGAAAATAAAGTGGAAATCAAGCAATGATTATATGAGGTGCCGGGTAAAAATGGCAGAGGTAAAAATGGCAAAGGTAATAATGGCAGAGGTAAAAATGGCAAAGGTAAAAATGGCAGAGGTAAAAAGGGCAGAGGTAAAAATGGCAAAGGTAAAAATGGCAGAAGTAATATTGGCAGAGGCAAAAATGACAGAGGTAAAGATCATGACATGCTAGATCAGCAAGGACAAAAATAGAGCCTTTCCAGTTAATATCAGTCATAATTATTGACGTTGAATGGACTCCTATCGACAAAATAAGTATTATGAACTGATGAGATTTTTTTGGGATTTTTTTTCATCACTTTAGGTCTATACTTTATATCGTTGATATTATTAAACATTTTCATGCCAAAATAATTTCCATAGTGAGTGAAAGGATTTATCTTGGCCAGTTCGTATAGTGGAACAGCACTTAATCACACATACCAAACGAATTGAAATGTAAACACCAATGTGCGCTATCATTAACATACTGAAATAGACGAGTTCGAGATTTCTTTGAACCACTTGCATAACTTATATAACAGAAAAATAAAACGTTCTGTAATAAAAGTAATTTTACATATTTTAACATCATAACCGATCCGAATAAATATTGATGTGATACGTATTTTAGTTTAATGTAAATTATGTAATAATAACAACTAGTGCTCATTTTTCAGAGTAATACCTCATTGCAGCTAGTCCAAGTGGATGTCAGGTTCCTTAACTAGTTTCTATGGTAACGGGTACCGCATGAATTTTGAAATGTGTAGCGAATCAGGGATTTAAATTTCTAGGTATTTCTTAGGTACCATTCTATCGACCTGTTTTAAAGGGGAAATTCACCCTGACAAATGGTTTACTGTAAAAATAGCAGAAAAATATTTTGGTGAAGGTTTGCAGAAAACCCATCAAAGATTAAAAAAGTTAGGCTATTAGAAGCTTGAGTTTTTGATCTGTGACGTCATATACCAGTAACTACCCCGTAATTTATGCACCAAAATGTCTACTTTTCAATTTCTTAATCAGTGGTTCACGTTTGCTAAAAAAAATCTTTCAGGAGCGGATGCAAATTATTTGTATGTTAATATACTTAAGGTACAATTAAAACCATTTTCATTTTTTTTTTAGAAAATGACATTTCATTGATATTTTTTATTACACCATATATGGGGAAAACTGCTCGCAGATGACGTCCCAATTAACATCTATAATTTAGTAGCTTTTTAAATCATTGATGGATTCCCTAAAACCCTCACCAATATCATTTTAATAAACTTTATGTCAGTGTGAATTTCCCCTGTAATGGATTAAGTACAATATTTGGGATCCAAAGTGTTCTTCAAATTTGAATATTAGAAGAGCGATTTGACATGAGAAGGTCGTGTATGTAAGTCCAGGAAAAAAATACCAACTCAAGTGTTATCCTTTTTACCTCTGCCATTTTTACCTCTGCCATTTTTACCTCTGCCATTTTTACCTCTGCCATTTTTACCTCTGCCATTTTTACCTCTGCCATTTTTACCTCTGCCATTTTTACCTTTGCCATTTTTACCTCTGCCATTTTTACACCGAGCCTTATATGAGACCGATGTGACACAAAATGGTCACAAACGGAATGGTGAGTAGACGTAGTGATGGACCAAATCAAGTAAGTTTTTTCATCATCAAGAGATCGAAAATGAATATAAATAATCCCAGCAACTACCAATTCTGTTCAAATTTGATAAACTTCATCCTTCCTTGAGCTATTCAATTTGATGGAAAATTGTATAAGTTACCAACTAGATCTAACTATTAACAGTGCATTCAGTAATCATTTGATAAGTGATATCAATGAAGGAAAATGAATTGTGATTGAATTACACATTATTAAACGAATATACAATTAATTGCGAAACCATGCCCTGAGCTGAAATAGAGATTCACTGGAAAACTGAACATGTCTCCATGGTAATAAAAACGGCTCTAATTGTGTTTTCTTCTAAAATGTCCCCTCCCCCAAGTATTTTTTACCGTTACATATGTAATGTAGAATAATGTTTAAATCATTCACTTGACATTAATAATTATACTTGCTTATATAGCGCTTAACACTTACTGTGTCAGAAGTCTCTAAGCGCTCTACAGTATATGCAGCATAATCACCCTGGCTTTAGCAGTGCAGCTATTATACGCGCGCTGCATTTCAAGGAATAATTTCCTGCTAGGTACCCATTTACCTCACCTGAGTTGAGTGCAGCACATTGTGGATCAATTTCTTGCTGAAGGAAATTACGCCATGGTTGGGATTCGAACCCACAACCCTCTGTTTGAACAGGGTCTGGAGACTAATCCACTAGGCCACAACGCTCCACAATATATATATATATAGCTAGCCTCACACACATTTGTATACTTTCTCCCATACGTGTACTGTATCAAAGCACTAGCTTTGTATCAAAGCAATAGCATTGATCCAGCTGAGGCATGGCGGCTTGTCATTGTTCAAAACCCAACTTCACCCGACAAAGGAAATTATAATTGGTATGGTGTCGAAAATCTGTCTATCTGACGGTCAATTGGATCAGGCTCGCCCTAACCATTAACCCGTCTCTGTGGTCTAGTGGTTAAGGCACCGGCGTTCAAAGCTGGGGGCCCGGGTTCGATTCCCGGCAGAGACATTTTTTCGGCATCACCAATTTTTCCAAAGGGTAGATAGCTCTGGGGAACCTTGATTGAAGCTACGCCTACCATTGTTCTCTTCATCCATTTCTTTATATATATATATATATATGGTCATGCGTCATGAGGTGGCCCCCCCCCAAAAAAAAAAGAGTGGTGCTGTTACACATTTTGGCTACGTGCTATAAAAATTCTTAATTATTTTCAAAAGCATAGAGGCTATTCCAACAAATTTAGTACCATTTTAAAGCTGAATTAATAAGGCAATAGCCTGGAAAGTTTCATTGCTGTAGACTTTATAGAACTTGAGTTATAGCTCTCAAAAGTCAGGACACCAGAGGTGATGAGGGGTGGTGCCGGAAGCGGCGCCGCCTGTACAAAGTCAATGGGAAAACGCAATTTTTGGTGCAATTTTTGGGAAAACATCAATATTTTTGTCAAAACTTGGCCTAAACCTACAAACTTGGTATCAAATTAAAGCTAACATACTCTACTTTACTGTCTAATGATTGAAAAGTAGGTTTGACCATGTCATAGACCTGTGTGATAAGGTTGAAACATAAAAATCTGATAAATTTCTTCCAGATTGACACATTGTTAGCACTAAACTTGCATCAATTACAAAAAAAACCACTTCCTACAATTCTGAGGGGATGAAAATACTGCTCAGTATTAAGGCAAATCATCCAAATTATTAACTGACAAAGGTCAATGACCTTCAAACATCCAGAAAATGTGTTCCAAATTTTAGAAGGTTTAGCATCTTGACTGATGTATTACTATACATTCATGTATACATATTTCACTAAATACACACATTGACATTAATAAGTGTCTGTGTGAAATGGTCAAATGGACATAGCCTACCTTACATGCTATCATACCAAAGGACTGCATACTATATTTTGGCTTTGAACTCATCAAAACCCGCCATGACTTTAAACTATCAAACACAGACTATGTGGATATAATGTGTGCAATTGCACTTTAGAAACTTCTTTCATGAAGCTGCAGTAGTCATATGCATATAAATTTATGCATGTTTGTACATACAGCATCTGCAAACTTGTTTCAGTCTTTACTCCTGAACCTATAGACATTGTCTCTTGCATGTCATCATCACTTGGCGGATCATTGTAATAAGAGCCTCGGGAAGCAAATTGTGTACATGTAGCTTACATTTCAATTGTTACTTTTCCTTTGAATTGTTAATGTACCTACATGTACAATCAATTCCTTTTGAAATGTTAATAACTTATAAATTCTGATGTACAAGGCAAAGAAAACCCAACAAATGTTGGTATTGCAAGCATTATGCATGTAACGCCTGATATATAGTATACGATTCCTGAAACGCATGATTTTGGGGGGCTAAAGTCGGGGTCAATTTTTAGATCATTAATTAAACATGAACCCTACACAATTATATATTGTGAGAAAGGTCTGAATGTGATCTGTTATAATATATAATATAGCATTATTTTTGTCATGGGGGACTACACAAAATTTTATGACAAAAACCATGAGATTAAAAATATATCAGAATTTTCCTATTCATGTCCATGTAAAACTGTTGCCTTACACACTGTTATACCTAATGCTATTTTTGAGTGCAGATTTGGATTCCTTGTGCAATTTCCTTTCAGAAAATGTATACTTTTGCTATCATCTGGTGAATTCTTTGTCAGATAAATGTTTTTAAAGTTGAAAGTGCATCGCGAAAGCAAAAATCACCATGTAACGCAATATATATATATATATATATATATATATATATATATATATATATATATATATATATATATATATATATACACTTCGGGAATTCTATCCTTTGATGAACCTCCAGTCAGCCTTGTGACTTTGTGTTTATTATTATAACATGTATATATGTATATTACATGTTTTTACTTTTTAATATTGAACATGCATTGGTCACCTAAATGGAGTCTGACATGGTCTGACAATCATTTGATTAAAGAATAGCAACAAAAAAGTAAATAGTACGGACCTCCCTCATCAACGATGTCAAAAACGGGCCGAGAAAATGTCTCCTTGTTTTTTAATAATAAGATAGCAAATAGTTTAAGGACCTCACTCATCACTGCTTTCGAAAAACAAGGATGATCCACTACTTTCTTTTATTACTTGGCCTAATATTATTTTGCTTGTTGGAACAAGAAGATGACCTCAATTTTTAAGTGAATACTTTTTTTTAGAAAGAAAGTGTCCCTCTATTTGGAAAATTCGATATCTACCCCAATTAGTTTGATCAGGGACGTGTCCCTGGTTTGATATGCATTATTTTTATTGAAAAAAAAATGATTTGAAATACATCGTGTGCACATGCATGTGATTCTGAAAATTGATCCATCAATTAAGGTCCTAAAACTTGCAAAGACAAAAAATATCATTAAAATGTTGTATGGATAATATGAAAAGGTACATGAATGGTTTTCGTATTGCTTTAATACATTTTCCTAACTTTAAACAGCGACACAAAAAACATTGTAAACATATTCTAATACTAATGTCTGCAACCATACATTTTGATATAATTTGAAACAAAATTGGAAAATATAATTGTTGTTAATGTTTAGTATTGTAAAAATGTTAAGAAAGTGTTGCAATGGTATCATCTAGTGTTGCAAGTGAATGTTTTCAAAAGTTTAATGTACTTTCAAGGTGAAGTTCACCCGACTTTATCCCACTGATAAAATATTTTATCCCATTCTAATCCTATCCTAATCTTAAACCTAATATCATTCTATATCTTCACCTATCCACTGAAACCTGTTGATTCCTATATGAGACAACTTTCCGATACCTGGCAGAATAACATTTTTCATATATTACCTTGAAATATTTAATGAATAATGATATGTTAATCAGGCTCCATTTGTGAAACTTTAAACAGGTACGTAACCATATAATCACGTATATTATATAAGCTGAAATTTTGGTCATTCTTTAGCTAATGAATATGTCCAGATGGCCAAACGTTTTCCCAATGTTGAATGTTTTCCCAACGTTGGCATAACGTAATTTATCTAACAACCCAGGAACAAACTACATTCCAACGTTGTACCATCGTCACAATTGTGTGGTTTTAGCGGCGCTCTCATATAAAAAAGTATATGTGCCAATCAAAATTATTCTATCACATCAAAAAATGTTTTCTTTTATTATTTTCAGTAGATATTACCTTTAGATTTAAGAATGGAGAAATATAAGGGCGTTCATTGGATAGAACAGATTTCGCAAGCGCACGCAAGCTTTGTCATGTTACATTTAATACAAGTCAAAAATATGGTATAACTCGAAAAAAATATCAGCATCATTTCGCATTGGTAAACACCAGATGATGGCGGAAAGTGCAGTGCAATTATATATATAATATATGATTTAACATTAATGGTGATGTCTATGAATTAGAAGACATGTCTCATTATAGTTTTGCATCATCATGATTCGCAGGTCATTCTTAACTTCATCTGTAGGGCCTGGTGCCCTCCTGTTGCTGCCCCATTCATATCCAAATGATATCATAAAAACGATTTAAAAAATTAGTTCAATATCTTCAATATCATTAGGGGAAAACAAAAGAAAAAACATTTTTCAAGAATGTTTGACTAAAAGTCAAAGTTTTAATATAGTATGGTTTTTATCCATTTAGCGTAATTATAGATAATAATAATAATAATATAGGGTATTTATATTGCGCACATATCCACCTTTTTTGGTGCTCAAGGCGCTCCTATATTACCCGGCTAAGCTAGGCATTCATAGCGCACACAGCTTTTTAAGGAATTACTTCCTACCGGTACCCATTTACCTCACCTGGGTTGAGTGCAGCACACTGTGGATCAGTTTCTTGCTGGAGGAAATTACGCCATGGCTGGGATTCGAACCCACGACTCTCTGTTTCAAAGTCCGAAGACTAATCCACTGGGCAACAACGCTCCACAAGATATATTATAGTAAACTGTTATTTTGTTTCTTAAAATCATGATATCATATAAACATAAAAATATGAATGTGTGTTGTACATTCATTCGCACTTCAGGAAAACCTTTTTTTTCAAAATGTTGTTATTTAAAAAAAAAATATGTATTATCATAATTTTGTGAGAAAGTTTACTGTTCGACACCCATTGCATGATAATTATCTGTTGCTTAAAGGACAAGTCCGCCCCATAAAAAGTTGATTTGAATAAACTGAGAAAAAAATAAGAATACTGGAAAATTCAATCAAAATCAGATGCACAATAAGAAAGACATTTTTAAATCTCGCTTTACAATGTTCACAAAACAGTTTTATTCACATCCTGGACGGTATGCAAATGAGGGGACTGATGACATCACTCAACTTTGTATTTTATTATATGAAATATTGAATATTCCAATTATATCCCTGTTGTCTTGTGAAACAAAGTTTTGTTCCTCCCTGAACATATGGTATTACCATTGACTTAACAATTGGTTCGATCTACTCGGTCCTTATTGTCAAATCTGTTTAAAAAAATTGACATATATTTTATAATTCAAACAATATACATGTAATACAAAAATGGCGAGTGAGGGACATCATCAATAAAACTCTGTCATTTGCATGTCCGAGTTGAGCATATATATCTTTTGGTAAAACTAATGGAAAGTTAGTAACTATCAGATTTTGATGAAATTTTCACCGTTGTGCTTGTTAGAGTTTTTCGCTATTAAAAATCAACAATTTTCTGGGGTGGACTTGTCCTTTAAAAATGATATCATAAAAATATCAAAATTAGGATGTTTCTGATTCATTTTTAAAACGTTCAACAAATAAATGCGTATTTTTTGTGCGTTTTGAAAATATATAAATTTGAATATATAATGAGTTTCAAAATTCTGTGTTGAAATTTTGTATCACCACCTAAAGTGATCATATAAAGCAAATTAAAATTGATCAACAAATGATGTAGCCTATAAGTTTAGTGAACCAGATGGAAAAAAATCAAAATCGGTCAAGAAATAAAGAAGAAGAGGCATTTCCTGTGATTTATGAATAAATTTCGCATAAATTGGCATAAATGATTTTCTACTTAAAATTTCCAAATTCTGTGTAGAAGTTAATGGGTGAAACTCATGAAGTTCTACCACGAGGAAGGAAAAAAAAAACAAATCGATCAACAATTATGAAGAAGCATTTTATGTGGATTTTAAAAAATACTCATAAATAAGCATACAAATGTTTCTGGTCAAAATTCTGTGTAGAAATCTGGTGCACCTCATGAAGTGCTACCAGATCAACGAAGTCAAAATATCAAAATTGGTCAACAAATAACGAAGGAGAGGCATTTCTTTGTGAATTTTAAAAAATGCGCATAGATTAGCATATTGAATGAGTTTCAGAATTCTGTGTAGAAGTTTTGATTCCCCCACCTAGTGCTATCATATAAAGCAAACTGAATTGAAATTATACTTGAAATGACAAAGAATTAAGCAGCGTTTTGAAATCCAGTCAACAAATAAAGAAGAGGCATTTTCTGTGATTTATGATTGAATTTCGCACTTAGCATAGATAATTTTCTACTTCAAACTTCAAAATTCTGTGTAGAAGTTTGGTGACCTTCATGAAGCTCTGCCAGACGGAAGCAAAAATTCAAAATTGGTCAACAGAAATAAAGAAGAATGCATTTTTTGTGAATTTTGAAAAATGCGCATAAATTAGCATATTAAATGAGTTTCAAAATTCTGTGTAGACATTTTGAATCCCCCACCTAGTGCTATCATAATAATATAAAGCAAACAATATTGAAATCGGCGGACTTGAAATGGCGAAGAAGCATTTTGAAATTGTGGACGGACGACAGCCACGGCAAAAGCTCATCTAACATATTTTCATAACATTCATTATCACATCCAATGTACGTACATGTATTAACATTATAAACTCGATATCTGTATTAATTTGTTTCTCAAAATGACAATTTATGTTAAAATCTTCAGGATGTTTTTAATATATTTTTGAAAAACACTTTTTGGAAAACACTTCAAAAATACTCTTCAAGAATTCAATTCAAGTTTAGTAATATTCTAACAACATTTTTGAAAATGCTATTTTACATCCAATTAAGGTACATGTAGATGTCAATAAAATGTTATTGTGTTCCTATCAAAATATTGCAAAAACTGAAAAATTACCATGTATCTAACATATTTAAAGAAAATCAGAACAATATTATGAAAAAAAAATTGTCGAATTATTTTGAAAACAAACATGACTTTTTTATCATCATATCATGGTTATAACATCGAACGTTTTAAAAAAAAATATTCATATTAATTATGTAACATTATAAAATCGTTAGAAAATATCATTTTGTGTCCTAATGTTTTTTAATATCAAGTATGGGTAGAGATATTTTAATACCATTTAGGAAAATATATCTGCTTGGCATAATAAAAATAAGGTTTATTGCATGTTTAACATAAGGGAAATATTGTTTCATTAATGTTATACAATGTTATTAAAACTTTCTTTTGAAACCATGTCTAGGATCTTTTATGAATGTTATTATATAATTATAGCAGTTAGCTGGATGTCCATAGTATGGAATACACTGCAAACACTGCATAACAAACCATGTCCAAACCATGAGCTATTAATAGCTCCAAAAACCACTGACTGCCCCTTATCATGGAGGTCAGGAGGTCATTTCATGGAAGCCACAGGGTCCTGGTTTTTGTAGTCTAGTCATATAAACTGTAATACTTTTTCAAGGGATGAAATCATTGGGTAAGAGAACATTTCAATAGAACAAAATTTGAATATCAAATAATCATGGCGGTATATGTCCATTCTGAAGAACATCGGTCACATCTGTGTATTTTCATCTCCCTTGGGGGTAAACTTGTATTTGAGTGAAAGCAAGAGTTTGGTACAAGAGACTAGTCGTACCTGTAGGCCACTGGTCTGGTTTCCCCTGACCCTCCACTGCCCATTGTCCACGATGGGGGAGGGGGTCAGCATCTCTTGATTACTGCATGAGCCAGAGACGTTTACCAGCTGGTGTCTCCTTGCAACTGGTGTAGTCTACTTATTCAAACTTTAATACTTGGTTCATGGGTGGAATCTTTTGGCGAGGGAGAAATTAGGCGCTGAATAGATATTTCTTAAGTGCATGAACACGAAGCCTTATGATTACAGTGTAAAAAAACACACAACTTTGCATTTTTCATCCTGTTTGAGGTGAAGTTGTTTTGGGTAAAAGTGCGTATTGTTTGGTGTGTGAGACTAGGGTACCTAACCCCCTACCGTGTAACTTGTTTGATTGATGCCTCGCTTTTCTGGTACAGCAAAGTTTTGTACTGGACCTTGGTGGGGAGCGAAGATGAGTGGATTGTCGCTGATTAGAGATTGGGAGACATGTGCCCTCTATGTTAGCTTTTTGGGAAAGGGCATTGCCAAACAACAAGGTCCAATCTGGACTAACAACAAAGCTGTATCGATCAAACCCACCCTGTCCGCTCGTGCTGATTGCCCTTACGCATTTTTATATACAATGCCTATTGACTTGGGGAAAAGCGAAGAATTTGCAAAATGACACGACTTTTTCCTCGTAAATTTCTTAACTATTTTGTTGATTTGAGAAGCAAAACCTTTATTTCTAGAAAGAAAAATGTTTGATCTTTCATCTTTACATTTACTAAGAATCCTGAAATACATCAGTTTGGCGCAATTAGCAAATGATTGGGAAAACACCGCCTCAGATCGAAATACCAGCAATGTACCAAAACGGCTCCGCCGCAGAGAGAGGTATCGGGATTCGCGGTTCCGCACGCAAAGGGATAAATTTGAGTCATGACAGTACTGTAAATGTCAACTCCTAATAGTCAATAATTTGCATTTAATATCCTTTGGAGCAGTTACATTATGTTCCCCGACCAACAAAATCTGATCACACATAGATGCATATATATATATATATATATATATATATATATATATATATATATATATATATATATATATATATATATGTATATATATGCACACTCAGCAAGAAAGTTCTTGGACACTTTAAAAAGATAGAATATTCCATATAGATATTTGATTAAAGGCAAATTATTGTATGTCAACATGACCAGACAATATTCCTCTTCTAGTATGACATGAAATTTTCATGTGAACAGTCATGCATGGGTGGTTAAATGCTTTAAACAATAGCAATGTCAGTAAAGGAAAATTGCAAGAAATGGACCAGTCAGTGCATGGCTGGTTACAGGCATTAAACAATAGCAATGTCAGTAAAAGAAAATTGCAAGAAAACGATCAGCCATTCTTTCAGTTGTGAAAGTTTATGTGGCATCAATATCCATTTAACGATGAAAGCAAACTTAAAGTCAAATACCACTCTAAAAGAGAAGAGAAAGTTATCCACCTTGGATGCATCACTATTCCACTGGAATTTTAAGTCAAAGTTAGTCAATGAAAAAATGTCAAATTTCAGTATCTTGGCATAAGCAAAAGAAAATTCAATACCTCGTTTGTCCACCCTGGCTCTGAATGAGTGCAGCACATCGAGGTCACATGCTTGTCACAAGTCGGCGAATTTGCTCTGGGGTGATGTCCTATTCTTCCCAGAGATAATGCCGGACATCTCTAAGAGTGTCTCCTGTTGAATTCTTTGATTGACCGATTTTCCTAGCTGATCCCACTAGTGTTCAATCGGGTTCATGTCTGGTGAACAAGCGGGCAATGTATCCAAGGGCTAAACATTGTGGTCATCCAGAAATCTTGGACAGTGTTCGCTCGAAGGGGACGCACATTGTCATCCATGAGAAGAAAATGTTCGGATCCGCTAGGAAAATCCGTCAATCAAAGAATGCAACCAGGAGACACTCTTCATGATGTCCGGCGTTATCTCCGGGAAGAATTGGACATCACCCCAGAGCAAATTCGCCAACTTGTGACAAGCATGCGACGTCGATGTGCTGCACTCATTCAGAGCCAGGGTGGACAATCAGATATTGAATTTTCTTTTGCTTATGACAAGACACTGAGATTTCACATGTGTTTCATCGATAAACTTTGCTTTAAAATTCTATTGGAATAGTGATGCATCCAGGGTGGATAACTTTCTCTTCTTTTATTCTTAGAGTGGTATTTGACTTTAAGTTTACTTTTAGCGTTTGATGGATATTTATGCCACATAAGCTTTCACAGCTGAAAGAATGGCGGATCGTTTATTTGCAATTTTCTTTTACTCACATTGCTATTGTTTAATGCCTGTAACCAGCCATGCACTGTCTGATCCATTTCTTGCAATTTTCTTTTACTGACATTGCTATTGTTTAAAGCATTTAACCACCCATGCATGGCTGTTCACATGAAAAATTCATGTCATACTGGAACAGGAATATTGTCTGGTCATGTTGACATACAATAATTTGCCTTTAATCAAATATCTATATGGAATTGCCCCGTTCAGCACGCAGGCGGCATGGGGTCAAAGCCAGGCGAAATTCAAGTTTAGAGGGCATAGGGTGAAAGCTAGAGGCATGGGGTAATCAAAATTAATCCCCTATGCCGGACGCCCACTACTCGGTAATTATCCCGTTTAGCGCGCAGTCGGCATGGTGTCAAAGTAAAATGCATTTAAAGCTTAACCCAATGCAAGATGCATCTCCCCACCCCCCTCCCCCGTGTTTACAGTGCTTGTCGGGCAGGTTCATTTCACGCCCGTCACATGTTTTTTTTTTTTTTTTACAGGACCAACTTCAGCTTTACGGTAAATTACTAAAGCCGTGAACTTTTTAATACAATCACGAATGGAACTGATATAGTCAAATCTGTCCAAAAGTATATTAAAATACATTTTTTGACCTGGAAAAATGGAAATGAATGAATTCAACGTTGACTAACTAATTCCCCCGGTGGACATTTCGTCCACAAAAAAGACACATGGTATTTCGGGCCTCCTTAAAAGAGAATGAGCGTGGGGGGTGAAGTGACTCCGTATTTCCAATTGTCCCCCATTACATTCTAGCATTCTGGAAAATATATGATGTTGTATATAATTGCTCACTCCATGACTCTCCTGCATTTTTTGTTGTTGGAGTACCTCCCGTAGGAACTCGGCAAAGCAACAATTGTTCTGTTGCTTTCAGTTGATTTCATATTATTTATGTTCGTTAGGTAGGCTTATTAAGCCCACTGATTTGATTCTTCATGCTTTATATACATGATTTAGTACGATAATATTTTGATATTATTCCTTAAAACGTGCAAAGGTATGTTCGTTTTCTTTTGTTTTGTTATATGTTAATGTTGTGCATATGTCAGCTCATTGCTCGGGGGGGGGGACTTTAATTGACGACTGGATACCATGCGCAAAAGGGATGTCCTTTTCAAGATCGAGAGTGTCAGAAAGCACTGAATTAATGAAAAGAGTATATATTTCGCTATCATTACACGGTATACGAATCAACTAAATGATATCATGAACACACTACAGAGACGTAATTATTCTCGTCCACTCCAAGCTCTAATTGGTTTTGGTATAAACTACCTCTCAGGCTTTTCCATTTCGGTATGCTTCGCACCATTAATTCTTGTGAGCGGCATCTTCATTCGACAACTTAAATTACTAAATAAATCGTCATAAAAAAATATTTATGATAGTTAAAATTATTTTTTGTCGCTATCGTTTTTAATCGTTCAGTATAATAGAACAGAGGCGGTGGAGTTGGTAGGAAGTTTTAGTCCTCACCCCCTTCAGCAAACACATACAAGAAAACGCCTAAATATACAAATTTGTGATTATTGTTGGCCGGTCCACTCCCTCTGAAATTCAGGTCAATCCCTCTATTTAAAAAAAAAACGCTCAGCGACCCCTGTTTTTTTTTAATCAGATATTTTGGTTTTGATGCTTCCAGAGTAAGCGCCCCAAATGTTTCTTTGCAGTAACGGAAAAAAAATGGGTGGGTCGTTTTTTTCTGTATTAATCTTCTCTACCACGCAATTCGCCGGTAAAAAAAAAAGAAAGAAACTGGCGAAAAAATAGGAAAATAAACAAAATTTAGATCGGTATAAGCATTTATTTTTTTTTTATGAATAAAAAGTTTGTAGGATTGAGAGTGTTCTTTCGGGGCACGCCAGACAAACGTTTTCTTTTTCTATTTTTTTCAGGGGATGCCTTAACGTAATTTCCCCTCCTATGTCATTCTATTTCCTCCATTTCGGGCGAGGAAACTTTTAGTTCATTGTTGGCTCTATTTGAAGTGATTATGGTTTCGTCAACCTTTTATTGCAAAAGTTTTCATGTGGGAGAGAAAAGGGGAATGAGATAAAGAGCTTCTAAAACATAACATGTTATGAATTAATCTGTAAAATGACATGAATAAAAAAAAATGATTTTTTTTAACCGATTCACCCTCGTCCCACAGCTCAACCCCTGCACCATAACAAAAAACATGGCTGTCCCTCTATAACACAATTCTCTTCCAAACTATTTTTTTTTATGCTAACCATGGTAAGCGCCCCAATGGAATTTTTTTTTTGTCGTAACAGGGGAAATGGCTTGGACAGTTTTTATGTTTATGTTTTCTACCGCTTTACTCACAATTATAAACAGAACATCGAGAGAGGAGACAAACAAGCAATATTAGAGAGTAGGTCAGAACATTTCCATAGTGGGTGGGGCTAGGTCAAACAGGAATAATGATAAAAAGTCATCAGTTCGAGAAGGGTCTGAGGACAGAGTTGTGACAAACAAACGGGAGATTTTTTGAAGTAATCCAATTAAAAAAAGAAAACAAGTGGAATTCCTCTGGCCGTCTCACCTGCATCACGCGATTCAACATAGCAGCAGTGCTGACTTTGAAAACCACTATAACTCGCACAAGATGTTCAGTGATACTTGGTTACTCTTATTTCCACGTTTTATGAACTAGACCAAAAAATACACTTACAGAGATGGTAATTCAACAAATATCCCCAAAGTGGACAAAGTTCATTGACCTCACATGACCTTCATCATGTGACCTGAAACTTGCACAGGGTATTAGGTGATAGTTGATTACTCTTATTTCCAAGTTTCAAAAGTCAGATAAATAAACTTACAAAGTAATGATGGTATTTCAACAAATACCCCAAATTCGGCCAAAGTTCATTGGCATAAATGACCTTTGACCTTGGTAATGTGACCTAAAATGCGCACAGGATGTTCAGTGATACTTGATTACTCGTATGTCCAAGTTTTACGAACTAGACCAACATAAGTTCAAAGCTATGATGGTAATTCAACACATACCCCCAATTCGGCCAAAGTTCATTGACATAAATGACATTTGACCTTAATCATGTGACCTAAAACTTGCACAGGATGTTCAGTTATACTTGATTACTATTGATTACTATGTCCAATTTGAATGAATCAGATCAAAAAAGAAATTAAAGTTTTGATTCTAATTCAACAAATACCCCCAAATCGGCCAAAGTTCATTGACCCTAAACGACCTTTGACCTTGATCAGATGACATGTAAATCATGTAGGATTTTTTATGATACTTGATTAACCGTATGGCAACGTTTCATGAAATAGGCCAAAATACTTTCTGAGTTATGATGTCATTTCAAAAACTGCAGGTTAAGATTTTGATGTTGATTCTCCCAACAACGTCTAGGTTTAGTGACCCTAAATGACCCTAGACCTTAATCCTGTGATGTGAAAATCATTCAGGATGTTTGATAATACTTGATTAACCTTATGGCAAAGTTTCATGAACTAAGCCAATATACTTTCTAAGTTATGATGTCATTTCATAAACTTAACCTCAGGTTAAGATTTGATGTTGACGCTGCCGTCGCCGCCGCCATCAGAAATGCGGCGCTTATAGTCTCACTCTGCTATGCAGGTGAGACAAAAAAAATGAAAGTAATGTTGTTATTCGTTTAAGTAAATATTCATGGAGTTTTAGCAAATAGTCCAGGATAGAAGAGGCATAACCTTGTTTTTTTTTTGTATATACAATATTTTTTGATGGTTTCTTGTCAATTCGAGGGTGCTGATTACGAATCTGGATGATGCCACTCGTGTAACCTTGAGCATTTTCCGCAAATTGGCAAAATCCAATATGGCCGCCAAAATATGCAAATTACCCATGAAAATCATAAAATTGTCCGTACATTGGCTGTGAAATACATGAAATTGTGTGGCAGGAGTGAAATACAATCTTGAAAAAAAAATTTTGACAAAATATTGATTTTCCTGATATTCAACATGGCCGCCATAGGCCATTGTATACACTATCATGTACAATATGAATATGGAAAACTAATTTTCACAAAAATGAGCACTAAACTGCAAAAAAATCGCGATGTATGAACGAAGTAATATATGCAAATCATCATTATTAACGAGAAATATCATTTATAATGTCATATATGGGAACATTGCTGTATTTTGATATCTAAAATAGCCGCCACTGGCCCAAACAGTACTGCGTACAATGGCAATGGGGGCCAAAAAATTCACAAGAGAGATCACTAAAATGCTTGTATGAAGATTAAACAGGTGGAATACTGACTATAAACATAATTATTAACGAAATATATTATTAATATGCCATGTATGTGGTGAATGTTGTATTTTGATATCCAAAATGGCTGCCAAATACCCTAAAAGTATTATGCACAATGAGAAATGGGAGAAAAGAAATCACAAGAGTGAGCGCTATTTAATGCATATATATGTGATAAATTAATTGGATACTGTCTAAATACGTATTTTCTAACGAAATATATCATTCAGGTTTCAAGTTTGTGTTAAATACTGTATTTCGACTTTCAAAATGGCCGCCATCGACATTAACTGTATTATGTACAATGCAAAGTGAGAAACCAATATTCACAGGAGTGAGCACCATAAATGCACGTAATAGTGATCTATGAGTAAAATATTGTCTGAAAGCATAATTTCTATGAAGATATATCATTTATTCTGCCAGTTAGGTGAGAAATACGGTTATTTTAAAGTCAAAATGGCCGCTACAGTCCCTTACAGTATTATGCACAATATGAATGGGAACAAATCATTTCAACAGAATTTGGCTTTGCTTGGTCAAATGGTGATGTATGAGTGGAATGTTGTTTGAAAACATAATTTATAACAAAATATGTCATATTTTATGTACTTTAGGTGATAAATACTGTATTTCAACATTCAAAATGTCTGCCATATGGCCTTTTTGTGAACATTATTTGTCTCCACCCAAATTGTATATTATACGATAAGTGCCTATATGGTGGCCATTTTCAATGTTAAAATGTAGCATTTATCACTTTAATTACACAACATTATGATAATATCTCGTTAGAAACTATGGTTTTAGACAATAATTCACACTTACATCACAATTCACAATTTTATGCAATATTTAGAGTCAAGCAAAGCCAAATTCTGTCAAAATTATATGTCCCATGTTACAATGTACACAATAATTTTAGGACCTATGGCAGCCATTTTGGATTTCAAAGTACAGCATTTATTACCTCCACCATGTCCACGACCAATATGTGATGAATTTAGTTAGAAATTATGTTTAAAGCTTGTGTATAGTTTTGGTAAATCCACCAAAATCCACCTATCACTATTCCAATTCATTGCTAGCTAATATGAATGGATAAGCCCTATAACAGTTATGATGTGGAGGATATGAAATGAAAATGTGTTTTACAGGATAAATTTTGCGATTTTACATGGAAATTTAACTTGATCGGGTCACCCGATCAAATTAAAATATCTGTGTGTTTTTGTCTTTCAATTAAATCCTATTCCAAATCATGGAATGAGATGAAACTTTCAAGATATGTTCTTTGTCTGTAACTTTTGGATAACTAATTACTAAATTCACAAGATAAGTGCTTGAATGCCCATTTTTTAATTTAAAACTAGCATCGCCGTGAGAGGGCGCTATATATCCAATATTTGAATATTTGCAATTTTCTCAGAAAAGTGCAGTTGGAAAATTATCTAACGGTCTCTTCGCTTCAGTAAGACTGTCGTATTAGATGATATTCGATTATCAATCACAATATTGACCCTTTACCAAAGCTATACACAGGCTTTAAGACAATATCTTTACTCGTACAACACAGTTATATGCATTTTATGATTCTGACTCTTGTGAAAATTACTTTCCCTGTTTGCATGTTACATTATTTAGTTAGGGTTTGTAGAGGTTATTTTGAATGTCAAAATACAGTATTTATCACCTATATGGAAGAAGAAATGTGATGATTAAAAAATGTTTTCAAATAACGTTTTACTCATACAACAGGATTATATGGATGTCATAGTCAAGCATATCCAAATTCTTGCAAAATCATATGTCCCAATTCACATTGTAGATAGGGCCTATAGGGGCCATTTTCAATTTCATAATACAGTATTTATCTCATGCATGACAAAAGAAATGATATGTCTTGCTATAAAACATGTTGTCAGACAATATTTTACTCATAGATCACAATTACATGCATTTTATGATTCTTACTCGTGTGAAAATTAGTTTCTCCATTCGCATTGTACATGATGAATATAGGGGCTTTGGCGGCCATTTTGAATTTCAAAATACAGCATTTATCACATAAATGGCATATTTACAATGATGTTTTTAGTCAGTATTCCACTCGTTTATCCTAATAATATGCATTTTAATGCTCAATCTTGTCATTTTTTTTGGCCCCGGCCATTGCCATTGTACATAATACTCTTTGGGCCAGTGGCGGCTATTTTAGATATCAAAATACAGCAATGTTCCCATATTTGACGTAATAAATAATATATCACATTAGTAATGATGATTTGCATATATTATTTCGTTCATTTTTGTGAAAATTTGTTTTCCCTATTCATATTGTACATGATAGTGTATACAATGGCCTATGGCGGCCATTTTGAATATCAGGAAAATAAATATTTGGTCAAAAATTATTTTTTAAGATTGTATTTCACTCCTGCCACACAATTTCATGCATTTCACAGCCAATGTGCGGAAAATTTTATGATTTTCATGGGTAATTTGCATATTTTGGCGGCCATATTGGATTTTGCCAATTTGCGGAAAATGCTCAAGGTTACACGAGTGGCACCATCCAGATTCGTAATCAGCACCCTCGAATTGACAAGAAACCATCAAAAAATATTGTATATATAAAAAAAACAAGGTTTGGTCAATTTTCTATGGGGCCTATCCTGGACTAAAAAACTCGTCAATTCCCCCTTTTATCTCTCTCGTTCTCCGTGACACCTCAGCATTTTTTTTCTAGAATTGCCCTAAATGATACTTCCTTCATCCTTATGTTCTTTTATCACCAAGAGGAAGCGCTTTTACGCAATATGAATTACTGATGGATGTCATAAGCACCTGTGTTGTCGTAAATGAGACACAGATTTCTTTTTAGATACTGGTTGTTAGTCGAAATAAAAAAAATACTTTTGTATTGCTAAGTACGAAAAGGATTCAACAGGTCGTCCTGCCGATAAACACTAATCTTCCTTTTATTTGGGGCGCTGACCATCTGCATCCTGCTCTTTTTGGAAGGAATTTGAGTGGCCGCCCTGACATTCTTTTGTTCGGGTAATGCCGATATCATGAACTACATGGACGTTTCCCTTTTGAAAAGAGCATATAAGATGAATGGTGTGCTGAACTGCTTTCTTTTCTCTTTTTTTTTTCAAAAGAGTATACAAAACTAATGAAAATAGTGATGATGGGGAAGGAAAAATTCAAAAGTGCACCGAGATCAGCTCTAAGTACTAATAAATTACTCTCGTACAAGATTTTTGTTTTACTGAAAATGCAATTAGATATCATTCTAGAGTTATATCTGAATTGATAAAACAAATAATACGACGAAAATGGTGAATAAACGCATAGCTTTATACGTTACGATCTTGCAGAAAAGATGTAAGCGTATCTATCAGAACAACAATATGGATCAAACTAGAACTACAATCGTTACAGAACGATACACATGCATTGACGCCTTTGATTTAATAGAGGGCAAGAAACAGAAGGAGATAGAGAGAAAACTCTAGATGATATACATTCTCAAAATATAGAGGGCGCTATTTCTTAAAAGAATGGTCACTGATGCGTAAAAAACAGTTGGGGTATGTGAAATGATACAATTGGCAAACCCTGAAAACGTAAGACCGAATTCAAATCAAACAAGGAAGTTATGGCAATTTAATTATTTTAAGACTTTGCAAGAGAGGGCGCTATTTCTAAAGTTATGGTCACTTCTTATGGATAACATGTCTACCAAATTAGAATGAATTTGGATGAGGAACGGTGGCAGGGGAGGACTAACAAAAATTACATGTAAATCAAATTGAATAGTAGCACATTTTGCTCTCCATAGGAAGTTACATTCCGGAGTAAAACTTTTAGACCATATGGCACCCCATAGGTTGTTGTTGAAAATGTGTCCATTGTGAACAGTATACCATATGTTCAGATTGCCTTATCTTGAAATATTCTGCTGTAACCTATGTCGTATTTGGTATCACTGAAAGAGTATTCCAATGCAGTGACATTGATACCACTTTTATTTGTGCACAGGCAATAGACCGGAAGTAAATGCCATATAAAGAAGGACATTAAAAATGAAGGTTTTGCACAATAATTCTAAGCTGACGTCATATTTTTGTCAGTTTCTGACAAAAGGTTGACGAACGATTCAAGTAAATGTCAATACTCATATCAGCCAAGTTAGAAAGAATAAGCTTCAATAATAAGGAAATAAGAGCAAGTTGAAGTTGTGCTGGCAGTTAAGTGCACTTTTGTTGTTTTTTTTGCTGATTTTCGGGAGCATTTTTCAGATATTTTGTCAGTTGTAAGGTATATATTTTTTAAATGGCATGAAAGGGCATATCTTGAAGACCCTAAATTCAAAAAAGGGTACGGGTTTGGCCACGCATGACGTAATGAGGAGCATTCAAAGGTAAGCGTTTTTTGAAACTTTGAAGGGCGCTATTACAAAAACAAAAGGTCAGTGATGCGTGTAAACTGAGCAGCATGTATGATTTGATACCGTAATCAATTCCTGAAATATGACCTAAAAATAAATAAAAACAAGAAATATATGGCCATTTTACGATTTTTTGACTTTACATTTCAATAATTATGACGTTTTTGAAGAAATGCTATTTCGGATTTGAATTTAGGTCATGAAGATGGCATTTTGAAGGTCAGGTTATGCGTCGCAGATGATGGAGCAACTCTTTGACTATCTATTGCAATTTGTTAGAAGTCTGTAGCATGCAGGATACGGGAGTTTGGACGGGATTAGGAATGGTATGCAAATGGACTTGAAATTTACAAAATAGCGCCTGCACGGTCATGCATGAGTGATTTTGAAAAATGAAATAAGATGTGCAAAACAAGGGTTGTAGGAGACAATGCCTGCCAAATTTGAATGAATTTGGATGAGGAACGTGGCCTGGGCAGAGTTAACAAACTCTATGTGTTAAGTGAATGGGGTTTTTTGGCAGAAGACGAAGAAGAAGAAGACTAGAACTGCAATCGTTTCAGAACGATGTGCATGCATTGACGCCTCTGATTTAAAAGAGGGCAAGAAACAGAAGGAGATAGAGAGACAAATCGAGATGATATACATTTTCAAAATATTAGAGGGCGCTATTTCTTAAAGGAATGGTCACCGATGCGTAAAACACAGTTGGAGTATGTGAAATGATACATGATTTGCAAAGCCTGAAAACATGAGACCAAAATAATTTCAAACAAGGAAGTTATGGCAATTTAACTATTTGAAGACTTTGCAAGAGAAGGCGCTATTTCTAAAGACTATGGTCACTAATTATGGACAATATGTCTACCAAATCAGAATGAATTTGGATGAGAAACGGAGGCAGGAGAGGACTAACAAAAATTACATGTTAATCGAATTGGATTTTGGCAGATTTTGCCTTGCATAGGAAGTTATATTCTCGAGTCAAATTCGATTTCGTCCATTTTTGACCATGAACAAAGAAAGAGAAGGAGAGACACGGAGAGATATACAAATTTCCCTAACAATTTTAAACGTAACTCAGTCTAAAGTACATATAACGATGTGCACGCATCACACGGTAAGTACGTTTTTGCGTGAAACCGATGTCATAGACACTGTGTACAATTCTGTTGTTGATAATGTGTGCATTGTGAGCAGTATACCATGTGTTCAGATTGACTTATCTTGAAATTTTCTGTTGTAACCTATGTCGTATTTGGTATCACTGGAAAGAGTATTCCAATGCGGTGACATTGATACCACTTTTATTTGTGCACAGGCAATAGACCGAAAGTAAATGCCATATAAAGAAATAGATTAAAAATGAAAGTTTTGCACAATAATTTGAAGCTGACGTCAGATTTTTGTCAGTTTCTGTTACAAAAGGTTGACGAACGGTTGAAGTATATATCAATACTCATATCTGCCAAGTAAGAAAGAATAAGCTTCAATAATAATAAAATAAGAGCAAGTTGAAGTTGTGCTGGCATTAAAGTGCATTTTCGGGTATTTTGCTGATTTTCAGGAGCATTTTTCAGATATTTCGTCAGTTGTAAGGTTTTTTTTTTAAATGGCATGAAAGGGCATATCTTGAAGACCCTAAATTCAAAAAAAGGTACGGGTTTGGCCACGCATGACGGAATGAGCAGCATTCAAAGGTAAGCGTTTTTAAACTTTAGAGGGCGCTATTTCAATGAAAGAAAATCAGTGATGCGTAAAAACTGAGTAGTAGGTATGATATGTTTTCGTAATCAATTCCTGAAAATATGAAATCGAAATGAATAAAAACAAGAAAGTTATAGCCATTTTACGAATTTTTGACTTTACATTTCAATAAATATGACGTTTTTGAAGGAAGGCTAATTCGGATTTGAATTTAGGGCATAAAGATGGCATTTTGAAGGTCAGGTTATACGTTGCAGATGATGGAGCAACTCTTTGACTATCTATTGCAATTTGTTAGTAAATGGGGTTTTTGGCAGAAGAAGAAGAAGGAGATTGCGGAATAGGAATATGGAACAAGAACAATGCATTGTCGCCGTTGGGCGTCAATGCAAAGACTAGAACAGCAATCGTTTCAGAACGATGTGCATGCATTGACGCCTCTGATTTAATAGAGGGCAAGAAACAGGAGATCGAGAGAAAACTCTAGATGTTTACATTCTTAAAATATTCGAGGGCGCTTTTTTTTAAAGGAATGACCACTGATGCGTAAAACACAGTTGGAGTATGTGAAATGATAGAATTGGCCAACCCTGAAAACATGAGACCAAAATAAATTCAAACAAGGAAGTTATGGCAATTTAACTATTTCAAGACTTTGCAATAGAGGGCGCTATTTCTAAAGGTTATGGTCCCTAATTATGGACAATATGTCTACCAAATCAGAATGAATTTGGATGAGAAACGGAGGCAGGAGAGGACTAACAAAAATTACATGTTAATCAAATTGGATTTTAGCATATTTTGCCTTCCATAGGAAGTTACATTCTCGAGTCAAACAGATTTCGTCCATTTTTAGACCATGTGGCCGCTGAAAAGAGAGAGAGAGTAATCGAAATAAGCATACAAATTCGCTGACAATTCAGAACGATGTGCATGCATAAACTGAGTTTATCGCCTTATGGGACAAATGGCGTGCCATAGTACGTTAAGTTCTCTTTAGCGCGAAACCGATGCAATAGACACTGTGTACAATCCTGTTGTTGATAATGTGTGCATTGTGAGCAGTATACCATGTGTTCAGATTGACTTATCTTGAAATTTTCTGTTGTAACCTATGTCGTATTTGGTATCACTGGAAAGAGTATTCCAATGCGGTGACATTGATACCACTTTTATTTGTGCGCAGGCAATAGACCGGAAGTAAATGCCATATAAAGAAAGACATTAAAAATGAAGGTTTTGCACAATAATTTGAAGCTGACGTCAGATTTTTGTCAGTTTCTGTTACAAAAGGTTGACGAACGGTTGAAGTATATATCAATACTCATATCTGCCAAGTTAGAAAGAATAAGCTTCAATAATAAGGAAATAAGAGCAAGTTGAAGTTGTGTTGGTATTAAAGTGCATTTTGGGGTATTTTGCTGATTTTCGGGAGCATTTTTCAGATATTTCGTCAGTTGTAAGGTATATATTTTTTTAATGGCATGAAAGGGCATATCTTGAATATTCTAAATTCAAAAAAGGGTACGGGTTTGGCCATGCATGACGCAATGAGGAGCATTTAAAGGTAAGCGTTTTTTAAACTTTAGAGGCCGCTTTTTCAATGACAAAAGGTTAGTGATGGGCGAAAACTAAATAGTATGTATGATATGGTACTGTAATCAACTCCTGAAGATATGAGCTCGAAATGAATAAAAACAAGAAAGTTATGGCCATTTTACGAATTTTTGACTTTACATTTCAATAAATATGACGTTTTTGAAGGAAGGCTATTTCGGATTTGAATTTAGGGCATGAAGATGGCATTTTGAAGGTCAGGTTATGCGTCGCAGATGATGGAGCAACTCTTTGACTATCAATTGCAATTTGTTAGAAGTCTGTAGCATGCAGGATACGGGAGTTTGGACAGAATTAGGAATGGTATGCAAATGGACTTGAAATTTACAAAATGGCGCCTGCACGGTCATGCATGAGTGATTTTGGAAAATGAAATAAAAGGTGCACAACTAGGGTTGTTGGAGACAATGCCTGCCAAATTTGGTTGAATTTGGATGAGGGACGTGGCCTGGGCAGAGTTAACAAACTCTATGTGTTAAGTGAATGGGGTTTTGGGAGAAGAAGAAGAAGATTGCGGAATAGGAATATGGAACTAGAACTGCAATCGTTTCAGAACGATGTGCATGCATTGACGCCTCTGATTTAATAGAGGGCAAGAAACAGGAGGAGATCAAGAGAAAACTCTAGATGATATACATTCTCAAAATATTAGAGGGCGGTATTTCTTAAAGGAATGATCACTGATGCGTAAAACACAGTTGGAGTATGTGAAATGATACAATTGGCAAACCCTGAAAACATGAGACCAAAATAAATTCAAACAAGGAAGTTATGGCAATTTAACTATTTCAAGACTTTGCAATAGAAGGCGCTATTTCTAAAGGTTATGGTCCCTAATTATGGACAGTATGTCTACCAAATCAGAATGAATTTGGATGAGAAACGGAGGCAGGAGAGGACTAACAAAAATTACATGTTAATCAAATTGGATTTTGGCAGATTTTGCTTTTCATAGGAAATTACATTCTCGAGTCAAACAAATTTCGTCCATTTTTAGACCATGTGGCCGCTGAAGAAAGAGAGAGACAGAAAGACGCAGAGAGAGTAATAGAAATAAGCATACGAATTCGCTGACAATTCATCAACGTAACCCAGTGTTAAAGCCTGTGTATAGCTTTGGTAAAGGGTCAATAATGTGATTGATAATCGAATATAATCTAATATGACAGTCTTACTGAAGCGTAGAAACCGTTAGATATTTTTCCAACTGCACTTCTCTGAGAAAATTTCAAATATTCAAATCTTGGATATATAGCGCCCTCTCTCGGCGATGCTTGTTTTAAATTAAAAAATGGTCATTCAAGCACTTATCTTATAAATTTAGTGATTAGATATCCAAAAGATACAGACAAAGAACATATCTTGAAAGTTTCAGCCCATTCCATGATTTGGAATAGGATTTAATTGAAAGACAAAAACACACAGATATTTTAATTTGATCGGGTGACCCGATAAAGTTAAATTTCCATGTAAAATCGCAAAATTTATCCTGTAAAACACATTTTCATTTCATATCCTCCACATCATAACTGTTATAGGGCATATCCATTCATATTAGCTAGCAATGAATTGGAATAGTGATAGGTGCATTTTGGTGGATTTACCAAAACTATACACAAGCTTTAAGTATATATCAGAACGATGTGCATGCATAAACTGAGTTTATCGCCTTATTGGATAAATGGCGTGCCATAGTACGTTCAGTTCGGTTTTGCGCGAAACCGATGCAGTAGACACTGTGTACAATTTCGTTGTTGATAATGTGTACATAGTGAGCAGTATACCATGTGTTCAGATTGACTTATCTTGAAATTTTCTATTGTAGCCTATGTCGTATTTGGTATCACTGGAAAGAGTATTCCAATGCGGTGACATTGATACCACTTTTATTTGTGCGCAGGCAATAGACCGGAAGTAAATGCCATATAAAGAAAGACATTAAAAATGAAGGTTTTGCACAATAATTTGAAGCTGACGTCAGCAATTTGTTAGTTTCTGTTACAAAACATTAACGAACTGTTGAAGTATATATCAATACTCAGATCTGCCAAGTTAGAAAGAATAAGCTTCAATAATAAGGAAATAAGAGCAAGTTGAAGTTGTGCTGGCATTAAAGTGCCTTTTGGGGTATTTTGCTCATTGTCGGGAGCATTTTTCAGATATTTCGTCAGTTGTAAGGTATATATTTTTTTAAATGGCATGAAAGGGCATATCTTGAAGACCCTAAATCCAAGAAAGGGTACGAGTTTGGCCATGCATGACGCAATGAGGAGCATTCAAAGGTAAGTGTTTTTGAAACTTTAGAGGGCGCTATTTCAATGACGAAAAATTAGTAATGCGTGAAAACTGAGTAGTATGTATGATACGGTACTGTAATCAACTCCTGAATATATGAGCTCGAAATGAATAAGAACAAGAAAATTATGGCCATTTTACGATTTTTTGACTTTACATTTTAATAAATATGAAGTTTTTGAAGGAAGGCTATTTCGGATTTGAATTTAAGGCATGAAGATGGCATTTTGAAGGTCAAGTTATACGTCGCAGATGACGGAGCAACTCTTGGACTATCTATAGCAATTTGTTAGAAGTCTTTAGCATGCAGGATAACTGAGATATGAAAGAATGAAGAATGGTATGCAAATGGACTTGAAATTGACAAAATGGCGCCTGGATGGTCATGCATGAGTGATTTTGGAAAATGGAAGACGAGAGGCACAACTAGGGATGCTGGACAACATGTCTACCAAATTTGGTTGAATTTGGATGAAGGACGGAGCCAGGGTAGAGCTAACAAAACCATGTGTTAAACAAATGGGATTTTGGTGGAAGAAGAAGAAGATTACGGAATAGGAATATGGAACAAGAACAATGCATTGTCGCCATTGGGCGTCAATGCAACAAGAACAATGCATTGTCGCCGTTTGGCGTCAATGCAAAGAAGAAGATTGCGGAATAGGAATATGGAACAAGAACAATGCATTGTCGCCGTTGGGCGTCAATGCAATTACGGAATAGGAATATGGAACAAGAACAATGCATTGTCGCCATTGGGCGTCAATGCAATTACGGAATAGGAATATGGAACAAGAACAATGCATTGTCGCCATTGGGCGTCAATGCAACTAGAACTGCAATCGTTTCAGAACGATGCACATGCATTGACGCCTCTGATTTAATAGAGGGCAAGAAACAGAAGGAGATAGAGAGACAACTCTAGATGATATACATTCTCAAAATATTAGAGGGCGCTATTTCTTAAAGGAATGGTCACCGATGCGTAAAACACAGTTGGATTATGTGAAATGATACAATTGGCAAACCCTGAAAATATGAGACAAAAATAAATTCAAACAAGGAAGTTATGGCAATTCAACTATTTTAAGACTTTGCAATAGAGGGCGCTATTTCTAAAGTTATGGTCACTTATTATGGATAACATGTCTACCATATTAGAATGAATTTGGATGAGGAACGGTGGCAGGGGAGGACTAACAACAATCACATATTAATCAAATTTGATTTTAGCTCATTTTGCTCTCCATAGGAAGTTACATTCTCGAGTAAACAATTTTAGACCATTTGGCGCCCCATATGTTGTTGTTGAAAATGTGTGCACTGTGAGTAGTATAACATATGTTCAGATTGATTTATCTTGAAATTTTCTGGTGTAACCTACGTCGTATTTGGTATCACTGGAAAGAGTATTCCAATGCGGTGACATTGATACCACTTTTATTTGTGCGCATGCAATAGACCGGAAGTAAATGCCATGTAGACAAAGACATTAAAAATGAAGGTTTTGTACAATAATTTGAAGCTGACGTCAGATTTTTGACAGTTTCTGTTACAAAAGGTTGACGAACGGTTGAAGTATACATCAACACTCATATCAGCCAAGTTAGAAAGAATAAGCTTCAATAATAAGGACATAAGAGCAAGGTGAAGTTGTGCTGGCAGTAAAGTGCACTTTTGGGTATTTTGCTGATTTTCGGGAGCATTTTTCAGATATTTCGTCAGTTGTAAGGTATGTATTTTTTAATGGCATGAAAGGGCATATCTTGAAGACTCTAAATATAAAAAGGGGTACGGGTTTGGCAACGCATAACGGAATGAGGAGCATTCAAAGGTAAGCGTTTTTGAAACTTTAGAGGGCGCTATTTCAATGACGGAAGATCAATGATGTGTGAAAAAAAGGAGCATGTATGTTATGATACCGATATACATTCCTGAAAGAATGAGCGAAAAATGAATAAAAACAGCAAAGTTATAGCCATTTTAGGATCTTTTTTTACTTTACATTTCAATAAATATTAAGTTTTTGAAGGAAGTCTATTTTTTATTTAAATTTAGGGCATGAAGATGGCATTTTGAAGGTCAAGTTATGCATCGCAGATGATGGAGCAACTCTTGGACTATTCATAGCAATTTGTTAGAAGTCTGTAGCATGCAGGATAATTGAGATATGAAAGAATGAAGAATGGTATGCAAATGGACTTGAAATGGACAAAATGGCGCCTGGATGGTCATGCATGAGTGATTTCGGTAAATGGAAGACGAGAGGCACAACTAGGGATGCTGCACAACATGTCTTCCAAATTTGGATGAGGGGTGGAGTCAGGTTAGAGCTAACAAAAACCATGTGTTAAACAAATGGGATTTGGTGGAAGAAGAAGAAGATTACGGAATAGGAATATGAAACAAGAACAATGCATTGTCGCCATTGCGCGTCAATGCAATTATGTAATCAGAACAAATCACATGATCAGGTCAAGTGGGCGCGTGTACGTGCTTGTAACAAAACTTATTCTCCCCTGGGCGTTTCGACGTACGTCTTTTCATCGGTATTAAACCGAAACAGCATCCAATAGCTTACCCAGCTCTGAAAGGCTGCATGCGAGTATGAGATATCACCATCATAGTCTAGGTCGAGAATTTCTTCGATTGTAGAGCCAGGAGATCTCTTTCTATGAAGAAATCAGTTGCCTAAGTTATATTTGACTTGTCAACCGGTTTTGATACCACTGAACATGTTATTCTTCTTGGGAGACTGATGATTGATGATTCTGAACTCCAATGGCTTCCCCTTTACCTTTCTAACAGAGGACAAGCTGTATTCATCACTAACACGCAGTCTACTGTGACTGCCCTTTGCTATGGAGTTCCTTGCGAGTATGTCCTTGGTCCCGTGTTGTTCAAACTGTACATCTTTCCTCTTGGCTCTATAATGTGGCAACATGGTTTTTGTAAAAACTACTATGCTGATGACGTCCAGCTGCATACCTCACATTTTATCCAAAAGTTAAAGATACAGAGGTTCGTGCAGTTGCTGTTGTTGGTGCTGCCATTGAGTATTCGATGTTGGATGAATGTCAACTTCCTGGAACTTAATGATTGAAACCGAAGTGTTTTGTTCTGTCATCTCCATATGCGCAATTATTATGACTACAAATCCGGTCTTAATAGGTGAGGAAGCTATATATCTCCAGTATGCAAGGGTAAATATCTTGGTGTAGTCTTTAACCTTTGATAGAACAATGAGCATGAAGAAACACATATCACATGTCTGCCAATCTGTATATTACCAGCTTCACAGAATGGTTGAGATCAGACATTGTCTTACATGAGGTGGTGCGGAAAATATAATCCAGACTGAACTTCTGCAAACTGTCTCCATGCTGGTTTACCTTTTTCAGGCATCCCTAGCGCTTTCCAACAATAGGACGCAGTGTGAAAAGTTGTTCTGCATTGGGCAGTGACTGGGCTGGAAACCTTCTTCATAACCCTTTGCCTTTATTACAAATTGTCTTTTGTTAACTGTCATGATTGCCGTTCTGATGGAGCCGAAATTAAAGATACAATTTTGCTACCAGGATGACAACAATGTACCGATACTTACAGCCAATTGATAAACCATACGTTTAATTGATTATTGGGTCTGTTTTCTAATTATAAAAGATATGTAAGACATTTCAGTATAAATATTTCAAGAAATTTAATTCTAGCATGATTACAGATTTTATAACTTCTAAACCCTTATTTTGTAACGAGTTCATTGAATTTAGTATGAATGACGAGAAAAAAGAAGTAATGGATTTCACCTCAAAGTTCTACTCGAGGTGTTGTCCAGATGTAAGCATTCACGTCGGAGTGAAAGGAATTTTACACAGAAATAGCAGTTGTCGAAAACTTGGAGCAATGATTGTTCAACATTTCGCAATGGTTGCCTATGTAAAGAGACTGTAGATTTGAGTTACTGCAGCCCGTTGAAAGAAAGGAGGAATTCATGGCTATCATAATCGCTATACTGCAGAATTACTTGTGCATGCATTTGTGACTTCGAGGTTGGACTCATCTAATGCTCTTCTTGGAAGTTACTGAGATGAAAAATAAAATCAGCAAGTTCTGAGCACTTTTTCAAGGATAGTCGTAACGGCCCGCAAACATGCCCATATTGCACTTCCCCTCTCTCTCTCCATAGGCTTCCTATTTATATACGTTTCAAGTACTAAATCCTTCTCTATAGTGCAAATAAAAAAAACGGGACGTATTTGAAAAGTCTATGATTTTTGTATTGTTTCAAATCATGTCTATATTAATAGATGTATTAATAAATATGATGTTATTTTCTTAATATTATGTAAAAATCTATTACAAAAATGGATATTGTGATAAAAAGTGGAATTTTCGCTTCCTGTTTGTCCTCTCATGCACATACTAATTCCTTTGGGTACGGGCCCGAGAATCCGGAGAGTTCTTCCTTGCGGCGGATCCCCTTTTTAATACATTGCTTGTATTCTCATTTCAAATCTATTTCCTAAATTTCCGGCGAGGATACTTTTAATTCATTATTAGTTTATCCTTTTATATGATTGTGCGTTTGTCCTTTTCGAATTTTCAGTGCCAAAATTTTCACCTGGGAGAGAAAGAGATAACATTTCGTCAAAATTCCCTTTGAACGATACCGCAGTTCGGATTGCGAACTGCGGTGTTGTACCCCATTTTCCATTTGGATCTCAGTTCGGATTGCGAACTGCGGTGTTGTACCCCATTTTCCATTTGGATCTCCTAAAAACCATTTCCAAGCCCTTAACAACAGCTGCGCTATTGCGTAAGACTTCTCTGCCTGTAGTAGGACCTTCGGAATGAAATTATTGTATTCCATATTTAATCACGTTTTCAAAGGCATATTGTATTCAGTAACCCAATGTTAGTCCATTTTCAATTTCGAACGAAGAAAATCGACCTCGGAATAAGGAAAGTAAGCGAATAAAAATGACGGCATGCTTACAGGGACCGCACTCAGCGCTGCGCATGCATCCCATCGTGTGTGGCCCTGTGGAGCCGTGATATGAGCAAACGCCGGTATATTTGCAAACAGCGGTATATGTGCAAAATTTCGCCGGGATTTGTGCAAACAACGGAATTGGTGCAAACGCCACGCCGGGAAATGGGCAAATCTGTAAAAAATTATCAACGGCATCTGTGCAAACGTGACGACGGGATATGTGCAAATGAACAATTTTCACGGGAAAAGTGCAAACCTCCGGGATATGTGGAAATCACCGAATTTTTTATCCATATAAAGGCTATTTCTCATGAAATGTTTCATAACATTACTGTTAAAAATGTTTTAGCTTATACGGCGCGTGTCATTCAGTAGTGAATATTTGCGCCAAAAAACACATCAGCCGAGCCGGATTCGAACTAGCGACATAGGGTTAACAGTTGTCAATCATCTTCAGTCCTCTGCTCTACCAACTGAGCTATCGGTAATCACTGGGTTTAAAGTGTAGTCTTTACTCCAGACCGGGTGATTAAACAATCATCTTCCACTACTATACTCTGTTGGTGTCACTCGCGTAAAACATTCCCCATAGACTTGTGTATTAAAATGGCACTTTTGAAAAATTCATGAAAAATAAATGTGAAATTAGAGGGTAGAATGTTTACTACCATTGGGTAGGATATATATCTGACATTCCAAATCTGACCAGGAAAGGGTACCGTAGCCAGCTCATTTTAAAAATATATCGCCATTTATGAAGATAACTATGAATGGATCAAATTCATCAACTGAAACAGTAAACTAGCCCTAATTATTTCGCCAGTCGAAAAATAGTTCCAAGTCACTTATGTATCTTCCCAATTTGGGCGAAGGAAGTTCAGCAGTTACCAGTTTTAGAATCAGTGTTGGATTTTGAATCATATTCATACATTTTTGTCAATCAGCAATATCAAATTGACAAAAATTCGAATGGGTTGGGTCGAACGAATATCTTTAGCTCCCCTGATGTAATTAGGCTAGTGGCACCTGTTATAAAGAAGGTGTATATAACGTATTCTCAATTTTCCAGACCCGTTTATTTAAACAAATTTTCAAAACCCCAATCTCATTCCTGTGAAAAAAATGGAATAATGCCTTGTCTTTTTTCCAGACCTTTGATTAAAAAACCTTTAAAATTAAGACCTAAGACTAAGACTCCGTTATAAAGAAAGGGTACATATCGTAGTCTTTACTCCAGACCCCATTTAAAAAAAATTATGTTATAATCTTAAAAAAATAAGACCCTGTAAGAAAGCATGGATATAAGAGCACAGTCTTTACCCCAGACGCTGTTATTGAAAAAAATAGGAGATCTTCAATTTAACGACCCCACCGTCTCATCTCTGTGGGAAAAATGGATATAGAGTGTAGTCTTTACTCCGAACTTGGTGATTAAAAAAATCTTAAATACTAAGTCCCCATCATCTTCCAAACTAATAGTCTACAACATAGCATGGGTACATATAGCAGCCTTTACTCCGTACCCATTTATTAAAAAACTACACTGTACACCCACTGTATAATTACGCTGTATACCCATGTGCTACATTAAAGCATAGGCCTTAGTTTTGAAGAAGACGGGATTGAAGTTTCGATAATTCTTGTTTTTTTTCTTCAAATGACTGGGTCTGGAGAAAAGGGTAACTCTATACCAATATGCTTGATTACATGGCAATGGTTTAGAAGATGGTGAGGTCTAAGTTTTAAAGTTTATTTCTCTTTTTAACCACCAGGATTTGATTAAAGACTACGCTTAGCTAGTCCAGGTATAGCGTTAATCATGTTGTTTGGAAGAATAAATGGCCAAGACTGAGTATTAAAAAGTAGACTAATAACCTTCATCTTGTAGGGTAAGGTCGCATTGGGTCTGGAAAAGGAGACTTCCAGCATGGGTCGGCAGAGCAAAATTGATAGGGGGGAGGGCACAACGAAAAAGGGCACTTCCACTTTTGAAAAGGGCACTTGAAACAAACAAACTTTTTTTAAAACAAAATAGCGTATGTACCCTAGTAGGGTAATGAGCAAAATGATTGAGGGGGGGGGGGCAAACATGGCGTATGGGGCCAAATTTCTATAAAGCTGCGAGCGAGCAAGCAAGCAAAATTTTGAAACTTTTAATGAAAAAAAATATTTTGGATTTTGATTTTCATTTTAGATTAGATTTTGAAATAGAGAACACTATCATATTTTACCACTTTTCTTTCCTTTTCTTCTTTTCTTTTTCTTGGTCTTGAAAACTTTTGGGGTCCATGGAACAGGGTCCATTTCTTAAGGGGCAAGTGCCCCCCCTCCCTCGGCTCAGATGCCCCTGCATAAAAGAAGGACGCTAATTGCAAATACATATAACTTATATTAGCAAATTGGACATTTGAACAAACCAGAAGAGAAGGGGCATTTATCAGAATATTCATATGGGGCACTTGATCAAAGGTGAAAATGTACACACTACAGAAGAAGAATTTCACTCTGAAAAGGGGCAACTTAACCCTATCTAGGCCGGGGTACTTTTGGAGTTCATATGGCCGGTCCCCCCCCCCCTTGAGATCCCGGCCGTCGATCACGCGATCGCACCGAAAATTGGCACGCATGTTGTCTGGGATATAATCTACATCTACAAAATTGTATAGTAATTTATTTCATGCAAATCGTTATTACGTAATTATGCTAATTAAAGCGTAATTAGTATGCGAAATCATACTTTTTCCTCTAACTCCATAAATAAAGCTCCAAATGTTCTAATTTTTGGCCTAGAAACCCTTTGTGATGTTCTTAGCAAGTGTACATGAAGAAAATTGTGATATCAGATCAATTTCTTATGTATTATATTGTTTTTTGCAATTTATTATGTATTTCTTTATTTTTTGGACCTTTTTTTTCTTTTTTTTTCAATGAAATTCGTCGGGAACTCTTCTTAGATCATAAACAGCATAAAATACTGATAATAATATAATATACATATATATAAATAATCATATATTTATGATTTTTGGCTGAAAACACAATTTACATTGACTTTGTACACGAAATCACGTTTTTGAGCAATTTTTGGTCTGACATGCACTAACCTAAAATTGTGTATAACTTCGGAACCGCGTACCCGGGTGTCGCAAAATTGGTCTCAAAAGTTGCGCAAGACTTAAAAGTAAAAGTCATCGAGCAGCGCGGTCAAAAAATTTTGCGGCCGCGGGAAACGTCACAGTGCCCCCTAGGGCGGACGCGGTAGCCCGTAGCGGACATTTGAGGGGAGCAGACGCGGGAAGACGCCCGCGTCCGCTTCCCTAGAAAATGATTGCCCTGGGGAACCGCCTGCGTCTATCCCCGGGGCATTGTGACGTTTCTCGCGGCCTGCACTGTAACACTAAAACTTTTCGAAAACTATCTTTCAAATCGGAAGCAAAAGGTAATAAGAGGCTGATAAGAGAAATAGAAAACTGGGAGCCCGGACTGAGAGAAGGGGAAAAGGGAGAAAGAGAATAGAGGGGGGGGGGGGGGTTGAAGAAGAGGAAGAGGGAAAAGGTAAAATGGAGAAGGGATAAGGAAGGGGGAAATTAAAGCAAGAAGAAGAACCTAGAGAGAAAGAAAACAGAGGTGATGAAAAAAAAGCGAAGAAAAGAAGGAAGGTGGAAGGCAAATAAAAGAAAGGATAAAGAGAAGGAATAAGGGGTGAGAAATTCAAAAGGAAGGGAACATTGAAAAAGATGAAATAGCGGGGATAAAAGTTACTGAAGGCGAGAAAGAGAGAGGGAAAGGGACTAAGAAAAGGAACAAGGAAAAGGAAAAAAAGGATACGACGATTCTTATCAAAATACTGGAACCCCTCTCTAATTTTCATCATTTTTTATCCCCTTCCTGATTTACCTTTATCTATCTCAACCACTAGCTCTCATCTTTTCCCGATGTTTATCTGTGGACATCATTTTCATATGCACCTCTCATCATCAAATTTATTTTCATTTATCGTTTAATTATTTCTCAATCCCTCTCTAAAACTACTCTTTCTCTCTTCCCAACATATAATGCTATGTTAAATTAAGCTACTTATACATTTCTATAGAATACAAGAAACTGTTGTTTCGCAATATAACGGAGGGGGTATTACAAAAGAAGGGGAAGGGAAAGCAATAGAAAATAAAGGGGAGAAACAAATCAAGGAGTGAAAGGGGGCACAGAAAAGGAAGGGGGGGAAGGGAACAGAAGGGATAAAGGAAAGGGAAAAAAGAAGGAAAGGGAAAAAAATATATAGAGGGACAGCAGAAGGAGGGAAAAAGAGAAAAATATGAAGGGGAGCAAGAAGGAAAAGAGTGAATAAATGGGGGGGGGGGGTAAAAAGGAGGGGAGAGAAAATATAGCGGGGGATATCGAGGGTGATGATTAAAGGAATTTTCGACTATATTGTATAGAGGTGAACCCGGACGGGCTTTTATTCTTCAACTTGGCTCGACTAACTCCTTTGTTCCCCGAAAAGAAGTTAGGTTTGATAGTTAGCGTTTGCGTGAGCACCCGCTAAAATTCTTAATAAAAGAAAAGAAGGGTTTGTATAGCTCCATTCTTGCTTTGTTGGCAAGTGATAATTAACTCGTTAAGTACCCATTCCATACAACACGTCATAGTAGCTTTCAAAAACATACTTTTGCTTGGGTTTAAGCATTTAAGCTAAATGCGTTAGGAAAGCTTTTAATAGTTACATAAATGCAAATAGTCTTGTTGTTCTGCTCTGGAGCACATTGAGCATCTAATCAAAATGGAAAGAGCGATTTACAAATCTCATGTATTATCATTTTATCTTCCATATAACACTGAATTATGTATTGTACCAAGCTGTGGTTTGGTTTTGTGATTTCGTTTTATCATTTCCAATTCATATAACAAAATATATTCGAAGGAAAATATTGTTTTACTGAAATGAAATAATTGAAACAATGTCTAGACCCTAAATGATATCCAACTAATCTATGAATATAAAACCGCAGTTCGTAAAAATGATAGGTTAATCTTTACTTCGACGATCATCATATAAGTGTATCAAGGATATTAATATTCGTTTTAAACCCATCTATAACTTTTTATAAAATTGCGCGTAATAAATGCGTTGGACAAGTAATCTTTACTTTGATTATGTTAATTATTATTATCTTCCCAATCCGAATATCTACCGATGTAACTAACACCGCAATCGAGAGCAGATAATGTAATCAGATGTTTTAGCAAAAAGACAAACTTGTTAAATCTGCAACATTGGGATAAATTTATACTTTTTACAGGGTGGGGGTTTTAAAGACCCGATTTTAACCGAATTGAAAAGAATATCCTTATTCATTGTTGTTGACGCATCAGATAATAATACCCCCCCCCCCCATTTCTAAGAACATCCTGTCATAAATTGGGAAGCGGATGTGATCAAAGGAGAGGGGTCGGCGTGGACGGGGAGCAAGACTCTCCCAGACTGCACAATAACAAAAGAACCAAATAAAAAAAATCGATGAGCACAACCAGTTTTGCTGGGGTTCGCTTTTTGCGCGTCTACTTTTTATGATGTGAGAAAGAACAATTTTCCCCGATATGAGAGGGGTTTTTTTGCTCTCCCCCCCGGCCCCCTATATACCCCGCTTATTATGATAAAGGTTTATAAAATATCAATACCGAAATGAGATAAAATGACAATAAGTGGGGCTCTTGCCTTCTGTGCATGATGTGATGTCGAAAGAACACACCAACGTCGGATCGTAATCGACAACCCCCTTTAAAGAAATCAAAGAAAGATCGTGGCACAAAAAGGAGGCAGTGAAATATCATGAGTCGACCTCGCGCATGACCGATGTCATAAACACGTCGTAACGTTGTATCGTAATCAACGATCATTGTGACTATTCCAGCGAAAGGAAATGATAAATGAGCACTGAAAAAATGTCAAGACTCGGGGAAGGCCTTCGTCCGAGAGTATATGCATGTATCTATATGTCGAAAAGTTTAGATTCATTGCGATAATAGCTTCGACGTTCCAGCCGGGGTGACCAGATTTCACAAAATTAAATACGGGACAATCGGCAAAGCACTACATAGGATCGACCGAGCCAGGCCAAAAAAATCAACAAAAAAAGGCCACACAATGTTAGACTTGTTAACAAAATATATCAAGAAAGGGAAGGGAGGGCTAGTGGAAGAAAGAAGGAAGCAAGAAATGAATTGAGAGGAAAGAAAGAAAAAAAAATAAGGAAAATTCAAAGGAAAAAGTATGATTAAAACGTTGAAAGAAAGAATAAAGGACAGATAACGGTTTCTGTCATTACTTGAAATGAATAAAGAAAGAAATAATTAAAATAAAGGAAGGGAAGATGAATGAATGTGTGAAAGAAAAAATATATTGAGAGAAAAGAGAAAAGTAAGAAAAAAGAGAAAGAAAGAAGGGAAGAACGAAAGAAAAATAATTCCTTCATTATTTGAAAGAAACAAAGACAGAAGAAAAACGGAAAGGAAACAGGAAAGGAAAGAAGGGAAAGAAATAATGAGGGAAAAGAATTAAAAGGGAAACAGAAATTAAAGAATAAAAGAAAAGAAAACAAATAACATCTTAAATAAAAAATTCAACCTACAATAGATCCCGATCACGCTAGTTTAAAAACATAATGGTCTATCACAAGATAATCGAAGTACATGTACATGTAAACATAGTGCAAGTACGTACCCTATTATATAGCACGCGGGAAACCGCGGGCCCGTCTAAACGCCCTAGACTGCTCCCCTTGAATACCCTCGGTTAGACGCGAAAGCCCCCTAGGCTGTTTGCGTGCTCGGGCGTGACGTTTCCCGCGGCCGGCACTGTATATCACAAAAGTCCAGTCTTTTTCCAGACGCAGTAGTTTCAAAAATTATAATATAAGTCCAAAGTCTTTTTTCCAGACCCAGTTATTTCAAAAATTATAATATAAGTCCAAACTAAGATACCATAATGATATTCCAGTGGAAAAAAGAAAATCGAGCTTAGCCTTTTCTCCAAACCCTGTTATTCAAAAATTGTAAATAACAATACAACAACAACTGTATAAAGACCCCATAATCTCATTAATGCTGGATAACATGGACATATAGCGTAGTCTTTCAGCCAGACCCAGTCATTTGTTTTTCAAAATAAGGCTAAGAGTAAAAATATAAATAACTCCAAATCTAATACCAAGCAATCCTTGAACCTAAGAACATGTTTTTAAAATGAGGTTTAAAATGTTGTCTTTATTCCAGACCTAATCATTACAAAAATTACACAAAAAAATCTTCTAACATAAGACCCTATCATATTCTCTTGGAATAACATGAGTTGTAAAACGTACTCTTTCCTCCAGACCAGGTTATCTAAGAAATGAATTAAAAAAGAAAATCAAATCTAAAACAAATTTTTAAAATTTACACCCAGTAAAAAATATGTCTGTACCCCACACCCAGATTCTTTTGTATAATAATACTAAGACCCCTACAAAACATTGTAATTATGCATTTGCAAAGAAAACGTCCATTTTCCAGACTTGTTTATTATCTAAAAATAAAATTGTCTAAAACAAATACCCAATAATCTAACTACTGTGGAATAACATGGAGATCGATTGTAGACTTTCCTCCAGACACAATTATTTCAAGAATAAAAAAACAATAAAACCCAACCCCCAACAACGAATCTAAGAACCAACAATCCTCCAAATTAAGACCAAGTACAAAAGCACATGTTTAGAGCGTTGTCTCTATTCCAGACCCAGTCATTTACAAATTAATTCAAACAATATTAAAAACATTAGACTTTGTCATATTCTTATTCCTGTTGAATAACATTATTATTATGCTTAGACCTTCGTCTAGACCTAGCTATTTATAAGATAAACAAATATTGAAAAAAATCAAAGCTGAGACCAATCTTTATAATTAAACCCAGTTAAAATGCTTGGGTTTAGAGAGTTGTCTTAACCCCACATCCAGTTCTCTTTAAATACAAATTAAGCAAAATATTAATCTAAAAACTTAGACACCAGCATCTCCCAAACTATAAACCCTGTGATAAGGCATACCGTATGTTGGTATACAACTTGTTTTTGTTTGATGGAAGTGAAATAAATAAAACTGAATTGAATTGAATACCACAAAAACGTCAAATTAATAAAAGGTGTAAATATTCAGATCTGAATGGTACGCGCCTTAAAAACCCAAAATAAAAACAACAACAACGTTATTCTACATCAATGATATTGTGGCGTCTTTGTTAATATAGTTTGTCTGTTTTTATCGTTTCTAATAATTTCCTATTTTGAAATAACTGCATGGGTCTAGAGCAAAGACTACACCATATTTAAGACTGGGCGTTGTGCGCCTGTAATCCAAGCTATGTGGGGAAGTTACAAATTGATGCAGAGGTCGAGGTTCGAGCCCTGGTCACGTCTTTCGGATGGTGACGTTAAAGGTCGGTCCCAGACGTAAATAATCATATCTGATTGAGACACGTCTGACAAAACTCAAACACACACACACCCACACACGTTTGCCCCCTGGAAAGATTAAACCTCAAGATGTTGATGGACCTGAATCCACCGACGGGACAGCCTAACTCCGTAACTCTGGTACGGGTGTGGGAGGGGGCTCTTCTTTCTTTGCCTGTCTCTCTTTCAGTCATTTCAAATCAGTTTTTTTTTCTTATCACTTCTTGATCACATAAATCCTCTCTCTCTCTCTCTCTCTCTCTCTCTCTTTACTTAACGGGTCAATATAACCCCAGAAAATATATCTTAGGCCACTGAGATTATTAGAATTGTAACTAATAAAAAAAAATGCTGAATATATTACAAATGGTGCTTGGTACACTGAAAATTTAAAGTACCGAAGCACTTGTTAAAACTTTATCCCCTCTTGCTAGAATGATTTTCTTTTATATAATTATATTGTGTGCTGATATCTTATTCCTCAGTTTTTTGTTTTATATGTATTTAAAGGTTTTGTATTTTTTTCATAAGAAAAAGGAATGAATATACAAGAAATAATAATAATGAACAAGTGGAATGCCTCTGACCGTCTCACCTGCATCACGCGATTCAACATAGCAGCAGTGCTGACTTTGAAAACTACTATAACTCGCACAAGATGTTAAGTGATACTTGGTTACTCTTATTTCCACGTTTTATGAACTAGACCAATACACTTACAGAGATAGGATGGTAATTCAACAAATACCCCCAATGTGGCCAAAATTCATTGACCTCACATGACCTTTGACCTTGATCATGTGACCTGAAACTTGCACAGGATATTCAGTGATACTTTATTACTCTTATGTCCAAGTTTCAAAAGTCAGATCAATAAACTTGCAAAGTTATGATGGTTATTCAACAGATACTCCTATTATGGCCAAAGTTCATTGACCTTTGACCTTGGTCATGTGACCTAAAATGCACACAGGATGTTCAGTGATACTTGATTACTCTTATGTCCAAGTTTTATGAACTAGACCAACATACTTTCAAAGTTATGATGGTAATTCAACAAAAAGAAAAACATTCGGCCAAAGTTCATTGACCCTAAATGACCTTTGACCTTGACCATGTGACCTGAACCTTGCTCAAGATGTTCAGTGATACTTGATCACTATTATGTCCAAGTTTCATGAATCAGATCGGAAACATTTTTAAGTTTTGATTGTAATTCATCAGATACCCCCAAATCGGCCAAAGTTCATTGACCCTAAATGACCTTTGACCTTTGTCATGTGACGTAAAACTCATGCAGGATGTTTGATGATACTTGATTAACCTTATGTCCAAGTTTAATGAACTAGGTCTATATATTTTTAAGTTATGATGATATTTAAAATCTTAACCTCAGGTTAAGATTTTGATGTTGATTCCTACAACATGGTCTAAGTTCATTGACCCTAAATGACCTTTGACCTTGGTCATGTGACGTGAAACTCTGAGAGGATGTTGAGTAATACTTGATCAACCTCATGGCAAAGTTTCATGAACTAGGTTCATACACTTTCTAAGTTATGATGTCATTTCAAAAACTTTACCCTAGGTTAAGATTTGATGTTGACGCCGCCGCCGCCGTCCCCGTCGGAAAAGCAGCGCCTATAGTCTCACTCTGCTATGCAGGTGAGACAAAAAGTAATAAAAGTAATACTAAATAAGAATTGTTACCCTACTTCTCATACAGTGGGTGGAAAAAATAGTCAATAATGACTTATTGCCAAATAAAAACATGGAATGGAATGGTTATCCCCTCTTGTTAGAATGTTTTTCTTTTATATAATATATCATAGATCGTCAATCAACAACTTTATCGTTTTCGGGAAGTAATCCCCCTATTGTTTACTGATATCTTATTTCTCAGTTTTTTTCATATGTATTTTAATGTTTTGTTATTTAGGTGTTTTCAAAGAAAGAAGGAAGGAATATACAAGAAATTTTTTTTTTTAAAGGACAAGTCCACCCCAACAAAAACTTGATATGAATAGAAAAATTCAACAAGCATAACACTGAAAATTTCATCAATATATGATGTAAAATAAGAAAGTTATGGCATTTTAATGTTTCGCTTCATTTCACAAAACATCTCGGTCGGTATGCAAATGAGGAACTGATGACATCACTCACTCACTATTTCTTTTGTATTTTCTTAAATGAAATATGAAATATTTTTATTTTCTCGTCATTGTCATGTGAAATGAAATTCATTCCTCCCTGCAACACGTGGAAATTTATTATTTTAACATTTTGTGCTTTAGGCAAGGAGGTCCTAATCGTCAAATTCGTAAAAATTGAAATAATGTATAATTCAAACAATGAAAACCAAAAGAAAGAGTGATTAAGTGACATCATCGACTCTCTCATTTGGATGTAGCTGGCTCGCTCATATAACTATTTTTTTTTAAATAAACAAAACTTTGAAATGTCATAACATTCTTTTTTTACATTCGATTTTGATGAAATTCTCAGCATTGTGCTTGTTTGATTTTTCTCTATTGATTCAAATCAACATTTTTCTGAAGAGACTTGACCTTTAATGGTTGCAGGGTCTTTGTTTTGTTGTTGATGTTGTGTTTTTAATGACTTTTATAACTTGGTCTGACCGAAAGACTACGCTACATTTCCATGTTATTCAAAATAAATAGGATCGTGGGTCTTTGTTTTTTATAATTATATTTTTTTAAATAAATGGGTCTGGAAAAAAGACTTCGGATTTAAATGATAACTTTTTAATTAACCGGGTCTGGAAAAAAAAATTCGCATTTTTGTGCCATATAAGCACATTATTATAAAATTTCAGCTTTTAGTTACCGGGTCTGGAGCAAAGACTATGCTTGATTTTCAATTTACCATTAGCGTCTGGAGAAAATGCTAAGCTCGATTCTCATTTTTATTCCACTGGAATATCATTAATGTATCTCATTGGGGACTAAAATTATAATTTTTGAAATAACCAGGTCTGGAAAAAAGATTTAGGATTCATATCATGATTTTTGAAACAACAGGGTCTGGAAAAAAACTTTGGACTTGCATTATTTTTTTTTTAACAACCGGGTCTGGAATGAAAACTTTGGACTTATATAATCATTTTTTGAAACAATTTTGTCTGGAATAAAGACTTTTGGCTCATATGATTAATTTTTAAACAACCGGGTCTGGAATAAAGACTTTGGACTTATATCATGATCTTTTTAAACACCCGGGTCTGGAAAAAAGATTTAGGATTCATATCATGATTTTTGAAACAACAGGGTCTGGAAAAAGACTTTGGACTTGCATTATTTTTTTTGAAACAACCGGGTCTGGAATAAAAACTTTGGACTTATATAATCATTTTTTGAAACAATTTTGTCTGGAATAAAGACTTTTGGCTCATATGATTAATTTTTAACCAACCGGGTCTGGAATAAAGACTTTGGACTTATATCATGATCTTTTTAAACACCCGGGTCTGGAAAAAAGATTTAGGATTCATATCATGATTTTTGAAACAACAGGGTCTGGAAAAAGACTTTGGACTTGCATTATTATTTTTTAAACAACCGGGTCTGGAATAAAGACTTTGGACTTATATAATCATTATTTGAAACAATTTTGTCTGGAATAAAGACTTTTGGCTCATATGATTATTTTTTAAACAACCGGGTCTGGAATAAAGACTTTGGACTTATATTATAATTTTTGAAACAACCGGGTCTGGAATAAAGACTTTGGGCTCATATTATTATTTTTGAAACAACCGGGTCTGGAATAAAGACTTTGGACTTGCATTATTATTTTTGAAACAACAGTGTCTGGAAAAAGACTTTGGATTTATATTATCATTTTTGAAACAATCGGGTCTTGAATAAAGACTTTAGGCTCATATGATTAATTTTTAAACAACCGGGTCTGGAATAAAGACTTTGGACTTATATTATTATTTTTTAAACAAACGGGTCTGGAATTAAGACTTTTGATTTATATTTTAATTATTTTAAACAACAGGGTCTGGAAAAACACTTTGGATTGATATTATAATTTTTGAAACAACCGGGTCTGGACAAAAGACATTTGACTTATATTATCATTTTTGAAACAATCGGGTCTAGAATAAAGACTTTTGGATCATATGATTATTTTTTAAGCAACCGGGTCTGGAATAAAGACTTTGGATTTATATCATCATCTGTTTAAACACCCGGGTCTGGAAAATAGATTTTGGATTCACATCATGATATTTGAAACAACAGGGTCTGGAAAAAGACTTTTGACTTGCATTATTATTTTTTAAACAACCGGGTCTGGAATAAAAACTTTGGACTTATATAATAATTTTTTGAAACAATTTTGTCTGGAATAAAGACTTTTGGCTCATATGATTATTTTTTAAACAACCGGGTCTGGAATTAAGACTTTTGATTTATATTATAATTGTTAAAACAACAGGGTCTGGAAAAACACTTTTGATTTATATTATAATTTTTTAAACAACCGGGTCTGGAGAAAAGACTTTTGATTTATATTATAATTGTTAAAACAACAGGGTCTGGAAAAACACTTTTGATTTATATTATAATTTTTTAAACAACCGGGTCTGGAGAAAAGACTTTGGACTTATATTATCATTTTTTAAACAATCGGGTCTAGAATAAAGACTTTTGGATCATATGATTATTTTTTAAACAACCGGGTCTGGAATAAAGACTTTGGACTTATATTATTATTTTCTAAACAACCGGGTCTGGAATAAAGACTTTGGATTTATATTATAATTTTTGAAACAACAGGGTCTGGAAAAAGACTTTGGATTTATATTATTTTTTTTTTAACAACCGGATCTGGAATAAAGACTTTGGGCTCATATTATTATTTTTGAAACAACCGGGTCTGGAATAAAGACTTTGGATTTATATTATAATTTTTTAAACAACCGGGTCTGGAATAAAGACTTTGGACTTATATTATTATTTTCTAAACAACCGGGTCTGGAAAAAGACTTTGGATTTATATTATAATATTTGAAACAACCGGGTCTGGAAAAACGACTTTGGATTTATATTATCATTTTTGAAACAATCGGGTCTTGAATAAAGACTTTAGGCTCATATGATTATTTTTTAAACAACCGGGTCTGGAATAAAGACTTTGGACTTATATTATTATTTTCTAAACAACCGGGTCTGGAATAAAGACTTTTGATTTATATAATAATTTTTGAAACAACAGGGTCTGGAAAAAGACTTTGGATTTATATTATTATTTTTTAAACAACCGGGTCTGGAATAAAGACTTTGGGCTCATATTATTATTTTTGAAACAATCGGGTCTGGAATAAAGACTTTGGATTTATATTATAATTTTTTAAACAACCGGGTCTGGAATAAAGACTTTGGACTTATATTATTATTTTCGAAACAACCGGGTCTGGAATAAAGACTTTGGATTTATATTATAATTTTTTAAACAACCGGGTCTGGAATAAAGACTTTTGATTTATATTATAATTTTTGAAACAACAGGGTCTGGAAAAAGACTTTGGATTTATATTATAATTTTTGAAACAACCGGGTCTGGAATAAAGACTTTGGGCTCATATTATTATTTTCGAAACAACCGGGTCTGGAATAAAGACTTTGGATTTATATTATAATTTTTGAAACAACCGGGTCTGGAATAAAGACTTTGGACTTATATTATTATTTTCTAAACAACTGGGTCTGGAATAAAGACTTTTGATTTATATTATAATTTTTGAAACAACCGGGTCTGGAATAAAGACTTTGGGCTCATATTATTATTTTCGAAACAACCGGGTCTGGAATGAAGACTTTGGATTTATATTATAATTTTTGAAACAACCGGGTTTGGAATAAAGACTTTGGGCTCATATTATTATTTGTTAATTAACCGGGTCAGGAAATGAGACTTTGCACGTTTGTGCTAAATGAACGCATTACTATACGATTTTAGCTTAGAACGGATTTTTTCAAAAATCCCTTCAAATTTATTACATTTGTGGGTAAAGTCATTATTACATTTGTGGGCGATCAAAAATTATTACATTTGTGGGTAAAGTGCATTATTACATTTGTGGGTGAAATTATTACATTTGTGGGTAAAGTGTTATTACATTTGTGGGCGTTATTACATTTGTGGGCGATTATTACATTTGTGGGTGTAACACCCCCCCCCCCCCCCGAGTATCGCAGCCCCTGCATTCATATCATATGGAACATTCGTTGTAAAATCGAGATGTATGAATTGCAACCTAAAAATATTGCATTATGAGAGTAAAGTGCATCTCATTTGTGGGTATATAGTTCAAAATTAATGCCTCTTGTTGGTAAAGTGCGCTAGTATGACATGATTGTGTGAGAAATAGTTTTATATACGTTAGTGGGTACAGTGTATTTACACATGTGGGTGATATTACACAAGCTGGCGTCGGTACATCACTTTGGGTGTGTTAAACGAGATAGAAAACAATGTCTTGATTGAATGTTAATAGATTCATAAAAAATAATATCAAATGCCATAGCACTCAAGACATTTTTGGTTTATAATTAAATTTTAAAGAAATTCGACAACTTCTGATGAAATCTGGAAATGAAATCAACAGATCAAGTTCAATGTGTGTATCAGTGGAAATCATGCTTGCCTCTCCCAACCCCTTTAATTAATTGCCCCATGCAGTGTTTGAAACAGTATTAAATTTCCCTATAAGGTGACACGACATATACTCCTGCGACAATTGCTCCGGTCTTAATATCTCAGAAGGCATAGGATTAGTGTTAGGATTGTGATAGTTTTTGGTTCAGAATATTGTCATGATTACGATTAGGGTGTATTTAGTTTTGGAGGTTAGCTTTTATGTTTCGCTTAATGTATAGATTTTCCATCGGAGCAATTGTCACCGGAGCAAATGTCCACTAAGCCTGGTGCCCCCCCCCCCCTCACTGCCTCTCTGAAAAGCGTTTCACTGCCGATGACACTAGCTGTAGCTTCTCCCTTATGCAGGCATGTTTCTAATTTTTAACAGTAATGTTATGAAACATTTCATGAGAAATATCCTTAATATGGATAAAAACAGTGATTTGCACATATCCCGGAGGTTTGCACTTTTCTCGTGAAGATTGTTCATTTGCACATATCCCGTCGTCACGTTTGCACAGATGCCGTTGATATATTTTGACAGATTTGCATATTTCCCAGCGTGGCGTTTGCACGAATTCCGTTGTTTGCCCTATTCCCGGCGAAATTATGCACATATACCGTTGTTTGCACATATCCCGGGGTTTGCACATATCACGGCTCCACAGGCCCCCTGCTGTGACTGTATATGCCGGGCTGTTGTTTTATCTTCGGACCAACGTCAAGAAACAGGTGTTTTGATACTTAAATTGCTTTCTTGAGGCAGTTACGGCTGGAGAATAGAATTGATGAGAAAGGGAACTGGAGTATAGTGTTCTCAAATGGAACTTTTTCTTCATGAATGAGATGAAAAGCTTTTGAAACCAAACAATGACAAATTTAATCTTTAAAATGACATGAATTACAAATTGAGGTGGGGGACTAGTTATTCTTTATAAGTATTTTTTTTCATGCAATAGCAAAAGTGCGCATTGTGGTTTACCATTAAAGAATCCATATAAAGAAAAAAATAAAGTCGTGTTTTTCTTTTATGCAGATATTCATGGAATTTTTGCAAAAGTGCACTTTTCTATTCCTCCTTTTATCACTGCCTCTATCATTCTCTCTGCCCTTGTCTTGTTCTCCATGAAATCTGAGCATTTTTTTTTCTATGATTTCGCCAAAACGGTTCTTCTTTTAACCTTATATACATTTCCCAGGGAAAGCAGTTTCATGCAATATAAATCACTGACAGTAAAAATTCATACGATGTCATAAGTACTTGTGTTGTCGGTAAATGAGACAAAATTTGTTTATTTCTTTAAAAACGTAATGTTTGTTGAAAAAAATTCATAAAAGTTTTTTGTATTGCTAAGACGAAAAATATTCAATGAGCCATCCTGCCGATAAACACTAATCTTCCTTTTGTTCGGGGCGCTAGCCTTCTGTTCTTGCTCTTTTCGGAAGGATTTTTTTTTTGCCGCCCTGACATTCTTTTGTTCTTTATTGCCGATATCAAGAACTACATAGACATTTCCCTTTTATCAGAATAGTAGACAAAATAATAGCAATAATATGAGAAGAAGATTGATGATGGGGAGGGAGAAAGTTTAAAAGTGCACCGAGATCAGCTCAAAGTACCAAGACATTACTCTCGTACAAGCTTGTCGTTCTTTCTGCAAATACAATCGATGCAACCTAAGAGATAGCATTCTAGGGCTATATCTCCTTGATTAAATAAATAAGAAGACGAAATTGGTGAATAAACGCGTAGGTTATTACGTGACGATCTTGCAGAATTTTGTTTAGCGTGTTCATCAGAACAACGATATGCCACATAAAGGTACCATGCAAAAAAAAATGGTTTCACATAATAAAATGATTTGTATAGTTCGTCGCACGAACCACGAACCATACTCTCTGCGCACTTCGATGCGAAAGTTACTTTTGCAGAAAACGCGTTTATAGAAAAGCTTTTTTTAACCAGCAATAAGTGCAACTACAAGGATAACAAATTATTTACAAGTGTCTTCCTTAAAAAGTTCAGGCTCCAAAGTTTCATCCCGTATCTTTCTATTTTCTTGAAGCTAATTATTTACGCCACAGTCGGCAACGCAGCAGAGAGGACGGTTCGTGGAATAGATACAGTGCTCCATCCCGCCTCGCGATTTCAACACGAACCGTCCGCTCTGTTTCGATGCCAACTGTAGGATATACACTGTTAATCTGGCTGTGTGAAATCTTACACAACCTGTGTAAATTTTTACAGAACCGTTGCATCATATATGAACCCAGCAACGGTTGTGTAAAACTGTACACAACCCGGGTTGTGTACATTTTTAAGTAGCAGTTGTGTAAATTTTCTACACATGAATTGTGTAACCATAATTTTACACAGCCAGGTTGTGTAGGTGCTTTTCACAGTAGTTGCTTAAAACTTACATATGAGTTGTTGAATTTTCAACTTACACAACCCGGGTTGTGTACATTTTTAAGTATCAGTTGTGTAAATTTTCTGCACATGAATTGTGTAACCATAATTGTACACATCCAGGTTGTGTAGGTGTTTTTCACAGTAATTGTTTAGAACTTACACATGAGTTGTTGAAATTTCATTTTACACAACCAATTGTGTTAGACAGGCCACTCTTTGACACATACATGTATACATACAGACATAAAGAATTGTGTGTTATGATGTACAGTATTTATTTCCATTCATAAATCAATTCCATACGTTCTTCCAAATGCATCAAAAATACATTTTCATGCAATACATCAAACCGTAATTTAACCAATTTCAATGGTTTTAAAGTATACAAACATGTACTTTCACAATTTTTAAAGGAATATTTAGCAATTTCACACTGAATTTACATGTCAGTAGAATGAATATCGTACAAGTAAATAAAACTGCAACACTCCTTTCTCTAAATAAAATAATTGACACTTTCTGATCCTGTTTCCTGAGAGTATTTGCATATAAACTATTTTTGCCCTATTAATTCAACAAATCCAGTCAGCCTGTGCTACTGGTCAATTTTATATACTACTGAATATACTTGCATGTTCTTAAAACGAATTTGACAGCGTGCTTAAGTTTTCTATATTTTGCTTCTAGACTATACAGGGCCCTATATTGTTACAATTGCTGAACGATCAATTTTTATTTTCTTAGGCAATTCATATACTGAAAAAAATAAAATCAGTCTGTATAACTTTTCATGAAAGAAGGTTCGTATCATGGTTTTATTTTTTCCCCAATAATTTCTCTCATCTTATATATAAATGAAAAACAAGAAGAAAACCAATTCCTGATCACCAAGCCTAGCATTATAATAAGTAAATATCCACTATTAATCACCAACCCCAAAATGGCATATGAGATGAAGAATGCCAATCTAAGTATTAACCCTAAATAGACTGGCCTATTTCAACGCCTAAGAAGACTGGGTTGGGGGGGGGGGGTGTTGCACCCACAAATGTAATAACGCCCACAAATGTAATAACACTTTACCCACAAATGTAATAACGCCCACAAATGTAATAACACTTTACCCACAAATGTAATAATTTCACCCACAAATGTAATAATGCACTTTACCCACAAATGTAATAATTTTTGATCGCCCACAAATGTAATAATGACTTTACCCACAAATGTAATAAATTTGAAGGGATTTTTGGCAAATCCGTTCTGAACTAAGATCGTATAGTAATGCGTTCATATAGCACAAAAGTCTTTTCCTGACCCGGTTAATTAACGAATTATACTATAAATCCAAAGTCTTTATTCCAGACCCGGTTGTTTCAAAAATTATAATATAAGTACAAAGTCTTTATTCCAGACCCGGTTGTTTAAAAAATAATCATATGAGCCTAAAGTCTTTATTCCAGACCCGATTGTTTCAAAAATGATAATATAAATCCAAAGTCTTTATTCCAGACCCGGTTGTTTCAAAAATTATAATATAAGTACAAAGTCTTTATTCCAGACCCGGTTGTTTAAGAAATAATCATATGAGCCTAAAGTCTTTATTCCAGACCCGATTGTTTCAAAAATGATAATATAAGTCCAAAGTCGTTTCTCCAGACCCGGTTGTTTAAAAAATTATAATATAAATCCAAAGTCTTTTTCCAGACCCTGTTGTTTCAAAAATTATGATATAAATCCAAAGTCTTTATTCCAGACCCGGTTGTTTAAAAAATGATAATATAAGTCCAAAGTCTTTATTTCAGACCCGATTGTTTAAAAATGATAATATAAGTCCAAAGTCTTTTCTCCAGACCCCGTTGTTTCAAAAATTATAATATAAATCCAAAGTCTTTTTCCAGACCCGGTTGTTTCAAAAATAATAATATGAGCCCAAAGTCTTTATTCCAGACCCGGTTGTTTAAAAAATTATAATATAAGTACAAAGTCTTTATTCCAGACCCATTTGTTTCAAAAATAATAATATGAGCCCAAAGTCTTTATTCCAGACCCGGTTGTTTAAAAAATAATCATATGAGCCTAAAGTCTTTATTCAAGACCCGATTGTTTCAAAAATGATAATATAAATCCAAAGTCTTTATTCCAGACCCGGTTGTTTCAAAAATTATAATATAAGTACAAAGTCTTTATTCCAGACCCGGTTGTTTAAGAAATAATCATATGAGCCTAAAGTCTTTATTCCAGACCCGATTGTTTCAAAAATGATAATATAAGTCCAAAGTCGTTTCTCCAGACCCGGTTGTTTAAGAAATAATCATATGAGCCTAAAGTCTTTATTCCAGACCCGATTGTTTCAAAAATGATAATATAAGTCCAAAGTCGTTTCTCCAGACCCGGTTGTTTAAAAAATTATAATATAAATCCAAAGTCTTTTTCCAGACCCTGTTGTTTCAAAAATTATGATATAAATCCAAAGTCTTTATTCCAGACCCGGTTGTTTAAAAAATGATAATATAAGTCCAAAGTCTTTATTTCAGACCCGATTGTTTAAAAACGATAATATAAGTCCAAAGTCTTTTCTCCAGACCCCGTTGTTTCAAAAATTATAATATAAATCCAAAGTCTTTTTCCAGACCCTGTTGTTTCAAAAATTATTATATAAATCAAAAGTCTTTATTCCAGACCCGGTTGTTTGGAAAATAATAATATAAGTCCAAAGTCTTTATTCCAGACCCGGTTGTTTAAAAAATAATCATATGAGCCTAAAGTCTTTATTCAAGACCCGATTGTTTCAAAAATGATAATATAAATCCAAAGTCGTTTTTCCAGACCCGGTTGTTTCAAATATTATAATATAAATCCAAAGTCTTTTTCCAGACCCGGTTGTTTAGAAAATAATAATATAAGTCCAAAGTCTTTATTCCAGACCCGGTTGTTTAAAAAATTATAATATAAATCCAAAGTCTTTATTCCAGACCCGGTTGTTTCAAAAATAATAATATGAGCCCAAAGTCTTTATTCCAGACCCGGTTGTTTAAAAAATAATAATATAAATCCAAAGTCTTTATTCCAGACCCGGTTGTTTCAAAAATAATAATATGAGCCCAAAGTCTTTATTCCAGACCCGGTTGTTTCAAAAATTATAATATAAGTACAAAGTCTTTATTCCAGACCCGGTTGTTTAAGAAATAATCATATGGGCCTAAAGTCTTTATTCCAGACCCGATTGTTTCAAAAATGATAATATAAGTCCAAAGTCGTTTCTCCAGACCCGGTTGTTTAAAATATTATAATATAAATCCAAAGTCTTTTTCCAGACCCGGTTGTTTAAAAAATAATAATATGAGCCCAAAGTCTTTATTCCAGACCCGGTTGTTTAAAAAATTATAATGTAAGTACAAAGTCTTTATTCCAGACCCGGTTGTTTAAAAAATAATAATATGAGCCCAAAGTCTTTATTCCAGACCCGGTTGTTTCAAAAATTATAATATAAATCCAAAGTCTTTTTCCAGACCCGGTTGTTCAAAAGATAATAATATAAGTCCAAAGTCTTTATTCCAGACCCGATTGTTTCAAATATTATGATATAAGTCCAAACTAAGATACGATAATGATGTTCCGGTGGAATAAAAATGAGAATCGAGCCTAGTCTTCTCTCCAGACCCAGTTAATTAAAACTGGTGGAATCAAAGTCTTTGTTGTTGTTTTAAATTATACTGAACGTATTTTGAATATATGCGCTATGAGTAAATTGAGAATCAAGCATAGTCTTTTCTCCAGACCCGGTTATTTAAAACTAAAAACTAAAACCCTCTAGTAATGCCTTCATATAGCACAAAAGTCCAAAGTCTTTTTCCAGACGCAGTAGTTTCAAAAATTATAATGTAAGTCCAAAGTCTTTTTTCCAGACCCAGTTATTTCAAAAATTATAATATAAGTCCAAACTAAGATACCATAATGATATTCCAGTTGAAAAAAAGAAAATCGAGCTAAGCCTTTTCTCCAAACCCTGTTATTCAAAAATTGTAAATAACAATACAACAACAACAAAAACCGTATAAAGACCCCATAATCTTATTGTTGCTGGATAACATGCAGGCGCGGATCTATGGGGGGGCAGAGGGGGCCTTGGCCCCCCCCCCCATTCGGCGAAAAAAAAAGAGAGAGGGAAAGAAAGAGAAAAAGAGGGGAAGAGGGGAAAAAGAAGAAAAAGAAGAAAGGAAGAAAAAAAGAGAGGAAAAGGGGGGAAAGAAAAAAGAAAAAGAGAGAGAGGAGAGGGGGAAAGGAAGAGGGGGAAGGAAGAAGAGGGGAAAAAGAGAGAGGAAAGGGGGAAAGAAAAGAAGAAAAAGGGAAGAGGGGGAAGGAAGGGAAGGAAAAGAGAGAGGAAAAGGAGAAAAAAAGAGAGGGGAAGAGGGGAAAGGAAGAGAAGAAAAGGAGAGAGAGGAAAAAGAGGAAAGAAAAGGAGGAAGAGAAGAAAAGAAAGGGGAGGGAGAGGGAGGAAAGAAGAGAAGAAAAAAAAGAGGGGAAAGAAAAGAAGAAGGGAAAGAAAAAAAGAGGGGAGAAAAAGAGAAAAAAGAGAAAGAGGGGGAAGGAAGAGAAGAAAAGGGAGGGGGAGGGAGAAGAAAAAAAAGAGGAAGAGGGGGAAGAGAGAGGAAAAAGAAAAAAGGAAAGAGAGGAAGAGGGAAGGAAGAAGAGGAAAAAAGAGAGAGAAGGGGGAAGAAAAGGGGAAAGGAAGAGAAGAAAAGGGAGGGGGGAAAAGAGGAAGAGGGGAAAGAAAAGAAGAAAAAGAAGAGGGGAAAGAAAAGAAGAAAAAAGGAGAAAAGAAGAGGGGAAAGAAAGAGAAAAAAGAGGAAGAGGGGGAAAGGAAGAGAAGAAGAGGGAGGGGAGGGGAGGGGGAGAAAAAAAGAGGAAGAGGGTGAAAAGAGAGAGGAAAAGGAGAAAGAGGAAGAGGGAAGAAAGGAGAGAAGAAAAAAGAAAGAGAGAAAGGGGGAAAGAAGAGAAGAAAAGGGGAGACGAAGAGGGAAAGGACGAGAAGAAAAAAAAAGAGGAAGAGGAGGAAAGAAAATGATGTTCGAACCAAAAGGGCGCTGAAATAATGTTCGAAGGAATGTAAAAATGCTGTTCGAACTGGGGGCAGAATTGATGTTTGAACGGGGGGGGGGGCGAATTAATGTTCGACGTAGGGGCGCCAAATTGATGTTGGAACTTGATGTTGGAACTGAGGGGGCCAAAGTGATACTCTAGCTAGGGGGGGGGGCGAAATGGTATTCGAACTAGGGGCGCCAAATTGATGTTGGACCTACATGTAGGGGCGCCGAATCGATATTCGAACTAGGAGGGCGCCGAAATGATGTTCGAAGGGATGCCAAAATGATGTTCGAACTGGGGGCCGAATTGATGTTCGAACGGGGGGGGGGGGCCGAAGTGATGATCGACCTACATGTAGGGGCGCCAAATTGATGTTGGACCTACATGTAGGGGCGCCGAATTGATATTCGAACTAGGAGGGCGCCGAAATGATGTTCGAAGTGGGGGCGCCAAATTGATACTCGAACTAGGGAGGGGGGCCGAATCGATGTTCGAGGTAGGGGGCGCCAAATTGATACTCAAACTAGGGGGGCGAAATGATATTCGAACTAGGGAAGGCAAATTGAGTTCGAAGGAATGCCAAAATGATGTTCGAACTGGGGGCCGAATTGATGTTCGAACGGGGGGGGGGGGGGCATATTGATGATCGACCTACATGTAGGGGCGCCGAACTGATATTCGAACTAGGAGGGCGCCGAAATGATGTTCGAAGTGGGGGCGCCAAATTGATACTTGAACTAGGGAGGGGGCCGAATCGATGTTCGAGATAGGGGCGCCAAATTGATACTCAAACTAGGGGGCGCCGAATTGATGTTCTAACTAGGGGGCGCAAAATTAATACTCGAGCTAGGGGGCGAAATGATATTCGAAGGGGGGGGGGGCCAAATTAATGATCGACCTACATGTAGGGGCGCCGAACTGATATTCGAACTAGGAGGGCGCCGAAATGATGTTCGAAGTGGGGGCGCCAAATTGATACTCGAGCTAGGGGGATGATATTTGAACTACGGAAGGCAAATTGAATTCGAAGGGATGCCAAAATGATGTTCGAACTAGGGGCCGAAGTTATGTTCGAACGGGGGGGGGGGGCGAATTGATGACCGACGTACATGTAGGGGCGCCAAATTGATGTTGGACCTACATGTAGGGGCGCCGACTTGATATTCGAACTAGGAGGGCGCCGAAATGATGTCCGAAGTGGGGGCGCCAAATTGATACTCGAACTAGGGAGGCGAAATGATATTCGAACTAGGGAAGGCAAATTGAGTTCGAAGGAATGCCAAAATGATGTTCGAACTGGAGGCCGAATTGATGTTCGAACGGGGGGGGGCAAATTGATGATCGACCTACATGTAGGGGCGCCGAATTGATATTCGAACTAGGAGGGCGCCGAAATGATGTTCGAAGTGGGGGCGCTAAATTGATTCTTGAACTGGGGAGGGGGCCGAATCGATGTTCGAGGTAGGGGGCGCCAAATTGATACTCAAACTAGGGGGCGAAATGATGTTCGAAGGGGGGGGGGGGGAATTGATGATCGACCTACACTGATAATCGAACTGCCGCCTTGTTGTTGGCTCATTCCATATATTGAAAGTTTGAAATGCCTTGGCCCTGAGGTTTTTAGGCATGGCCTTGGGGATTGATGCCTTGGTCTTGGGTATTAAAGCCTTGGCCTTGGAGGTTTGAGCCTTGACTACAACACTGATGGACATATTGATAGATATTATTTACAGAAATTTTGAAGTTTACTTGCAAGCACTAAGAAATAAATGTTCAGAATTGAACCCCGAAAGGTTGATGCAAAATGAGCACCCTATGGGTTAAAAAATTGAACCCCTGATTTGGGGTTCAAAAATTGAACCTGCGGTTGGGGTTTATTTTTGCACCCTGCGGGTTCAAAATTGCACCCCTAGGGGTTCAATTTGAAATTTAGGGGTGCATTTTTGAACCCGCAGGGTGCAAAAATGAACCCCAACCGCAGGGTTCAATTTTTAAACCCCAAATCAGGGGTTCAATTTTTGAACCCATTGGGTGCTGATTTTGCAAGAACCTTTCGGGGTTCAATTTTGAACCTTTATTTTTTAGTGTGCAATATGTAAAAGAATAAATGATACTTTCATTGTAATGGTGAAAGTTTCGGATGCGTTTTTTATTTTTTGACGAATCGTCAAATACTCAAATAACTGAAATAACTCTATGGCAGGGATTCTCAAATGGTGGCGCACGCGCCACTTGTGGCGCACCGAGCCTTGCAGAGTGGCGCTTGGGAGCCGATATAAAAAAAAAAGTAAAAACAAGGAAAAATTGGAGAGAAAAATTGTATCTACCAGTAACCTGGAAATAAGGATTTGGTGATCAATTTAATATAAAGAGAAAACAAAAAACTCTTTACTTGACACTTAATTGCTCATTGATTTCCTCAAATTTCGTCCAACTTAGCTCGATAACCCCTATTATTGAAGATCGATGGTCTTCTCCTTTTTATTTATTCTATGCTTTGCAAAGTTTATATATGCCACACAATTGATTTGAAAACCCCGTTTTTCGGATTTCTATTTCAACGGCGAGAAATTTTGCATTTCCAGATATACGTTTTGGTTAATTTAAGAGTTAAACATCAAATAATATGATATTCAAAGAACATCCTTATAATAAAAGATTAGGATTGTGGGACATAACAAGTAGAAACTTTGTTTCCGAAGCCGATTAAAATCCGAAGTTGTAAAAGTGAAATACATCTATGCTCAGATTGATTGCTTGCATGCATTCTTGCTTAACACGAACTGAATGAATGAAACTGAACGTGAGTTGTAGAGAGAAACGGACAATTTGGGGCGTTAGTGCGGTGCAACGTAATTGAGAATGGCTGATATAAACCATAGAGCAGCCATTCTCAATTACTTTTTTTGAAGCGCCACATTTCTTGTTTAGAATCTGTAATGCTCCACTATACATTACGCAAACTAGCAGAGTATTTCGGAAGGGGTCTAGAGGCCCCTGGTGGGGGTCGAGGGGGCAGATCCCCCAGAAGTTTTGGAATATTAGGAATTTTAAATTGCCTCGAGGGGCTCTAATTAATATCAACAGAAGAAATACAAATGCCAACAAATTACACAATATTAATATAAAAAGGAAAATGACCAGTGACTTTTTCACAACATACAAATTGTACCGGACTAGTTCAGACTGTTCTGCACCAGATCTATTGGCTGAAGCAAGTGGCGTAATGAGTAAAAAGAAAAAAAAATGAGGGGGCTAGATATGGCAGCTGAAGCAAAAATATTGAACTTTTCAATCAAAAATCTATATTTTGACATAGCATCAAGAAAATAATACAATATTCTACCCTCTCCCTTTCCTTTTCTCCCTTTTTTTCTTTGCCATGAAACACTTGAGGGAACCCCCAATCCCCGCCCCCACCATAGTGGCTGAAGTTACGTTCCCCGATTTTGCAAGAGCTGAAAATTAGGCGTTGCACCGCACTAACGCCCCAAATTGTCCATTTCTCTCTACAACTCACGTTCAGTTTCATTCATTCAGTTCGTGTTAAGCAAGAATGCATGCAAGCAATCAATCTGAGCATAGATGTATTTCACTTTTACAACTTCGGATTTTAATCGGCTTCGGAAACAAAGTTTCTACTTGTTATGTCCCACAATCATAATCTTTTATTATCAGGATGTTCTTTGAATGTCATATTATTTGATGTTTAACTCTTAAATTAACCAAAACGTATATCTGGAAATGCAAAATTTCTCGCCGTTGAAATAGAAATCCGACAAACGGGGTTTTCAAATCAATTGTGTGGCATATATAAACTTTGCAAAGCATAGAATAAATAAAAAGGAGAAGACCATCGATCTTCAATAATAGGGGTTATCGAGCTAAGTTGGACGAAATTTGAGGAAATCAATGAGCAATTAAGTGTCAAGTAAAGAGTTTTTGTTTTCTCTTTATATTAAATTGATCACCAAATCCTTATTTCCAGGTTACTGGTAGATACAATTTTTCTCTCCAATTTTTCCTTGTTTTTACTTTTTTTATATCGGCTCCCAAGCGCCACTCCGCAAGGCTCGGTGCGCCACAAGTGGCGCGCGCGCCACCATTTGAGAATCCCTGGTTTATATCGTTCCTATATTTTTTGTTTCATGTAGTAACGCGTATAAGACAGCTATATACAGTTGATGATACGACACCTTTTCTTTTCTAACCTACAGTGGGAAATCACGTTTTATTTTTTTTAAACGAATTCCACTGAAAATATTACGTGGATTTACTCAGGCCTAAACTGCATTGCTATCATTTACATTTATTGTTACATCTTGAAATAGTTGATGTATACAAGATACATGGGACCTTGGAATTCATGTTTCACTAGTATTGTATGAAAGAGAGAGATAAGAACTTATCGTCCAAAATGATGCGAACTTAAGAGCATTGTTTTCATATTTATAAAGACACTGACAATAAAGTATATTTTTACAGTAATTTATCTTTAGTATCTTATATTCTTTTGATATACACCGTTTACACGCATTTTGTTTCTTTTGAAAATCTATTTGGAGTATATAAAATCTGAGCAAGATTATAAGATGCATTACCTTTTGATACTTTATATGATTGTTGCAAGAGCGGAAGAGCCAATGTTTGCTGATTAGGATTGACAAGACAACTCACTGTTTTGAATGGAATTCAAGCGAATAACAAAAGATTATATAATATATCCAAACACTTACAGATCAAAGTAGGAAGTGCACTCCCAATTAGTAAATGCTGAGTGCTGACTACTGAATCTACCTCACCTTTATATTAAAAACATGTAAATTTATATCTTTTTCAAGAATATCTTACCCAAAATAAAATATTAATTTTCTTTCATGCAGAATATACAATTTAGTTATTGCACAACCAGTTTTCATACGCGGCGATACAGGGGCGTCATCCCCGTAAGATTTTCCAACCCCTGAAGCAAAAAGTAGAAAAGAAAAAAATAATGGGAGTACCCACAAGAACGAAGAATGCCTACAATGCAAGAGATTGGTTTCTGTGAGAAGTATCTGAACTAGACATTACCCATTCGGCAATTGGAGTCAATATTTCGGAACGATTATTACTTGACTTGAAATTAGGGCCCCCTAAGAAATCCTGGATCCGCGCCTGGATCCCGCTCACATAATTCTAGCAGGGCCTACTCTGATGAGAAGTTAAACGAATTGAAAGCATCAAATGGTTAAAATAGAAATCGCTCGAGTTTCCCGCTCGCATCGATTATTTGTTAAAGTGATATTACATTTATTCATGAACACATCATTATAAAAACATTATTCAATTGCATCTTCTTCATGCATAGGCGGATCCAGGTGGGGACCCGAGGGGCCCGGACCCCCTATTGGTAGAGCAAAAAAAAGGGGGGGGGGAGAAAGAAAAAGGAAGGAAAAGAAAAAAGAAAAGGAGGAAGACGAATGAATAAAATAAGATGAGAGGAAGACTTGGAAAAAATATTTTATGTCACTATATAAAATTTTCGCTCGCGCTTCGCGCTCGCATTGCCTGTTAAGTGATCAAAATATCTTGTTCAACACGGAGCTTGAATATCAAGTTTAGAAGTCAGTATACAAAACATATTTCTCCTTGGAAATCGAACTTTCATTAATTTTTGTGATTTACATATTGATTTTTAAAAAGTGCTCTGTAAAAATGTTACTTTTATGGTCTGAATATTAACATTTTCCAATTGCGCTGCGCGCTCGCGAATTTGATTTATCAGGTACCTATTATTTTCATGTATTCCACAAAGTTTTCAAAATATCCCTTTTCAGGTCTGATTGTCAAAACGCATCAGCTAGCGCTGCTATGCTTGCATTTTTGATTGGCAGGTTATGTATGTCTCAATATTGATTGTATAACAAACTACTTAAAATCCCCTTTTCATGACAGTTTATCAAAAATTTCTGCTCGCGGTTTGCGCTTGCATTAATGGTTTAAAATATATCAACTAATTAATGATGCATCCTATTCATGAATAAAAAGGTGCTTGAAATGTTCAGTGTTCAGGCCATAATATCATCAGATTCCGCGCCCTCATTATGCATTAATACTAAGATATCAATTTAATAATTAAATTGTCACTTTTGTTTTATCTCGCGCTTAGCAAGATGAATAGGAAGATATATAGTCATCATATTCATATGATAACATGTCCTAAGGATGTCAAGGTCCTATGTCTCAAAATTAAAGTAATAATGAAACATATCAGCTCTTTATCAAGTGCGATTTATATCCACCTTACAAGTTTCCTACAAAGTGTTTGAAATATAAGATCGGAATATCAAATATTTTAAGCTCGCGCTTCGCGCTCGCTTTTATTTTCATGATAAAAGATTGTTTAGAATGCCTAGATTCTAGGTGTAAATCTGAAACACGCGCGCGCATTTTCATTCAGTTATCCAGTTTCAGATCACAATATCGAAAAATTCTGCTCGCCCTTTGTGCTCGTAATAGGAAGATCCCCTTTCTCATCCCTTTCATGATTTACAAAACACGAATAGAGTTTCCCGTTCAAGGTCGAAATCTCGATTTTTTTTACGCTCGCACTTCGCGCTCGCATAATTTGATTGTGAAATATGTAATGTCTTCATGGCTAAATGCAAGCAGTCCTTAAAAGGCACTTTTCGATCAGTTCAAAACGCACTTCGCGCTCGCATCAATTTTTTAGTTACATAGCTATCTTGTTCATGATTACAAAAACTGATTAAAGTTTTCCATTCTTTATGTAGAAATGTCAAAAATTTTGAGCTCGCGCTTCGCGCACGTATTTATTTGATTGTGAAATATGTAATGTCTTCATGGCAAAATGCAAGCAGTCCTTAAAAGGCACTTTTCGATCAGTTCAAAACGTGTACAAGCATTTTCTGCTTGCGCTTTGCGCTCGCATTATTAATGTAGGAAGATCCCCTCTTACTCATCTTTTTCATGATTTAGGAAACATGAATAGAGTGTCCCGTTCTAGGTCTAAATCTAGAATTTTTCCGCTCGCACTTCGCGCTCGCATCAATTGATTTGATTTGATTTATTGTTTTCTTCTGCATCCATAACATTCGTATAATACATTTTTCACAACATAAAAAACATAATATGTTAGCACTTTTGGCATGAATCATAAATAATGAGTACTAAAAAAATAATTCCAGGCAAAAATGATTAACTATATGATATTCACAATTTGCAGGAGGATTGTCATCATAAGCAGATTGCTTGAGAAAATGACAATCCCAAACTTATACTAATTGAATTAATACATTTATAAAGCAGAATTGGCATATATTTTCAAATACGAAACATGAATTCATGCAATGTTATAGTATGAAGATGAAGATGATAAAGCTAAGGGTGACGGTGATATGATGATGATGTTGATGATGATTATGATGATGATGATGATGATGGCCATGTAGATGATGGTGGTCATGATGAAGATATTGGTAATGACTAAATCGAAGGAGGAATAAATTCACGATAAAAAGGATATGACACAAAAATTTTACTTCAAATATTCTGATAATAACATAGATTTAACGTTTGCCTTAAATGAGTGAAGAGACGGAGATTGTTTTACAGACTCTGCTGGTAGAGAGTTACACAAATCTGGACCATGGTGTCTTATGGATTTCTGCGCAATAAGCAGTTTGGGGTTGATTAAATGGAAATTTGAAGTTACGGGTAGGGTATGAATGAATAGATGTATTCAGAGAATAAAAATTGTGGAATGAAGGTAGGTGGGAGCATGTTATTTACGTACTTAAACATAAGTAGTAAACTTTGAAGTGTATTTATGTCAAATACTGCATTACTGCATCTTTAGTTTATGGAATAATGGATTTGTGTGTGATAAACTTGGGAATCAGTACAGATTCGAATTGCTTTTTCTGTAATTAAGTAAATTGTATTATAGTTTTCCATTCTTTATGTAAAAATGTCAAAAATTTTCAGCTCGCGCTTCGCGCTCGCATTGTTTAATTGATGAAATACGTAATGTCTTCATGTCTAAATACAAGAAGTCCTTAAAAGGCACTTTTCGATCAGTTCAAAACGTATACAAACATTTTCTAATCGCGCTTTGCACTCGCATTACTCATCTTTTTCATGATTTAGGAAACATGAATAGAGTGTCCCGTTCTAGGTATAAGACTACAATTTTTCCGCTCGCACTTCGCGCTCGCATCAATTGTTTAGTTATACTGTATAGCTATTTCCTGTTCATGATTACAAAAACTGATTATTAATTTTCCCATTCTTTATGTAGAAATGTCAAAAATTTTCAGCTCGCGCTTCGCGCTCGCATTATTTGATTAATGAAATATGTAATGTCTTCATGTCTAAATTAATGCAAGCAGTCCTTAAAAGGCACTTTTCGATCAGTTCAAACGTATACAAACATTTTCTAATCGCGCTTTGCACTCGCATTACTCATCTTTTTCATGATTTAGGAAACATGAATAGAGTGTCCCGTTCTAGGTATAAAACTACAATTTTTCCGCTCGCACTTCGCGCTCGCATCAATTGTTTAGTTATACTGTATAGCTATCCTGTTCATGATTACAAAAACTGATTATTAATTTTCCCATTCTTTATGTAGAAATGTCAAAAATTTCAGCTCGCGCTTCGCGCTCGCATTATTTGATTAATGAAATATGTAATGTCTTCATGTCTAAATTAATGCAAGCAGTCCTTAAAAGGCACTTTTCGATCAGTTCAAAACGTAAACAAACATTTTCTGCTCGCGCTTTGCGCTCGCATTACTCATCTTTTTCATGATTTAGGAAACATGAATAGAGTGTCCCGTTCTAGGCCTAAATCTAGAATTTTTCCGCTCGCACTTTGCGCTCGCATCAATTGTTTAGTTATACTGTATAGCTATCCTGTTCATGATTACAAAAACTGATTAAAGTTTTCCATTCTTTATGTAGAAATGTCAAAAATTTTCAGGCCGCGCTTCGCACTCGCATTATTTGATTAATGAAATATGTAATGTCTTCATGTCTAAATGCAAGCAGTCCTTAAAAGGCACTTTTCGATCAGTTCAAAACGTAAACAAACATTTTCTGCTCGCGCTTTGCGCTCGCATTACTCATCTTTTTCATGATTTAGGAAACATGAATAGAGTGTCCCGTTCTAGGTCTAAATCTAGAATTTTTCCGCTCGCACTTTGCGCTCGCATCAATTGTTTAGTTATACTGTATAGCTATCCTGTTCATGATTACAAAAACTGATTAAAGTTTTCCATTCTTTATGTAGAAATGTCAAAAATTTTCAGCTCGCGCTTCGCGCTCGCATTATTTGATTGTTGAAATCTTTAACGCCTTCATGGCTATCTGTATGCAGTCTAACAGGACTGGTAGGCCTACCTTTCCAATCAGTTCAAAACGTTTATCAAAAAATTATACTCGCGCTTCGCGTTCGCAGTATTGCAGGCACATCTTTTTTCAGAATGTTCAAATTTTAGGAAAAATATATACAATTTCAAAAAAAAAATTGCTCGCGCTTCGCGCGGTCATTATAAAACAAGGATTATGATATTATACATTTATGTTGATTTAGAGAATAAAGCTAAGAGGTGACTTATAGGACTACCCCCTTCAAAGAAACAAACGAAAAAAAAACATCTTCGAGCGGCCGATCGGGGAAAATGTGGCCCCTTTATTGGCAAAGGCTGAATCCGCCCCTGATTCATGTGCTTATGAAATAAGATAATTCAACATGCATTTAAGGCACTTATGATTGCCTGGGGGGAGGGAGGGGCCGCCATTGGCGGCGGAAGCCAAAAAATGTAGGGGGTGTGCACTTGAATTTTTGGGATGGACACAGGTACAAAATTGGACAAGCGCCCCCCAAAAAGGTTATCAACCTAAATTTTAGGAGTTGCTAAACCAAAAATTTTTGACAAGCAAAAAAAAAAAAAAGGCCATCAACCTAGGGGGGGGGGACAACACACGTTTCAGGGGGAGTCCACGTGAATTTAGGGGGGAACCAGGAAAACAAATTGCCCAGCCAAAAAAAAAAAAAAAGTTTATCATAAACAAATTTAGGGGGGACCGTCCCCCGTCTAAAATTTAGGAGGGGACACGTCCCCCCCGCTTCCGCCGCCTATGGGGGCCGCCATTTTTCCGAAAAGTACACAGGGGCGCCAAAATCAGGTCGAATTTGGGCCCCCCTCCCTTCGAAATCCTGGATCCGCGCCTGATAACATGGACATATAGCGTAGTCTTTCAGCCAGACCCAGTCATTTGTTTTTCAAAATAAGGCTAAGAGTAAAAATATAAATAACTCCAAATCTAATACCAAGCAATCCTTGAACCTAAGAACATGTTTTTAAAAAGAGGTTCAGAATGTTGTCTTTATTCCAGACCTAATTATTACAAAAATTACGGGAAAAAATCTAACATAAGACCCTATCATATTCTCTTGGAATAACATGAGTTGTAAAACGTACTCTTTCCTCCAGACCAGGTTATCTAAGAAATGAATTAAAAAAGAAAATCAAATCTAAAACCAGTTTTCAAAAGTTACACCCAGTAAAAAATATGTCTGTACCCCACACCCAGATTCATTTGTATAATAATACTAAGACCCCTACAAAACATTGTAATTATGCATTTGCAAAGAAAACGTCCATTTTCCAGACTTGGTTATTATTTAAAAATAAAATTGTCTAAAACAAATACCCAATAATCTAACTACTGTGGAATTACATGGAGATCGATTGTAGACTTTCCTCCAGACACAATTATTTCAAGAATAAAAAAACAATAAAACCCAACCCCCAACAACGAATCTAAGAACCAACAATCCTCCAAATTAAGACCAAGTACAAAAGCACATGTTTAGAGCGTTGTCTCTATTCCAGACCCAGTCATTTAGAAATTAATTTCAAACAATCTTAAAAACATAAGACTTTGTCATATTCTTATTCCTGTTGAATAACATTATTATTATGCTTAGACCTTCGTCTAGACCCAGCTATTTATAAGATAAACAAATATTGAAAAAAGATCAAAGATAAGACCAATCTTTAAAATTAAACCAGTTAAATGTTTGGGTTTAGAGAGTTGTCTTTACCCCACATCCAGTTCTCTTAAAATACAAATTAAGCAAAAGATTAATCTAAAAACTTAGACACCAGCATCTCCCAAATTAAAAAACTCTATGATAAGGCATACCGTTAGTTGGTATACAACTTGTTTTTGTTTGATGGAAGTGTAATAAATAAAATTAAATTGAATTGAATTGAATACCACAAAAACGTCAAATTAATAAAAGGCGTAAATATTCAGATCTGAATGGTACGCGCCTTAAAAACCCAAAATAACAACAACAACAACAACGTTATTCTACATCAATGATATTGTGGCGTCTTTGTTAATATTGTTTGTCTGTTTTTATCGTTTCTAATAATTTCCTATTTTGAAATAACTGCATGGGTCTAGAGCAAAGACTACACCATATTTAAAGACTGGGCGTTGTGGCGTGCGCCTGTAATCCAAGCTGTGGGGAAGTTACAAATGGATGCAGAGGGTCGAGGTTCGAGCCCTGGGGAGCGTTTCATCAATATTTTCATCCGACAAGTTGTCAGATCTGACATCTTTCCATGATTTTGATTGGCTGAGAGGCACTGTTCCTATGGTAACTGTCGGATAAAATGGGACTTGTCGGATAAAACGTCCGACAAGTACTTTCTTGAAACGCCCCATGGGTCACGTCTTTCGGATGGTGACGTTAAAGGTCGGTCCCAGACGTAAATAATCATATCTGATTGATACACGTCTGACAAAACTCAAATACACACACACACTGGTCGTTGTGGCGTGCGCCTGTAATCCAAGCTGTGGGGAAGTTACAAATTGATGCAGAGGGTCGAGGTTCGAGCCCTGGTCACGTCTTTCGGATGGTGACGTTAAAGGTCGGTCCCAGACGTAAATAATCATATCTGATTGATACACGTCTGACAAAACTCAAATACACACACACACACACCCTCACACACACACACTGGTCGTTGTGGCGTGCGCCTGTAATCTAAGCTGTGGGGAAGTTACAAATTGATGCAGAGGGTCGAGGTTCGAGCCCTGGTCACGTCTTTCGGATGGTGACGTTAGAGGTCGGTCCCAGACGTAAATAATCATATCTGATTTAGACACGTCTGAAAAAACTCAAACACACACACACACGTTTGCCCCCTGGAAAGATTAAACCTCAAGATGTTGATGGACCTGAATCCACCGACGAAACAGCCTAACTCCGTAACTCTGGTACGGGTGTGGGAGGGGGCCCTTCTTTCTTTGCCTGTCTCTCTTTCAGTCATTTCAAATCAGTTTTTTTTCCTATCTTATCACTTCTTGATCACATAAATCCTCTCTCTCTCTCTCTCTTTACTTACTTAACGGGTCAATATAACCCAAGAAAATATATCTTAGGCCACTGAGATTATTGGAATTGTAACTAATAAAAAGAAATGCTGAATATATTACAAATGGTGCTTGGTACACTGAAAATTTAAAAATACCGAAGAACTTGTTAAAACTTTATCCCCTCTTGCTAGAATGATTTTCTTTTATATAATATCTCATAGATCGGCGATCAACAACCTTATCGTTTACGGGAAGTAATCCCCATATTGTGTGCTGATATCTTATTCCTCAGTTTTTTTGTTTTATATGTATTTAAAGGTTTTGTGTTTTTTTCATGAAAAAAAGGAATGAATATACAAGAAATGATAATAATAAACAAGTGTAATGCCTCTGACCGTCTCACCTGCATCACGCGATTCAAAATAGCAGCAGTGCTGACTTTGAAAACTACTATAACTCGCACAAGATGTTAAGTGATACTTGGTTACTCTTATTTCCACGTTTTATGAACTAGACCAATACACTTACAGAGATAGGATGGTAATTCAACAAATACCCCCAATGTGGCCAAAATTCATTGACTTCACATGACCTTTCACCTTGATCATGTGACCTGAAACTTGCACAGGATATTCAGTGATACTTTATTACTCTTATGTCCAAGTTTCAGAAGTCAGATCGATAAACTTGCAAAGTTATGATGGTAATTCAACAGATACCCCGATTATGGCCAAAGTTCATTGACCTTTGACCTTGGTCATGTGACCTAAAATGCACACAGGATGTTCAGTGATACTTGATTACTCTTATGTCCAAGTTTTATTAACTAGACCAACATACTTTCAAAGTTATGATGGTAATTCACCAAAAAAAACACAATTCGGCCAAAGTTCATTGACCCTAAATGACCTTTGACCTTGACCATGTGACCTGAAACTTGCCCAGGATGTTGAGTGATACTTGATTACTATTATGTCCAAGCTTCATGAATCAGATCCAAAACCTTGTTAAGTTTTGATTGTAATTCATCAGATACCCCCAAATCGGCCAAAGTTCATTGACCCTAAATGACCTTTGACCTTGATCATGTGACGTAAAACTCATGCAGGATGTTTGGTGATACTTGATTAACCTCATGTCCAAGTTTAATGAACTAGGTCTATATATTTTCTAAGTTATGATGATATTTCAAACTCTTAACCTCAGGTTAAGATTTTGATGTTGATTCCCCCAACATGGTCTAAGTTCATTGACCCTAAATGACTTTTGACTTTAGTCATGTGACATGAAACTCTGATAGGATGTTAAGATAATACTTGATTAACTTTATGGCCAAGTTTCATGAACTAGGTTCTTATGCTTTTTAAGTTATGATGTCATTTCAAAAACTTAACCTTAGGTTAAGATTTGATGTTGACGCCTCCGCCGCCGTCGCCGTCGGAAAAGCAGCGCCTATAGTCTCACTCTGCTATGCAGGTGAGACAAAAAGAAGTAATAAAAATAATACTAAATAAAATTGTTACCCTACTTCTCATACAGTGGGTGGCAAAAATAGTCAATCATGACTTATTGCCAAATAAAAACATGGAATGGAATGGTTATCCCCTCTTGTTAGAATGTTTTTCTTTTATATAATATATCATAGATCGTCAATCAACAACTTTATCGTTTTCGGGAAGTAATCCCCCTTTTGTTTACTGATATCTTATTTCTCAGTTTTTTCATATGTATTTTAATGTTTTGTTATTTAGGTTTTTTCATAGAAAAAAGGAAGGAATATACAAGAAATTATTTTTTTCTAAAGGACAAGTCCACCCCAACAAAAACTTGATTTGAATAAAAAGAGAAAAATTCAACAAGCATAACACTGAAAATTTCATCAAAATCGGATGTAAAATAAGAAAGTTATGGCATTTTAACGTTTCGCTTCATTTCACAAAACAGTTATATGCACATCTCGGTCGGTATGCAAATGAGGAACTGATGACATCTCTCACTCACTATTTCTTTTGTATTTTCTTAAATGAAATATGAAATATTTTTATTTTCTCGTCATTGTCATGTGAAATGAAGTTTCATTCCTCCCTGCAACACGTGGAAATTTATTATTTTAACATTTTGTGCTTTAGGCAAGGAGGTCCTAATCGTCAAATTCGTAAAAATTGAAATAATGTATAATTCAAACAATGAAAACCAAAAGAAATAGTGAGTGAGTGACATCATCGACTCTCTCATTTGGATGTAGCTGGCTCGTTCATATAACTATTTTGTCAAAAAATAAACAAAACTTCGAAATGTCATAACTTTCTTATTTTACATCCGATTTTGATGAAATTTTCAGCATTGTGCTTGTCTGATTTTTCTCTATTGATTCAAATCAACATTTTTCTGAAGAGGATTTGACCTTTAATGGTTGCAGGGTCTTTGTTTTGTTGTTGTTGTTGTGTTTTTAATGACTTTTATAACTGGGTCTGACAGAAAAACTACGCTACATTTCCATGTTATTCAACATAAATAGGATCGTGGGTCTTAGTTTTTTTATAATTATTATAATTTTTGAAATAAATGGGTCTGGAAAAAAGACTTTGGACTTATATTATAATTTTTTAATTAACCGGGTCTGGAAAAAAAGATTTCGCATTTTTGTGCTATATAAACACATTACTATAAAGTTTCAGCTTTTAGTTACCGGGTCTGGAGCAAAGACTATGCTTGATTTTCAATTTACCATTAGCGTCTGGAGAAAAGACTAAGCTCGATTCTCATTTTTATTCCACTGGAATATCATTAATGTATCTCATATGGGACTAAAATTATAATTTTTGAAATAACCGGGTCTGGAAAAAAGACTTTGGATTTATATCATGATTTTTTTAAACACCCGGGTCTGGAAAAAAGATTTTGGATTCATATCATGATTTTTGTAACAACAGGGTCTGGAAAAAGACTTTGGACCTGCATTATTATTGTTTAAACAACCGGGTCTGGAATAAAGAATTTGGACTTATATTATCATTTTTGAAACAATCGGGTCTGGAATAAAGACTTTTGGCTCATATGATTATTTTTTAAACAACCGGGTCTGGAATAAAGAATTTGGACTTATATTATTATTTTTTAAACAACCGGGTCTGGAATAAAGACTTTTGATTTATATTATAATTTTTGAAACAACAGGGTCTGGAAAAAGACTTTGGATTTATATTATAATTTTTGAAACAACCGGGTCTGGAGAAAAGACTTTGGACTTATATTATCATTTTTGAAACAATCGGGTCTGGAATAAAGACTTTTGGATCATATGATTATTTTTTAAACAACCGGGTCTGGAATAAAGACTTTGGACTTATATTATTATTTTCTAAACAACCGGGTCTGGAATAAAGCCTTTTGATTTATATTATAATTTTTGAAACAACAGGGTCTGGAAAAAGACTTTGGATTTATATTATAATTTTTGAAACAACCGGGTCTGGAATAAAGACTTTGGGCTCATATTATTATTTTTTAAACAACCCGGTCTGGAATAAAGACTTTTGATTTATATTATAATTTTTGAAACAACAGGGTCTGGAAAAAGACTTTGGATTTATATTATCATTTTTGAAACAATCGGGTCTGGAATAAAGACTTTTGGATCATATGATTATTTTTTAAACAACCGGGTCTGAAATAAAGACTTTGGACTTATATTATTATTTTCTAAACAACCGGGTCTGGAATAAAGACTTTTGATTTATATTATAATTTTTGAAACAACGGGGTCTGGAAAAAAACTTTGGATTTATATTATTATTTTCTAAACAACCGGGTCTGGAATAAAGACTTTTGATTTATATTATAATTTTTGAAACAACAGGGTCTGGAAAAAAACTTTGGATTTATATTATCATTTTCTAAACAACCGGGTCTGGAATAAAGACTTTGGGCTCATATTATTATTTTTGAAACAACCGGGTCTGGAATAAAGACTTTGGGCTCATATTATTATTTTCGAAACAACCGGGTCTGGAATAAAGACTTTGGATTTATATTATTACTTTTGAAACAACCGGGTCTGGAATAAAGACTTTGGGCTCATATTATTATTTTTGAAACAACCGGGTCTGGAATAAAGACTTTGGATTTATATTATAATTTGTTAATTGACCGGGTCAGGAAAAGAGACTTTGCACTTTTGTGCTAAATGAACGCATTACTATACGATTTTAGTTCAGAACGGATTTGCCAAAAATCCCTTCAAATTTATTACATTTGTGGGTAAAGTCATTATTACATTTGTGGGCGATCAAAAATTATTACATTTGTGGGTAAAGTGCATTATTACATTTGTGGGTGAAATTATTACATTTGTGGGTAAAGTATTATTACATTTGTGGGCGTTATTACATTTGTGGGTAAAGTGTTATTACATTTGTGGGCGTTATTACGTTTGTGGGCGATTATTACATTTGTGGGTGTAACAGGGGGGGGGGGGGTGTTGCACCCACAAATGTAATAACGCCCACAAATGTAATAACACTTTACCCACAAATGTAATAATTTTTGATCGCCCACAAATGTAATAATGACTTTACCCACAAATGTAATAAATTTGAAGGGATTTTTGGCGAATCCGTTCTAAACTAAAATCCTATAATAATGCGTTCATATAGCACAAAAGTGCAAAGTCTTTTTTTCAGACCGGGTTAATAAAACATCAAAGTACAAGTCCAAAGTCTTTCTTCCAGACCCGGTTGTTTCAAAAATTATAATATAAATCCAAAGTCTTTTTTCCAGACCCGGTTGTTTAAAAAAATATGATAAAAGTCCAAAGTTTTTTTTTCCAGACCCGGTTGTTTAAAAAATTGTGATATAAGTGCAAATTCTTTTTTCCAGACCCGGTTTCAAGAATTTTAATAAGTCCAAAGTCTTTTTCGTGACCCAGTTATTTAAAAAATAATGATATTCCTGTGGAAAAATGGGAATCGAGCTTAGTCTTTTCTCCAGACCCAGTTAATTAAAACTGGTGGAATTAATGTCTTTGTTGTTGTTTCAACTTATACGGTGTATATTGTGAATATATGCACTAAGAGTAAATTGAGAATCAAGCGTAGTCTTTTCTCCAGACCCGGTAACCTGTTATTTAAACATTATGAATAACAGTTTAAAACAGTATAAAGACCCCATAATCTTATTAATGCTGGATATAGCGTAGTCTTTCAGCCCGACCATTTTTTTTCTTAAAAAAAACGCTAATAGTAAGAATTAAAAAAAAATCAAAGTCTAAGACCAAACAAACCTTCAACCTAAGAACCTGTTTTCAAAGAGGTTTAAAGTGTTGTCTTTATTCCAGACCTAAAACAGTTACGAAAAAAAATATTCTAACATACAGTGCCGGCCGCGGGAAACGTCACAGTGCCCCCTAGGGCGGACGCGGTAGCCCGTAGCGGGCATTTGAGGGGAGCGGACGCGGGAAGACGCCCGCGTCCACTCCCCTAGAAAATTATTGCCCTAGGGAACCGCCCGCGTCTATCCCCGGGGCACTGTGACGTTTCCCGCGGCCGGCACTGTAACACTAAAACTTTTCGAAAACTATCTTTCAAATCGGAAGCAAAAGGTAATAAGAGGCTGATAAAAGAAATAGAAAACTGGGAGCCCGGACTGAGAGAAGGGAAAGGGGAGAAAGAGAATAGAGGGGGGGGGGGTGAAGAAGAGAAAGAGGGAAAAGGTAAAATGGAGAAGGGATAAGGAAGGGGGAAATTAAAACAAGAAGAAGAACCTAGAGAGAAAGAAAACAGAGGTGATGAAAAAAAGCGAAGGTGAGATAGAAAGAAAAGAGGGAAGGTGGAAGGCAAATAAAAGAAAGAAGGATAAAGAGAAGGAATAAGGGGTGAGAAATTAAAAAGGAAGGGAAAATTGAGAAAGATGAAATAGCGGGGATAAAAGTTACTGAAGGCGAGAAAGAGAGAGGGAAAGGGACTAAGAAAAGAAACAAGGAAAAGGAAAGAAAAGGATACGACTATTATCAAAATACTGGAACCCCTCTCTAATTTTCATCATTTTTTATCCCCTTCCTGATTTACCTTTATCTATCTCAACCACTAGCTCTCATCTTTTCCCGATGTTTATCTGTGGACATCATTTTCATATGCACCTCTCATCATCAAATATATTTTCATTTATCGTTTAGTTATAAAACTACTCATTCTCTCTTCCCAACATATAATGCTATGTTAAATTAAGCTACTTATACATTTCTATAGAATACAAGAAACTGTTGTTTCGCAATATAACGGAGGGGGTATTACAAAAGAAGGGGAAGGGAAAGCAATAGAAAATAAAGGGGAGAAACAAATCAAGGAGTGAAAGGGGCACAGAAAAGGAAGGGGGGAAAAGGGAACAGAAGGGATAAAGGAAAGGGAAAAAAGAAGGAAAGGGAAAAAATATATACAGGGACAGCAGAAGGAGGGAAAAAGAGAAAAATATGAAGGGGAGCAAGAAGGAAAAGAGTGAATAAATGGGGGGGGGGTAAAAAGGAGGGGAAAGGGAGAGAAAGAGAAAATATAGCGGGGGATATCGAGCGTGATGATTAAAGGGATTTTCGACTATATTGTATAGAGGTGAACCCGGACGGGCTTTTATTCTTCAACTTGGCTCGACTAACTCCTTTGTTCCCCGAAAAGAAGTTAGGTTTGATAGTTAGCGTTTGCGTGAGCACCCACTAAAATTCTTAATAAAAGAAAAGAAGGGTTTGTATAGCTCCATTCTTGCTTTGTCGGCAAGTGATAATTAACTCGCTAAGTACCCATTCCATACAACACGTCATAGTAGCTTTCAAAAACATACTTTTGCTTGGGTTTAAGCATTTAAGCTAAATGCGTTAGGAAAGTTTTTCATAGATATATATATGCAAATAGTTTTGTTGTTCTCCTCTGGAGCACATTGAGCATCTAATCATGATGGAAAGTGCGATATACAAATCTCATGTATTATTATTTTTATCTTCCGTATAACACTGAATTATGTATTGTACCAAGCTGTGGTTTGGTTTTCTGATTTCGTTTTATCATTTCCAATTCATATAACAAAATATATTCGAAGGAAAATATTGTTTTGTAATGAAATAATTGAAACAATGTTTAGACCATAAATGATATCCAACTAATCTGTCAATATAAAACTGCAGTTCGTAAAAATGATAGGTTAATCTTTACTTCGACGATCATCATATAAGTGTATCAAGGATATTAATATTCGTTTTAAACCCATCTATAACTTTTTATAAAATTGCGCGTAATAAATGCGTTGGACAAGTAATCTTTACTTTGATTATGTTAATTATTATTATCTTCCCAATCCGAATATCTACCGAGGTAACTAACACCGCAATCGAGAGCAGATAATGTAATCAGATGTTTTAGCAAAAAGACAAACTTGTTAAATCTGCAACATTGGGGTAAATTTATACTTTTTACAGGGTGGGGGTTTTAAAGACCCGATTTGAACCGAATTGAAAAGAATATCCTTATTCATTGTTGTTGACGCATCAGATAATACCCCCCCCCATTTCTAAGAACATCCTGTCATAAATTGGGAAGCGGATGTGATCAAAGGAGAGGGGTCGGCGTGGACGGGGAGCAAGACTCTCCCAGACTGCACAATAACAAAAGAACCAAATAAAAAAAAAATCGATGAGCACAACCAGTTTTGCTGGGGTTCGCCTTTTGCGCGTCTACTTTTTATGATGTGAGAAAGAACAATTTTCACCGATATGAGAGGGTTTTTTTCTGCTCCCCCCGGCCCCTATATACCCCGCTTATTATGATAAAGGTTTATAAAATATCAATACCGAAATGAGATAAAATGACAATAAGTGGGGCTCTTGCCTTCCGTGCATGATGTGATGTCGAAAGAACACACCAACGTCGGATCGTAATCGACAACCCCCTTTAAAGAAATCAAAGAAAGATCGTGGCACAAAAAGGAGGCGGTGAAATATCATGAGTCGACCTCGCGCATGACCGATGTCATAAACACGTCGTAACGTTGTATCGTAATCAACGATCATTGTGACTATTCCAGCGAAAAGAAATGATAAATGAGCACTGAAAACATGTCAAGAATCGGAGAAGGCCTTCGTCCGAGAGTATATGCATGCATCTATATGTCGAAAACTTTAGATTCATTGCCATAATAGCTTCGACGTTCCAGCCGAGGTGAAAAGAAAGAAAAATAATTCCTTCATTATTTGAAAGAAACAAAGACAGAAGAAAAACGGAAAGGAAACAGGGAAGGAAAGAAGGGAAAGAAATAATAAGGGAAAAGAATTAAAAGGGAAACAGAAATTAAAGAATAAAAGAAAACAAAACAAATAACATCTTAAATCAAAAATTCAACCTACAGTGTAAGACCTTATATTCTTATTCTCGTGGAATAACACGAGTTTTAAAACGTACTCTTTCCTCCAGACCCGGCTATTGAAAAAAGTAACTGAAAAACTTCGAATCTAAGACCAAATTTCCAAAGTTTCACCCAGTAAAAAAATTGTCTTTTTTTAAATAATACTACTACCCTACAAAACATTGTAATAAAGCGTGGGTAAAGCAGACATCCTTTCTCCAGACTTGGTTACTATTTGAAAAATAAAATAGTTTTTACAGATATTCTAAAACGAATACCCAATAATCTAATTATTGTGGAACAACATGAAGACCGATTGTCGAAGATCGACTTTCCTCCAGACACAATTATTTCAGGAATAAAAAATCAATAAAACTCAACCCCAACAACGAATCTAAGAACCAAGAATCCCCCAAATTAAAACCATGCATGTAGAAAAGCACATGTTTAGAGCGTTGTCTTTATTCCAGACCCGGTGATTTAAAAATGATTTAAACAATCCTAAAAACAAAAGACTCATATTCTTATTCTTGTGGAATAACACGAGTATATATTGAAAAAAATGACAGCTGAGACCAATCTTCAAAATTAAACCCACTTAAAATGCTTGGGCTTAGAGTGTTGTCTGTACCCCTTACCGACGTACTATAACTTTTTAAACGACCGGGTCTGAAAAAAAGACTTTGGACATGCATTATAATTTTTTAATTAACTCTTCATGCGTTACGTTCGCATTACTGCACATCCGTAGGCGTGTTTCGTTCGCATTTTTGCACAACCACACATTTCCCATAGACGTCCCTGTCCCATTGTTTTTCGAACAATTGCATGCCTTGGAGCGCGCCTAGCTAAAATGTATAGCCTGGCGTGTTTTTATACCGTACAGGTGTGCCGATCAAGCGGTTGCGACATTAGTTTAGCGTTCAAGGGATTATCGCAGTTTACAAATTACAGAATCGTTGAGTTTTCCCCAAAAATCAATACATCCTGATTACAGCCAGGAAGTTCATTGAAAAAGGAGAGGATAAAATCAATAAAACCTCCTCGCAAACAATACCATGGCCAGGTTTATTGTTAGGAGTCTGTGACTCATGGCACGAATGTGAATGTGACCCTAAATAATGCAACACACAGGGGGTTTACAGGTGAACGCATGAAGAGTTAACGGGTCTAGAAAATACTTTGGACGTATATTATAATTTTAAAACAGCCGGGTCTGGTAAAAAGACTTTGGACGTATATTATAATTTTGAAAAACCGGGTCTGGAAAAAGACTTGAACTTGTACTGTAATATTTCATTAACCGGGTCTGGAAAAAAGACTTTGAACTTTTGTGCTATATGAACGCATTACTATAGGATATTAGTTTAGAACGTATTCGCTAAAAATCACTTCAAATTCATTACATTTGTAGGTAAAGTCATTATTACATTTGTGGGTAAAGTGTTATTACATTTGTGGGCGTTATTACATTTGTGAGCGTTATTACATTTGTGGGTAAAGTGTTATTACATTTGTGGGCGATCAAAAATTATTACATTTGTGGGCGTTATTACATTTGTGGGTAAAGTGTTATTACATTTGTGGGCGTTATTACATTTGTGGGCGATTATTACATTTGTGGGTGTAACAGGGGGGGGGCTGATTCAGCCCACCCCCCCCCCCCCCCTTGTAATTTCGGCCGTCGCGACGAAAATTGGCACGTACGTTATCCATGGCATTATCTAAAAAACTATATCTAAAAAACTATAAAAACTATCCATAAATTATAGGTTTGCTCTAATTAATAAAATAATGCCCCTAAAATGCTAATTTTTGTTTCACATACTCTAGATAGGCATCTGATCAATTTCATTTCAACATCACATTTATTTTCTTATGTATTCTATTGTTTTCTAAATTTCTTATGTCTTCATTTGCTTTTCGACTTTTTGCTTTTCAGGGTTTTGTTTTCAATGGAAATCGTCAGGGACTTTATTTTGACTATAAAAAAGATAAAATTAATTAATTTTAAGCAGTAAAAGGAAAAATAATAATACATTTATGAATTTTGGCTAAAAGCACCATTTGCATTGGATTTGTAAACAAATTCACGATTTTGAGTTATTTGGGGTCTGCATGCATTTACAAAATGTTGTGTATTTTCGGAACTGCGTACCCTGGGTCAAAGTTATACTCTCAAAAGTTGCAAGACTTGAACGTAAAAAGTCATCGAGTGACGCGGTCAAAAAATTTCGCGCGGCGGATTTATCACGAATATTGTTGGAGGGGGGGGGGGGCTGAATCAGCCTCCCCCAGTCTTCTTAGGGTTGAACTATATCCGACATGCGCTCAAATATTTGAGAACTTGTTGCTCTCAGAAAAGGAGGGATTATTGATGATGGACTGTGAGGTTATAATCTGTTTACATATTCCATAGATATGTAGATATGTTTAAACATATCGGTACATTTAGATGACATTTGAAGTTGGACACAAAAATGAAACAATTTTCAGCTACTTAATCCGTTTTATAGTAATATCTAGACAATGTTTGACTTCTCTGCATTGTTGAATTTTCAATAGATATTAAGACTACATAGACAACTTGGAAACAATATTTCAGTGAAACATCTGCAGTGATATAAACCAGTTTCGACTGATCTCAAACTATGTTAAATACATATATGTTTAACCTATCAAATATGAATTAAGGCCACGTTGATACTTTTTTCCTTGTTCATAACCCTTAAATTTTGCTGTATTCTCTTTTCATTGAAAACAGCAAATTTTAATGGGAGAAGTGATAAATAAAAAACTTCATGACTGTTACAACTTGAAGAGGATCACAGGCAATTTGCATGAGAAAATTTAATATAAGCCAAAAATATAACAAGAGCTGGAAAGTAAAAAGGCAGTCCCCATCCCAGAGTCCTTGATTGATCCAGATGTGACATAACAAATAACTCTCACACTTAGCTATCATATTCCATTTAACTTTCATCCATAAACAATGTAAACATTTGCAAAAATATAAATAAACAATACCAGGTTGTTTGTATGTGTGTCAACACATATGTTGCAATTTAGTCCAGATATCCATCCAGATGAGTTTTTGTCATTTTCACATTGATACTCTGTCATGGTTTGAAAAAAAGGAAGTGACAGCTTTTTCAAACTTTTTTTAATACTTTTTTTTACTTTACGAGACACACTTGACATGTGAGCAACATTTCTTGACTTTTGAATTATGAAATAGTGTTTAGTCAAAAGGAAGCAAGTGACGAAATAGTATGGGAACAGATAATTCAATGTATCTGCAGAACCTGATCCACCCCCCATAATTTGGGAGTGCTCATTTTGTGAAGCAAAACAGAGTAATGACACCTGGCTTTTGAATTATGAGCATTTGTGTTCCGCACCCCCAAATGCTCATTTTGTGAAACAAAACTTGCTTTTCTGTGTTAAGTCGCTTATAAGCTTTCAAATGGTATATGATTTGTCCATTTCAGTTTTTGTTAAGGTCTAAGTCTTTAATCATTAAAAAGGAGAACCAAGAGAAATCGCATATTCAATACAAAACTACTGTTACTTGCTTCCTTCGTACTGAATGCTGCCTACTCAGACTAAAATTCCTTCTTAATGCTGCCCAGCAAAGTTCAAAAGCTGAGCAGGTCATCACCACTGAAAGCACAGGGAGTCAATTCACACACCAATTTATGGAGCATTTGCCATGCAGGAAAACACTGGGTGTGGTAGTCAACATCCAGCACATAGGTTAACTTAAAGCAGACATTTGTAGCTTGTGTGACGGAAGTACACTGGATGGTGTAACGCTCGACAATGACAAAACCTGGCTCGATTTCCACCGGGTGCCTCCATATATCAACAAGAAAGGCCGTGGTCGATCCTTTGCATCAAGATCGGCCAAATGCTATTCAATGGATGTTTCTTCCTGTATTGAACAGATGAGAGTGAAGGGAAAGTTGACTAAGTGCAGGCAATTTATTCTGTCATGATCAAGATGTACTTGTTTGTATAAAATAATATATATACAGCTTCTCAATAAATGACATATATGTATGAGAATAAATCAACACTTTACAAACAGAGAAACGAAAATATGTCATATTGGATTGCACCCCCAATAGGTGGTTTAGTTACATTTTGTGCTTGAATTCGAAGTAAACTATTTTTTTCTTGATAACAGAACTATTGAAACTACCTTGACATTAGCTTGCAATGTTTTAATAATATTAGTCACATTGCCCCCCCCCACCACAAAAAAATAAAATAAAGTAGTAAATACATAAGTGAATAAATACATCAATTCTAAAAAAATAAATATCTTGGCCCCTAAACAAGTTGTAGCCAAAATATGATCTCGGGGGAAAAAGTTTGGGGGTAAAAAATACCCTGAATACGTTTGACCCCGCGATAGACCATTGACCAGGGGCGGTATTCTGAAAACGTTCTTATCTTAATTTTGTTCTTATCTACGTCACTTTCTTAAATTGGTATTCTGAAAACGTTCTTATCTTTTTCTTATCTTTTGTTCTTATCTTTGTTCTTATCTTGCTCTCCACCCAATGCTGAGCGCGTAAATTTACAACTCGCGCATATAATACCAAAGCGCGCTAAAAGATAAGAACAGAATGTAGATAAGTGGTATTCTGAAAACGTTCTTATCTTTTTTCTTTCTTATCTTTCACGATATTTAAGATAATATTTAAGATAGCTAGAGGGTTATCACATCTCACGATGTCCGCGTTTTTTCTTGCTCAAAATCGATGGCCTCTAGTAGTAACAAGTACCCACAAGTATTCCTCCCACCATTTATTTCATTCACCCTTTATTTTGCCCGTCTCTTTTTTCTATCCCTTCTTTCTTTTCCATTTTTTATTCCTTTCTATCTGTCTGTCTTTCTTCCTTTCTATCTGTCTGTCTTTTGTCCTTTCTATCTGTCTGTCTTTCTTCCTTTCTATCTGTCTGTCTTTCTTCCTTTCTATTTGTCTGTCTTTCTTCCTTTCTATCTTTCTGTCTTTCTCCCTTTCTATCTGTCTGTCTTTCTTCCTTTCTATCTGTTTGTCTTTCTTCCTTTCTATCTGTCTGTCTTTCTTCCTGTCTGTCTTTCTTCTTTTCTTTCATACTTTATTTATATCTTTACTTTTGTTCTGTTTTAATCTTTTATTTGTTTTTCTTTTGCTTTGTTTCATTTATACTTCATCTTTCTTCCTTTTTTATTTTCCCTTTTCGTTTTATCCCTTTCTTTTTTTCTTTACTGAGTCTTTTTTCTGCTTTCCCACCGTTTCCCTTCCTTTTCTTTCTTTTTCTTTTTTCTTTCTTCCATCACTTGTTTGTAATCTTTATTTTTCTTCCATTCTTTCGTTTTCATACATGCTTTTCCTTTTTTAATCATTCATTTCATTTTCCCCCTTTTTCTTCCTTCCCTTTAATAATTCTTATTTTTTTTTCTGCTTTCTGACACTTTTGCCTCTTTTTTTACTTTCTTTCTTTTTTTTTCTTTATTTTGCTCATTCTTTTTTCGTTCGTTCTTTATTTACTCTTTTTCTTTACTTTCTTTCTTCTCTCTGTCTTTCTTCGATTAACTTTTTCTTTATTCTTTCCATTGATTTTTTTTCTGTTTTTTTTTCCCCAACTTTTTATTTTCCCTTTCGTTTTCTTTTTCTTTCTTTCTTTCTTTCTTTCCTTCTTTCTTTCTTTCTTTCTTTTTTTTCTTTCTTTCTTTCCTTATTTCTTTTTTCTATGAATTTACCTTTCTTTCTTTATCTTTTTGTAGTCTTCATATTTGCGTCAAATTTCCTTTTTTCTCTCATCTTTTTTTTGTTTAATTTTCTTTTTTTCTCTATTCCTTCACTTTTTACATTTTTATTCCCTTTTTTCTCTTTCTTTTTTATTTCTTTCTAACTTTCTTTCATTCGTTTTTTTTAAGACTTTTTTTTCTTTTTCGGTTCCTTGTTAATTTATTTTATCTTATATTAGTTTGACCTTTTTCTATTTTTGTGTGTATTCCTTTTAGTTAATTTTTTTTTTTCTTCAATTTGTTCCTTCACTTTATCATGGATAATTGTTCTATTTTTTCTTCCTTTTCCTTCTTTTATTCATTCTATTTTCTTTCTTTTTTATATTCGAATTCTTTTTGCTTGCTTTCTTTCGTTTACTCTTTATTTTTTCATTATTTTCTGCTTTGTCCCTTTCATCTTTTTTTTTTGCTTCATTCTGACCCTTTTCTGTCTTCTTTCTTTCATACCTACTTACTTTCTTTCTTCATATTTTGTTCTTTATTCGTACCTGCTTTATTTACTTTTCTTACTTTTTTTTGCACGTGTCTCGAAATAATAAAATCAGTCATTGCGTATAAAATGCCTATTTCGCGCACTGCGCCAGAAACGGTGAACGCGCAGCGCCCATGATATTCTCTTCACATAAGGAACGTTTCTATTGGTTAAACTGCCAATATAAAGCGCATTTTGATTGGTAAAATCTTAAAAATGGGCGTGTTGGAGATAAGAAGGGGGCAGTCCTTACAGAGATAAGAACGCGTTAAGAAGATTTTCAGAATACCGATTTGCAATGATTTTAGCGTCTTCTTATCTCAGTGAGATAAGATAAAAGATAAGAACAAAGATAAGAACGTTTTCAGAATACCACCCCAGTCTTTCAAAACCACCCTTTTTCTTGAAAATCTGTGTTTTTGATACCCTTAAAGTATACACACAAAGAAAATTCACGAAAGTGATGATTATAGACAAATTATATATGAATGGAAAGGACTTGTCTTTTTATACACATATATGTCACTAAAAAGTCTTACAGATGTCATGGAAATGCAATAAATGAAATTAATAGAGACCTTTCTCAGCCCCAGCCGCCCCCAGGCAGACATTCACGCGATCGAAAACAGTCGAGAATAATGACGTCACATGATGATCGACTTGTACTTCACATCATCTCTCTCTGTGCATAATACACTGATACACCTTCCTGGTCTCTATTTTTCTTCGAATTTACCGTTTTCTTCATGTGTTGTGATATCCGATTTCTGTTTTCGACAACTTCAGACTATAAGAGAACCAGAACTGTGTTACTTTGTCCATTTTTTTATTGAATTGTGAACTGGAAAGACCGATTTTGACAGTCTTCGTTGTGTTGCTCTGAATATTGAAAAACTCCAAGCTGTACGGTCCCATTCACTTGCTGCCGATGCATGTTGCAGGTTACGCTGTTTGATCCAGTCAAACTCAAGGTAAGCATGTTTGGAAACTGTAATTTGTACTTGTTCTGACGATGCATTCAGGTCAGATGACAGATACAGATCTGATATAATTTTAGAATCATGCATTTTGGCATGACTACTATTAAAATTAAAAAGTCTTTATTTTAGAAATAATGTTTTTGCACAATTCCAGCAGAAGACTTCAGTCAGATTTCTAAATAAACTGGTCAGGACTCAGGCGATTAAATTATTTAGGAGCACTGGCATGGACCATGCTGTTTCAGAGGAACGTTTGGCATTATCGTAGTTTTTGTCACCAGTCCATTCACTGCCGTTTATTTCGTCAACGGCGGTGATCCACTCCCATTGACTTTGTACACAACGAGCGCACAAACACCAAATTTCACGATAAGCCGAATGTTTTCACGATAAGGCCAAATGTTTAAGTTTTTATTATACACAGGTCTAGTACCCAATGCGTTTATGCTCAGGAGGGCCCTGTATCGTATACATCCAGATACACAGAATTATATCACCATATTAAGTGCCGATGTCATGAAGCAAAACAAATTTTCAGCAGTGGTTACCCTGATCATGCTGATTCCTGGCCAAAACTAGAGTCTGGTGTTTCTTTCTGATTAGAGTGCTGCTACATATGAATGCGTAATGCCTTCAACATAAAACAATGAAGATAAATGCACTCTTTGTAATGACACAGAGTACCGTACCTCAAGTGATTCACTACTGCTACAGCCTACACTACGCTACACACCTACCCGGGTAGGTGTGGCGTACATGTATGGTAGTGAAGTAGAGTGGGGCCTACACAAACATCACTTGAGCATTGAGGTAGAGCACCAGTGTTCTGAGTGGAATTGTTCAGGTGTCTAAACCTAGTAACCTACTATTATTTGTTGTTGACCGGGAATTACATGCCACCGCACGTCATCAATCATCAAGATAATGAAATTCATACTTTGATTTGATCATTTAAATTATTTCTTTTTTCTCTCTCTTCTACACACAGATCTGCACACTTGCTGACTCTGGTGACTTCTGGTCTCTGCTCGCTACTTCAATCTGGGAGATTCCATCATGTCCTCTTACTATGATTTGGATATAGCCATTTTTTTCTTCACTCTTTCCAGGAGCTACGGTGCAAGTTTTGGACTGATAATGATGCAACAGAAAATGTATCTTTATCGATTTTGGAAACAATTTTGAGCACAGTTTTGGAGAGAACTAAAAAAATTGACTTGGACAGAAATATAGCTTGTCGAAAATAAGAACACACAACTTAAAACGAAAGAACAATTTTAATGTTATTAGGGCATTTTGCAAGAAATTTTCTAATCAATCACACATCCCAAATCAAGGGTAAGTCCTTTGATTAAAGACAAACATGTACATGTAGTTGAATTGCTATTGCAACTCGACCTTATTACACTTACAATTTGAATTTAAGACGTACGCTTGATTTGCAATGGAACATAATTTTCTTTCAGTGCCCCATAATTGTGTTTTGTTATCAGATATCTAACGTGCTGATTTTTCTCGAAAGGTATAATATATTTGTCCTTTTGAACGGTATTTGAATATGGGTACGCCTTTTATTTGTTTTCCACAATATTTATTGCATGTACATGTATGAACAGAAGTGAAATATTTATTGTGAAGCACTGAATGTTGTGTGCTGTTGTGTGATGGTTCATCATTTTCTTTTGTTCTAAGACTGTAAGCCTGTATCCCCATTTAAACAATATGTTTAAATTTGAAAAATTGGACTGGTTTGGACTTTTTGAGACTACATGTAAGTGGGTGGGCCTTCAAATCTCGTCCTCAAAAATCACAATCATGCTGAAATTCGGCACTTGCATTTCATACGTGAACTACAAGTGTGAATTAAAGTTTGTAAGAAATAATTATTAAACAAATTTAACCATGCAAATTTCTACACAAAAATCTCCATATAAACAAGTCCACCCAAATAAAAAGTTGATTGGAATAAATAGAGAAAAATCAAACAAGCATAACACTGAAAGTTTAATCAAAGTCAGCTGTAAAATAAAAAAAATTCAAAGTTTCACTTAATTTCACAACACAGTTACCTTCATTAGGCCACTCACTATTTCTTTTGCATTTTGTTACATGCAATATGGAATATTTCAATTTTCTCCTCATTGTCATGATAAACAAAGTTTTATTCCTTCCTGAACAAGTGGAACTGCCAGTGTTTTAACGTTTTTTGCCCAACCAAAAGGGGCCTTATTGTAAAATCTGTGAAAATTGAAATATTACATTATTCGTACAATAAAACACAAAAGAAATAGTGAGTGACATCATCAACTCTCTCATTTGCATATCACTGAGTTGTGCTGTTTTGTGAAAAATAAGCACAACTAAAATGTCATTACTTCCAACAGATTTTGATGAAATTTTCAGTTTTATTCTTGTTTGATTCTTTTTCTATTGAATCTGGGGATTTTTTCTGGGGTGAACTTGTCCTTTAATTTCACTTAGTGCATTTCAGGATAATTAAGCAAAAGTCTGGGGTGCCAGATGAATTGCTATTTTTAATCACTTGAGTGAGGTTATTACATGTTGATGGCCAGGTATGAGTGAAGGTTCCCTTCTTTTTAATCTGAGCTTCAAACAGGTGAGAAAAAAACAGAATTTTGAGCATGCAGCAATCTATAGGGACGTAATGACTGATCGAAGAGATATGCAGATGAAATAGGCGCAAATTCAACCCCCAAATACACTTACTTCCATCAATGCTCTTCAATAGTCCAGTAGACGGTCTCATAGGCCATGTACAAGACCTCGAAAAGTTTTTTTGTTGATTGGTGTTCTAGATGGGTATTGAAGTAAATTCAGCTTGGTTGCCACCTTGGCAACCTTGAGCAATTTTTTTAATTAGCCTAATTAGCATAATCATCTAATTAGCATATGTACGATATGTAATATACTAGTTCTCTTAAACCAGAAAGACTAAAAACATAAACAATATCATTTTTCTAAGAGGTCCTGTGACGTTGAATCCATGCATAATAATATTTTAAATATCTAAGTTATGCAATTATCGTAATCAGCCTAATTAGCATAATGAGCTAATTAGCATAAGTGTAATACACTGTATATATGTATTTGTGGATGTCTATCCAGAAAATTCCCAATACGTAAATAATACAACCCTTTTATGGTTTTCTATAGCGAGGAATTAATTTATGACATTATTTTTCCATTTTAACCAATGTAATCGCTGTAATTAGCATAATTAGCATAATGCACTAATTAACATATATGTGTGTAATATATATAAAATACATATTTCTTTGTCATTTCATATCGAGAATGCCCGAAAAATGAATAATACAGCTATCCTGTGGTTTTCTATGGCGAGGAATTCATTTATGACATTATTTTTCCATTTTAACCAACGCATTCGTTGTAATTAGCATAATTAGCATAATCAACCTAATGCACTAATTAACATATACATATAGATTTATTTGGTCAACGTACTACAATAGCCTGAAAACATAAATAATACAGCTATCCTATGGTATTATTCTATGAGGAATTCTTTTATGAAATTATTTTTCCCGTTTAACAAATGTTTTTTTTTAATTAGCATAATTAGCATAATGCGCTAATTAACTTATGAGCAATATTTTACATATGAATGTTTATTCCTTTGCATCAAGAATGCCCGAAAAGATGAACAGTACAGCTATCCGATGATTTCCTATATATGACTAGGAATTCACTTATGACATTATTTTTACCTTTTATTAATGTAATTTTCGTAATTAGCATAATGCGCTGATTAACAAATATGTGCAGTATCTTTTGTGACATTATTTTCCCCGTTCAATAAATGTTATTATGTAATTAGTGCAATTAGTATACTGCGCTAATTAACATAATAAACAATTACATATATATATATTCCTTTGTCATTTTATATTTAAAAAATGCCCGAAAACATGAATAATACAGCTATTTCATAGTTTTCTATGACGAGGAATTCATTTATGATATCGTATTTCACTTTAAACAATGTTAATGGTGTAATTAGCTTAATTGGCATAATGAGCTAATCAAAGTGGAACGCCTCTGGCAGTCTCGCCTGCATTACGCGATTTTATATAGCAGCAGTTTTGACTTTGAAAACAGCTATTGCATAAAATATTCACGTAAGAACAATTCATATGATGTCCATTGATCCAAAATGGTCTTAGACCATGATCAAATGACCTAACATGTGTGCAAAACAATCCTTCATCCCTGATTACCCATATGTTTATGTTTCATGAACTAGATCCATAAACTTTCTAAGATATGATGCCAAGTTAAAAAATACCCCTAACATGGCCAAAATTCATTGACCTTACCTTTGATCTTGGTCATTTGACCTGACATGCGCACAGGATATACAGGGATAGGCCTACATGGTTGCATTTATGTCCAAGTTTCATTAACTACATGTGGATCCATTAACTTTTAAAGTTATGACAATTCCACAAATACCCCCAACATGGCCACAGTTCATTGACGCAAAGTGACCTTTGACCTTGGTCATATGACCTGAAACTCAAACAGAATATTCAGTATTACTTGATTACCCGTATGTTTTAGTTTCGTGAACTATAGGTCCATACACTTTTTATGATGACATTTCAAAAACTTATCTTTGGTTAAGATTTCGATATGTATTCCCCCAACAAGATCTTAGTTCATTGGCCGTAAATGACCATTGACCTTAGTCATGCGACCTGAAACTAAGGCAAGATGTAATTAATGCTTGATTACTTTCATGTCCCAGTTTCATATACTTTCTAAGTTATAATGACATTGACATTGCTTGGTTTTATATGATATCAATGTTGACGATGCTGCCATCGCCGCCACCATCGGAAAAGCGGCGCTTATAGTTTCCCTCTGCTATGCAGGCGAGACAATTGGGACCTTTCGCAATCCTCACCGACGCTAATATTGGGGTCCCCTAACACAAAAGTTAACGCTTAATCATACACTTGATTTTTAAGATTGATTGTACATTATAGTCAATAGAATCAAACGTAGAAAACTGCTGTACAATCAATGCTAAGCTTTGTGTTACAGGGGGGTTACAGGCCCTACAGATCTGCTTTTCGTGTGCAAAATCCTTTCCCGCGACACCCGCACCATACATACATGTATATTACGACTGATGGCTGGAGATATTCGAAATGCAGGACCTAAAATAGATTATGACATGGATAAGAAAGTGGTTTTTCAAACAAATCGAGTACATATTGAATGAGGAAAAACTTACTGAATGAAGGCTTAGATATAGATCATTACAGTCCATCGAATCGATATTGCATTTAATGTGGATTATTGGTGGATCACTGGCAATTGATTTCATGGGTCAGATCAACCTCTCTAGCCGAAACCATTTCTGTACACAGCATATACATGTACAATACGTTTAAGCACGGACCCTATAGGGTCCATGGTTTGAGCTAACGGGTTTCTTTGTTCTATTATTTACGCCTTCTACACAAACGATATGCCTCTATAGCACACGATGTAATGGGCATTATGTTTTACTTTCCCCAGAAATGGGGATTAGATTCAAATTCCGGGGGGACCACTTCCATTGATGAGTGGATACCAGGCGCGACCATGGGGTTTCGAAAAGCACCCTAAACAATGAAAGTAAGTCTTTTTCATATTATGAAAATGCATCTCTTAATTAGTATTTGGATTGTGACACCCTACAAGTATTTGATATGTATCCCTTTTTCAGCATTTTAAAAATCGTTTTGACACCCTTATAACGTTACATATACGTAACGTACTTGCCCACTCTTTCCCCTTTTACGCGTTGTCGCTCCTGGTATCCACTAATCAATGGAGGTGGGCCCCCCGGGCGGCTTCTCGATCTCTAGGAGGAGTCAAATGTGGCTTTGGAAAGTCGTCCTCAATCGGATATATCGCTGTTACCATAGTAGCAACCAGAATTTTGCACACGAAACGCATATTGAATGTTTCCGTCGCAGATGCGAAACGAAAAAAAATCTCATGTCACACAATTTGCATTGCAGGCCAGAGTTTTACGACGGTCCCAAAAAGTCCCTTCCAAAATCAACTACCGTTGTAAATTAGCGTCCGCGTCCTCAAACGAAAGGTCGGGATTAACTTCAGTGACAACGAAATATATGTATTGCACCTGTATTTTAATTACCACTAACCATAGGATAGCTGTATTTTTCATGTTTTCAGGCACACTCGATATAAACTAACATAGAAAAAAAATTAAGAATTAAAAATCCATAATTTATTGTTCGAAATAGACATGGAATACTCCGAAAATTTGCTTTGCCCAATTGATCGTAGGCCCGGCACACAATGGGCCAGAATGAACCCAAAGTGCGACAAAACCCTTTTTTCACATATTTATACGATTAAATTTGGTAGATTGGGGTAATTTCACCCGTAGAATTCAATAAAAGTATTTTCAAATATTGATGACGTCATTAAAATACTGTTTTCTGATTGGCTGTTAACATTTGAGAAGAAATTACATGTTTCTAATTCTACAATAATTTTCAAATTTTTCAGAAACTAGTTTTAGATAAATTTCAGCAATAAGGAAGCATATTAGCAAACAGCAAACACATAAACAGGCAAACAAACAAAAAAAAGTCTGTGCTCGGGGTACAAACAATTCAATTTGTGACTTGAGTATCGCTTAACCCTAAAAAGACTGGGGGCTGATTCAGCCCCCCCCCCCCTCGACATTTTTCGCGATAAATCCGCCGCGCAAAATTTTTTGACAGCGTCGCTCACTGACTTTTTACTTTCAAGTCTCGGGCAACTTTTGAGACCAAAATTGTGACCCCCGGGTACTCGGTTCCGAAATTACGCAACATTTTGTAAGTGCATGCAGACCCCAAATTACTCAAAAACGTGAATTTGTGTACAAATCCAATGCAAATAGTGTTTTCAGCCAAAATTCATAAATGTATCATTATTTTTCCTTTTACTGCTTAAAATCAATTAATTAAGCCCCTGACAATTTACATTGAAAAAACAATAAATAAACAAAAATTCGAAAAACAAAGAAATACATAAGAAATTTAGAAAACAATAGAAAACATAAGAAAATAAATGTGATGTTGAAATTTTTTAAAAATAAATTTGATCAGATGCCTATCTAGAGTATGTGAAACACAAATAAGCAATTCAGGGGCATTATTTTATTAATTAGAGCAAACTTATGGTTTTACGCATAAATTAGCATCATTAATGAGACATGAGATTTTTTGAAGAATTTGATGTTATAGTTTTGTAGGTAATGCCAAGGGTAATGCGTGTGCCAATTTTCGTCGCGATCGCGCGATCGACGGCCGAGATCATAAGGGGGGGGGGGGCTGAATCAGCCCCCCCCCCGTCTTCTTAGGTGTCGAAATAGCCCAGTCTATTTAGGGTTAAAGAGGGCGCCCTACCATGAATCCGGAATTGTAAAATTCAAAGTGAAATTGTAAAAAAAATGCAAAGGGGTATTTTTATTCAATGGGTACAATGATTAACCACACCTACATGAATTAAAATGGATTGATGCCAGTATTGGACAGTGAAATCTTTAAAATAATTATCCCAATGATAAATAATAGAGGCCGGGTCCTCTGCAGGTTAATCGGTACAAGGCCTACCTATATATTTCACCAAGAACAGCGTATACAAAGTTATTCCGAAACAGAGTCTCTCTCTGTTATCTCAACAACCATTATGTCTTTGGTGAGAGGATCTTTTAGCATACATGTACTCTGAACATCAGGAGGAAGAGGCTGTGCTTGTTGTACTCTTAAAAATTTGCTACTAATCACAATGTCACTTGTTACCATTAGTCTGTGGAATACATATAAAGTCAATAAGAGTCATAGACCAATCAATCCTTAAAATGATAACATGCACTTCCTTCTTGATTGATTTTAACAATAATTTATAGCAAATTTAGAATGAGCCAAGAGATAAACGAATTCATACGTGTATGTGAAGTTACAAACCCTTCATTTTTTTTTTTTTTTTGGGGGGGGGATAAATACTAATAATGATAATGCAACTTTATACATGTATAGATCCCACGTATCTGTCATTTTCATTTTTTGGCAGAAAACTGAGTGAAACCAATCACCTCCCTAGTCATGTGTGTTATAGCGATATACAGTAGGACTTGCTTTATGATAGCGATATACAGTAGGACTTGGTTTATGAACAACAAAACAAATTAATAATCTTACCCGGGAATCTTACCTTAAGAATTAATCTTCTCAGAATGACAGCATATATGCAACACGGGATGGAACAGTTTGACATCAAAATGAAGTTGTTTTACATGTATTACTATATAGTTAGTGGAAGTGGAAATGACAGCTTGTCTTAACGTATGTTTAACGAAAATACTTTAGGAAGATACCAGTCTAAAGAACCAGACACCTGAGCCAGACACCCCCCCCCCTCTCTCTCTCTCCCACCACGCGACGGTGAGTTTCACAGAGATACGGTCCCGAAGGGAGCGGGGAGTTTGTTTAATGCATGGTTTAATGTCACCCGAAACGTTCTGCACGCGCATAATGGGACACTAACTTGGAACGACTTTTTGTGATAAATATGGCGAACATGTGGTTGGAAAATTGGTTATATCTCCAGAAACTGCACGTATCTGCAGCTAAATTTGGTATCATTGTAAAGCATGAACTATAACAAAGACCGTCATGGTATTTATAGCGCAGCAATCGGCAGCAATTTGTAAAAGAAATGCTCATGAAAAAAAAATTGCTAAAACCCCCCATTGTCAAATGGTTTCGTCCAAAATTACCTCTGAAAGGATCATCATTTTATCTTGAAAATTTTTGATCACTTAAAACAATCATTCATCAAAAAGTACCGTGAATTAGAAATAAATTAAGCTATCCGTTTTGTTGAACAGTGAAATATCTAAAACGTGTCATTTTCACATGCGGTAGCCGTAAAGGGTCATTTTTCCGGTAATATTGAATAAAATGGGCAACTAATAATCAATTTCATGGAGAAATATTGTATGGAGACATCCTACAGGTTCTTATCTTTGTTTAGAACATGAAAAAAACAAAATTTGTTTCATTACCAAAAACCAGTTTTGGCGCACTTTTGCTCTCTCCTGGCCCACTGTGCGGCAGCCGCTGAGCAGGGCCAGATCGACGAGGCTCTGTCCCTTTAATCGTTGAACGTCAAACAGGGTAGCAGCAACTCCCAGCTTTTTACGTCTTTTGGTCTGACGCGGCCGGGGTTTGAACCCCCGAACTGCCGGTTGTGAGACGGACGCTCTACCAACTGAGCCAACACACTGGTCATAGGAATATATAACTCATATATTGCACATAGATGTTAATTAGTGCATTGGGCCAGTAATTCTAATAAGGCATTGACATTGGTTAAAATGGAAAATTACTGTCATAAATGAATTCATCAACATAAAAAACATTAGAAGAGCTGTATTATATATGTTTTCAGGCCGATGTAGACAGTACTTTGACACAGAAATCTATTTATTGCAAATATATATTAATTAGCGCATTATGCTTATTAAGCTAATTAAAACAATAACATTGTTTAAAGGAAAAAGATAATGTCACAAAAGAATTCCTCATCGAAAAACTATAGGATAGCTGTATTATTTATGTTTTCGGGAATTCTCACTCAGTATAAAATGACAAAGGAATATATATATTGCACATATATGTTAATTAGCGCATTATGCTAATTATACTAATTACGACAATTACATTGGTAAAAGGGGGAAAAATAATGTCAGAAATTAATTCCTCGTCATAGAAAACCATGGGATAGCTGTTTCATTTATGTATTTGGCATTTTCGATATAAAATGACAAAGGAATGTATATATTGCACATATATGGTAATTAGCGCATTATGCTAATTATGCTAATTACGACAATTACATTGGTAAGAAGGGAAAAATAATGTCATAAATGAATTCCTCGCCATAGAAAACAAGCATAGGGTAGCTGTATTAATCATGTTTTCAGACATTCTCGATATGAAATGACAAAGAAATATATATTTTTATATATGTATTACACATATACATGTATATGTGTTAATTAGTGCATTATGCTAATTATGTTAATTACAGCAATTACATTGGTTAAAGTTGAAAAATAATGTCATAAATGAATTCCTCGCTATAGAAAACCCTAAAAAAGATGCATTATCTACATATTGGGCATTTTTTGGATAGACATCCACAAATACGTATATATTACACTTATGCTAATTAGCTCATTATGCTAATTAGGCTGATTACGATAATTGCATACCTTAAATATTTAAATCATTGCTATAAATCGATTCCTCGTCACAGGACCTCTTAGTAAAATGACATTATTTATGTTTTTTAATCCTTCTGGTTTAAGAGAAGTAGCATATTACATATCGTAATATGCTAATTAGATGATTATGCTAATTAGGCTAATTAAAAAAAAAATGCTCAAGGTTGCCAAGGTGGCAACCAAGCTGAATTTACTTCAATACCCATCTAGAACGCAAATCAACAAAAAAACCTTGTACTTAACAACTTTTCCAGGTATGAAAAATATCTCCTGGGACTACAATTAGATGGCTAACCAACACTCGGTCGAGTTGAATTCTCTCGCTGTTGTTTAGAACCCGTCCTCGAGTTAATGCCTCCAGCAAGCCCCTTCCGTTTCTGCCTTTCAAAATGATGCTTTCAACATCCTAAATAGAAATCAGTTTCATAAATCGATTATGATTATCATCATTTTGATTGATATAGCTCAGCCAAACAGCCCTCCACGACCCATATCATATCAATAAGGCAAGATCTATAAACAAGTATGGTCAGTTCCCCCATGTCTGTACGGTCTCCCAAGTCTGCGCACCCGCCTATCTGCACGATTCTTGTAAAAGATGATATGCAACGAGCTTGAACTTTACACATGCAATGCATAGACAGGTATTCATAAAAAATCCTACTCAAAATGGTGGAAAAATAATGAATTCAGGGCATTTAATTTGACAGCCTCAAAATGCAGCCTTTGTCATCAAAATTCCTGAATTGTGTGCAAAGTGAATGAGTGCACAGACATGGGGTTATACCATTTTTTTTTCAATCTGAAAATGACTGCCCGAGGTTTTTTCAAGGAAATTCTATATTTTCTTTCATTTTTCAATGAGAAATTTTGTACACTTACTCTTAATACTGTAAGAAACATTATTAACCAAATATTTTGTGAAATAAGAAGAAATTCATGTTAAATCTCAAATCAAATTGTTAGGTGCGCAGACTTGGGGCCCACCATCATGTTTTTCCGTAGGCTTAACCATTAAAAAAATAAAAAATAGTCAAAGCAATCTATCAATTAAATCATGTACATGGAATGATCTAGCAACAAATGGTATACATGTACATGTAGATCTAACACCCCACATTCATATTTACTGTCTTACAAATACTTACGAATTCAAAGGGGCATCTCGCCCTCTGTCTTTGTTTTGGTGTCGTTTTATCTTGCAACACTGGATCCTCATCCTAACTCAGCTCCATAGGCCTCTGAAATTACGAAGTACAAAAGTCACTTTAAGGACATTTTACAGCTAAAGAGAGGTCCATGCCATTTTCACCAAATTATGACAAGTAACAAAATATATTGCCACATATTTTAAGTTTTCTACTTTATTCATGCCATCTTTAATTGTAACTCTAACGTTAGAGTAAAACAAATTTATCAAGAGATGGTGCAATGCGGGAGCGAACGCCCGGGGGGGGGGCACTTCCATTCACGAATGGATACCATGCGCGACCATGGGGTCTCGAAAAGCACCATAAACACGTAATTTTCATATTCTGAAAATGCACCCCTTACCAAGTATTGGCGTGTGACACCCTACCCTTAACAAGTATTGGAAACAAAACGATACTCTTGGCAAATATTCCCTGAAGTGAACCCCTAAATAAGTAAAGGAATGTTTTATTGTTACGGGTCCTTCGGTCGTCTGCTTTACCTTATTTGGTTTAGTACGACCCCACCTTCTACACCTCGCGCAAATCGGACTCTTACCACAAAGTATTGGGGCAAAAAGGACATCCTTTATAAAACATTTTAATTTTGTTTTATCATCCCCGCAAATTCGACCCTAAACACGTAATTTTCCTCGCGAAATAGATACCCTCTTTTCATTATTTTTGTGTTTTTGACACCCTTATCACGTGCCCTATCGTGAAAAAGACATCCTTTTACGTGTTTTTTTTTTTGGGTCGCGCCTGGTATCCACTCTTCAATGTAAGTGCCCCCCCCCCCCTCCGGGAGCGAACGGTCGCGGCAACTTCTGGGTTGCACATCACATGCGGTGCAATTCAGCAGCATGCATTGACTTTTGAATGTCGAATGATGGGCGTAAAACATGGTGATTCATTTCAAGATTTTATTACCTATTGACATAGAATTATAAAATGATCATTGCAATTAAAAATAGACAAATATATTTAACAAATATTGCTGCAAACATCATTTTCTGAAAAGAAATTTTAGAACAAAAAATATTTCAACATCCAATTAGGCGGCACATGTCGAATTTTGGCACACTTACTTAGAATCTTCAGTTTAATGCTTGAAATTGAAGCCTTGATTGTTTCGACACTTGACTAGTATCATGCAGTTTCAATCTAGATCTAAGTTAGATTGGAACTGAGTGGCAGTGACTAGAATTAGAAACAATCAAGGCCAGAGCTACCAAGTCTCATGCATTATGCGTGAGACTCAAGCATTTTGGACTCTTGTTCATCCTCTCAAATCTCTGTCTCACGCAACTATCACAGCCTATCCCCATATACATTGTACACAAGTCTGTGATCTTACTCAGATTCTCAGAAAATCTCATGCATACCTGGCCTTTGAACTTGGCATCTCTGCAAGGCTTCAACTTCAAGCATAGAGTCTATCTCCCAAAGCAAGAGAAAATAAGCCAAACATTACCCACATTATTTCACCACACAGGGGTTACTATAAACTCAGGGCAAAGTTATTATTAACCTTGTACATTGGATAAGTGGTCTGCCCATGCGGTAGGTATTCAAATCCACAATACAGTACGACTACACACCACAGGTGGTATGTACTTATATAGGAAGAAGAAGGTAGAATACCGCACCGCTGAATTCACATCGCCGACCAGCTGCGGACTGAGAAGGCCAGGTGCCGGTACGGTGCCTGTAGTAACGCGGTAGCCAATCAATCGCACGCGCACCACTCGCACTCAGTCATGCACTGTCGATCCAACTCACTGCTCTCTAACGTTAGATCTGTAGCTAAAGCAAGCTTACTTAATTCCACATTCGACCACACTCGGATCCATCACAATCTACATTACACTTTCTTAATAAAAAATACTTCCAAAAATCACACTTACCCTCAAAATTGTTGACGGCTGACGTGACTCGAACCCCCATTCGCAAAGCAATTAAGTGACACTCTCCATTTGGATATCAAAAATTTGCGCAAAACTTTTATGACGGCTGATTGGCTGTCTCAAGTCACGTGGTAAATTTATGTACACAACTGTTGTGAAACGGGGTGCTTGGCGGGAATTGACGTGAAATCGTAACCTCTTATTGAAGAAAACTCTTTACACAACCCATATTTAACGTAACTCGGGTAAGATTACGCAGGGTTGCGAAAAAAATACACAACCGTTCGTACACAGCACCGATTTTACACAACGGTCTAACAGTGTATAATTCATTTCAAGAAAATATAAACATACGGGATGAAACGTTGGAACCTGAACTATCGAACGAAGACTCCGGTGAATAATTTGCTCTCCTTGTAGGTGCACTTATTGCTGTTTTTTAAAAAAACTTTTCTTTAAACGCGTTTTCTGCCAAACTAACTTTCGCATTGAAGTGCACAGAACGGACTGTTCGTGTTGCGTGTGACGAATTATAAGTTCTGCAAATTGATAATGCAAATCTACGTATGAAACAAAAATCTCCAGTCTGCCAATCTAAACCTTCTCCAAGCTCCCAAAGTAAACACCATGTGCTAGTGTGAGCAATCCTCGAACTCTCCACCTGCCTAATTACGAGGAGCAACCTTAGCCATTTCCAAAAAATCTATCAATACATATCTTTTGTTATTGATGTAGCATACTATTTGCTGTGGTTTAATTTAATGTATGACACACTGGAATGATGTTTCATGTAACATATAATTATTGTTAACGTGATATTAAAGACTGTAAAACAATTCATATTCAAAATTCATTGAATTAACTATATAAAGCACTTAGAGATCTCGAAATTAAGTGCTATGTTAATTTAGCATCATTGCTACGTTAATATTAATTCACTAACAAGAACATAACATCTATTTTTCTTTCCTTCACATCCTTCAACAAACCCATTGCAGCATCCACGTAAGGCGGACTGATAAACTTATAAAGGAAGCTAAATTTCATGATATTGATGAGTACATGGTATACGCTAATGAATTCTACGAGGAATATGAGAAAATGGAAGGAAGAACAGTCTCTAGGAGAATTTTCTTGGCAACAGATCATATTGGCCTTCTTCATGACGCTAAGAAAAGGTAAATGACATCGACATTATTACTACGTATGAGAAATGTAATGATGAAGATCATTGTCATCATCCTGAATTTCAGGGATGAGAAAAAAAAATCAAGTTTCTACTGGGACTGACGTCATGACTCTTGTGATATATCTCTCATTATATTTCTGCTAATGGAATTGCTTTTCGGTATCATTATTATTACGATCATGAAGATAATAATGATACTGTTGATACTACCACTATTCTACTACTGCTTCTGCTAAAATAACGAATAAAGATATCACTTGTATTTCCGCAATTCAGAACGATAAATTCGCCCAATATGTTCAATAGACAAGTGCCGGCAGCCCGCACCCCCCAAAAAAATAATGATAATAACAATAATAATAATAGTAAAACAATTACAGAGTGAGGAGGATGGGTGAGGGCAAATACAGTTATGTATATATATACTAATTAAAGAAATGGTATCATTATATGTCAACAGAAAGGTAATGATGTGCGAATTATCAGTTGGTCATCATGAAATGGAACAGAACTCAGAAGTTACATTCCGATTTTAAAATATATCCAAGGTAACAATACAGCGTGTAACAAACGATGGATCAACGTTGGAAAATTTTCCCCAACGTTGCCTCGTTGGCAGTCAAACGCTGCCTCATCGATAGAAGTGTACGCGCATACATCGTCAGAACAACAACATTTCTAACATCAGTTCAACGTTGTCCATAAACAATGTTCCTACGCTGTCTTGCAACGTTGATCCAAATTTTGCTAAATAGTCAAATATATCGTTGGCAAGCAGCGTTGCATCAACGATAGAAGTGCACGTCCATACATCTTCATACCAACAACATTTCCAACGTCAGATCAACGTTGTCCATCACCAATGCTCTAACATTGGTCTCATGTCGTCTGACTCATCAATAAGAGCATTGCTGCAGCGATGTTGGGCAACGTTGCAGCAGCGATGGAAGTGCACGTGCATACATCGTCAACTATGTTTACAACGTTGGTTCAACGCGGTCCAGCAACAATTCTCCAACGTTGTCTGGCAACATTGCTCCAACATTGCTGCAACGTCTTCACAACGTTGCTCCAACAATGCCCCACCGTTATTCCAACGCATGCCAATGATAAAAAATATATGATTGGTTTCAAGGTGATGTACACCATTGCAACTCTACAATCTAATCTTTATCATATCCTATCCTGTTCTAAAATCCTACATCCTAATCCTGCATCATATTTCTATCATCCTACACCTATCCATTGAATCCTGTCATTGAGTCCTCTATATAGAGCAACTAGGCTTTACTTGGCAGAATACAATTAATAGCACGTTTAACTTTGAAAAATCATCAAAAATGATATGGTCAATTCCAGCGTAACGGACATGACGTTCAGACAAATTTGTGTAATTCAAATGTTTATACAGTAGAATTAGCAGTCTTTTGATAATTGTTACTAAGCTTATCAGACACATTTACAGTGCCGGCCGCGGGAAACGTCACGCCCGAGCACGCAAACAGCCTAGGGGGCTTTCGCGTCTAACCGAGGGTATTCAAGGGGAGCAGTCTAGGGCGTTTAGACGGGCCCGCGGTTTCCCGCGTGCTATATAATATTGGCCGTGCCCGCACTTACCCTCGGAAATCCGAGGGTACGTACATTGCACTATGTTTACATGTACATGTACTTCGATTATCTTGTGATAGACCATTATGTTTTTAAACTAGCGTGATCGGGATCTATTGTAGGTTGAATTTTTGATTTAAGATGTTATTTGTTTTCTTTTCTTTTATTCTTTAATTTCTGTTTCCCTTTTAATTCTTTTCCCTTATTATTTCTTTCCCTTCTTTCCTTCCCTGTTTCCTTTCCGTTTTTCTTCTGTCTTTGTTTCTTTCAAATAATGAAGGAATTATTTTTCTTTCTTTTCACCTCGGCTGGAACGTCGAAGCTATTATCGCAATGAATCTAAACTTTTCGACAAATAGATACATGCATATACTCTCGGACGAAGGCCTTCTCCGAGTCTTGACATTTTTCAGTGCTCATTTATCATTTCTTTTCGCTGGAATAGTCACAATGATCGTTGATTACGATACAACGTTACGACGTGTTTATGACATCGGTCATGCGCGAGGTCGACTCATGATATTTCACCGCCTCCTTTTTGTGCCACGATCTTTCTTTGATTTCTTTAAAGGGGGTTGTCGATTACGATCCGACGTTGGTGTGTTCTTTCGACATCACATCATGCACGGAAGGCAAGAGCCCCACTTATTGTCATTTTATCTCATTTCGGTATTGATATTTTATAAACCTTTATCATAATAAGCGGGGTATATAGGGGGCCGGGGGGGAGCAAAAAACCCCTCTCATATCGGGGAAAATTGTTCTTTCTCACATAAAAAGTAGACGCGCAAAAAGCGAACCCCAGCAAAACTGGTTGTGCTCATCGATTTTTTTTTTATTTGGTTCTTTTGTTATTGTGCAGTCTGGGAGAGTCTTGCTCCCCGTCCACGCCGACCCCTCTCCTTTGATCACATCCGCTTCCCAATTTATGACAGGATGTTCTTAGAAATGGGGGGGGGGGGTATTAATTATCTGATGCGTCAACAACAATGAATAAGGATATTCTTTTCAATTCGGTTCAAATCGGGTCTTTAAAACCCCCACCCTGTAAAAAGTATAAATTTACCCCAATGTTGCAGATTTAACAAGTTTGTCTTTTTGCTAAAACATCTGATTACATTATCTGCTCTCGATTGCGGTGTTAGTTACATCGGTAGATATTCGGATTGGGAAGATAATAATAATTAACATAATCAAAATAGATTGCTTGTCCAACTCATTTATTACGCGCAATTTTATAAAAAGTCATAGATGGGTTTAAAAACGAATATTAATATCCTTGATACACTTATATGATGATCGTCGAAGTAAAGATTAACCTATCATTTTTACGAACTGCAGTTTTATATTGATAGATTAGTTGGATATCATTTATGGTCTAGACATTGTTTCAATTATTTCATTTCAGTAAAACAATATTTTCCTTCGAATATATTTTGTTATATGAATTGGAAATGATAAAACGAAATCACAAAACCAAACCACAGCTTGGTACAATACATAATTCAGTGTTATATGGAAGATAAAAATAATAATAATACATGAGATTTGTAAATCGCACTTTCCATCTTGATTAGATGCTCAATGTGCTCCAGAGCAGAACAACAAAACTATTTGCATATATGTAACTATGAAAAACTTTCCTAACGCATTTAGCTTAAATGCTTAAACCCAAGCAAAAGTATGTTTTTGAAAGCTACTGACGTGTTGTATGGAATGGGTACTTAGCGAGTTAATTATCACTTGCCGACAAAGCAAGAATGGAGCTATACAAACCCTCTTTTCTTTTATTAAGAATTTTAGCGGGTGCTCACGCAAACGCTAACTATCAAACCTAACTTCTTTTCGGGGAACAAAGGAGTTAGTCGAGCCAAGTTGAAGAATAAAAGCCCGTCCGGGTTCACCTCTATACAATATAGTCGAAAATCCCTTTAATCATCACGCTCGATATCCCCCGCTATATTTTCTCTTTCTCTCCCTTTCCCCTCCTTTTACCCCCCCCCCCATTTATTCACTCTTTTCCTTCTTGCTCCCCTTCATATTTTTCTCCTTTTCCCTCCTGCTGTCCCTGTATATATTTTTCCCTTTCCTTCTTTTTTCCCTTTCCTTTATCCCTTCTGTTCCCTTCCCCCCCCTTCCTTTTCTGTGCCCCCTTTCACTCCTTGATTTGTTTCTCCCCTTTATTTTCTACTGCTTTCCCTTCCCCTTCTTTTGTAATACCCCCTCCGTTATATTGCGAAACAACAGTTTCTTGTATTCTATAGTATGTATAAGTAGCTTAATTTAACATAGCATTATATGTTGGGAAGAGAGAATGAGTAGTTTTATAACTAAACGGTAAATGAAAATAAATTTGATGATGAGAGGTGCATATGAAAATGATGTCCACAGATAAACATCGGGAAAAGATGAGAGCTAGTGGTTGAGATAGATAAAGGTAAATCAGGAAGGGGATAAAAAATTATGAAAATTAGAGAGGGGTTCCAGTATTTTGATAAGAATAGTCGTATCCTTTTTTTTCCCTTTCCTTGTTTCTTTTCTTAGTCCCTTTCCCTCTCTCTTTCTCGCCTTCAGTAACTTTTATCCCTGCTATTTCATCTTTCTCAATTTTCCCTTCCTTTTTAATTTCTCACCCCTTATTCCTTCTCTTTATCCTTCTTTCTTTTATTTGCCTTCCACCTTCCCTCTTTTCTTTCTATCTCACCTTCGCTTTTTTTCATCACCTCTGTTTTCTTTCTCTCTAGGTTCTTCTTCTTGTTTTAATTTCCCCCTTCCTTATCCCTTCTCCATTTTACCTTTTCCCTCTTTCTCTTCTTCACCCCCCCCCCCCTCTATTCTCTTTCTCCCCTTTCCCCTTCTCTCAGTCCGGGCTCCCAGTTTTCTATTTCTTTTATCAGCCTCTTATTACATTTTGCTTCCGATTTGAAAGATAGTTTTCGAAAAGTTTTAGTGTTACAGTGCCGGCCGCGGGAAACGTCACAGTGCCCCGGGGATAGACGCGGGCGGTTCCCTAGGGCAATAATTTTCTAGGGGAGTGGACGCGGGCGTCTTCCCGCGTCCGCTCCCCTCAAATGCCCGCTACGGGCTACCGCGTCCGCCCTAGGGGGCACTGTGACGTTTCCCGCGGCCGGCACTGTAAGTATCAGTTACATACACATAAAATTTCAAATCGTTTCGTTGAACAGTTGCGGAGAAATTGCACTCTTTGTGAGCGTAACGGACATGACACAAAATGGACGAAGCATTTTTACCTCCTATTGCTTATCAAAATTCCTGTGAATTCTTAGATTGCATGCACCTGAAACTGGTGTTAATTTAACCTTAAGATCATGCTCTATCCATAAAATGGTGTTTAACAACAGTTTTGCAGTGCATTCTGTATTCCTAGCTCAAAATGTAGCGTAACGGACATACAACGCTGTTTACTTGTTTACTATATGAACCTTACATTAATTCAGTTCAGTTCAGTTCGTATTTATTTCATCTCTAAAAAACAATGAGTACATATTTGCATCAAATATACACATCAAGTATACAGATTAATAATAGAACGAATAAATCATACAAAAATAACTTAGGATAGATACAATGATATAATTTGGCCTATAGAAGAAATGAAATAGGAAGACTTAAAATAAAGCCAGCAATGGCCTTGTGAGATAAAGTCTCCTTAACTATCAAATGCTTATGTGGAGGCTATACTTTGCATATTATAATAAAAACAAATATATATACATAAAAAACAAAGGTGACATAAAGGTTGAAGGATACATGTATATACAAAAAATGATAAGTAACACGTGTTTGAGAAAATCCATAGTGTGGATATAAAATTGCAGCAAAGCTGCTAAATTAGACATATTTTGCAGTAATTTTGAAGTAAAGTATTGTTTTAATCTTCTTTTAAAGAGGGATAGAGATTTGCATGACCGAACAAAATTAGGTACAGAGTTCCAGATTAAGGGGAAATTAAAACGTATAGCTTTTTGTACAAAGGTTTTTCCTACTTTCCATAAATGAAATAAACTACTCTTATGTGTGTTGTGATAGTGTACAGTATTATTAATACAAAACATTTTACTAATCTTGTTTGGCAACTTTTTTGTGAAGTAGAAAAACCCTAATATTGCTACTTGATATTGATAAAGATGAAAAATATTCAAAGTATTCATTTTATGAAATAAAGGTGCAGAGGGTGAAAGATAATGACTGCTGGTACATATACGAATTGCTCTTTTTTGTAATTTATAGAGTTTATCTAACTTGGTCTTACTACAGTTACCCCAAACAGCAATACAATAAATAATATGAGATAATATCAAAGAATTATAAATATAGAATAAGGCAGATTTAGGAAGGTAACTTCTTAACTTGTACATAATTCCAGTACATTTTGATACTTTCTTATTTATGTAGTTTACATGTGAATCCCAATTCATATTTTCATCGACCTGAACCCCTAAAAAGCAAAGAACTTGAGATTTAGATAGCTGATTGGAATCAATACTTAGAGCGAGATCATTACATATATTACTCGAATTAAATCTGTTATGAAAACAGATGAATGAGGATTTATTTATGTTTACCACCAGTTTGTTTGCTTTAAACCATCGGGATACATGTTTTAATTCAGAATTTATGTTTTCATTTATATTTTCAAAATCAGGTTGAGTGTAAAAAAGTGTTGTATCATCTGCTTACATAATGAACTTGAGTTTACTGGATGACATTACAATATCATTAGAATAAATAAGAAAAAGTAATGGACCGAGTATTGAACCTTGTGGAACTCCATGTTTAACTAAGCTATAAGTAGATGATGTATTCTGAAAATGTGTAAATTGGTAACGATTGTATAAGTAATCTTTAAACCATAAATATGGAAGCCCACGTACACCATAATATTGTAATTTGGATAATAAAATATTGTGATTTACTATATCGAATGCCTTAGAAAGGTCAATGAATATTCCTACTCCAAACTTATTAGTGTTCAATGCTGATACTACTTTATCCTGAAGATCTATTAAAGCATGACATGTGGAATGGTTACTTCTAAATCCGTACTGGCTTTCAGTTAGTATGTTATTAAGCATTAGGAATGAGTATAAACGATTATATATACATTTTTCTAGAATTTTTGAGAAGCTTGGTAAAATTGAAATCGGTCTATAGTTTTTGCAAAAATGGGGGTCTTCTTTCTTATAAACAGGGACGATCTTCGCAATTTTCAATTTATCTGGAACATTACCTGATGATATAGACATATTAAATATATAGCACAGAGGTTTTACAATGGAATATATGACTCTTTTTACAATGTTTATATTAATACTGTCGAATCCACATGAATAACCCTTTTTTAGTGATTTGGTTATTTCTACAATCTCTGATTCAGTAATAGGTTTTAAAAATAGTGAGTTATTAAATGAGTTATTTAAGTATACATTATAATCATTAGTTTCAGCAATATTCTCAGACGATCTTAAAATATTGGTACAACAATTTACAAAAAAACAATTAAATTCATTGGCGATATGCTGTGGATTATCAATTTTGTTATTATTACATGTAATATATTTTGGTAGACTATGTTTGCGCTTACAGAGTGACACATGACACAGGAAGCGTAACGGACATGAAAGTTTCGTCCACTTTTTGTAAGCGAATATAATTATTTTATTACAAGATATGGTACAAGTCTAATTGTTTACATGTTAAGGCTAGAGGTTAGAGACACATATCATAACTGGTAATCTGTAATATCTCTTATTATTTTGCAATTTGAGAGGGGGTCTTTTTGTACAATATTTATAAAACAAAAAATATTTAGAAAAAATTATTTTACACCGGTTAACAACAGTTAATGAATATTTTCCAGTTACTACCATGCTCCACACCTAATTAAAGGAGAAAAAGTTGATAGAAAAGATTATTTTTTATTCATGCCCTAATATTTGATAATATACTAGCGTAACGGACATGACACCCTTACAAAGTGAACTTAATCAGTACTTCTTAGTTTGAAAATGAAAGAAATATGAATAATGAATGTAATTATGTAACAGCAAAGTACCTTTACTAACACTCTAAAGAAAAATATGTAGATATAATTGGCAGGTATCATTAATTTAATAGCTATAGCCTACATGATAATTTTATATAAAATACAATGTTTATCGTACCACTACGACACACTGAGAAGACCAACTCTCAGTTTTTGTGAGAAGAAAACAAAATTTACCAGACCTGTATAAATCCAAGATGAACATATTATGGAATGTATTGTATGATAAAGAACATGTACTAGTATTAATGTCAGTTTTAAGATTACAAAAAATGGTATTAAAATTTAATAGCAGTACCTGGAAACCGGTCTTTCATTATCGATTATGTATGAGTTGAAAGGTAATCGGAATGTTTGTAAATAGCTTCTGAGATTTTTTTTCATTCAAAATATAAACTATCATCCTGAGTATAATCATCCTTTCATCAAGTCTTGGATGTTCTAAATCTTACAATCTTGCTTGCTGACAAATGTGGCTGTATCTAATTTCGTTGTATTGTCCGCGCTGCTTGTGTACAATTGAAGATACATCATTCAAATCGTGATTATGGCTGACCAAAATACTATGATGACATAATTTATTGATCGCGCCACATTCTTTCCACGGCCCCTTTGCTTTGTGATACTGCAAAGAAGTGCCACTGTAGATTCATGGATTCATAGAGCTACATCATGAAACACAGATATCCAAATACAAACTTGCTTTTAAATGTGATCCCATGCCATCACTGAAGAAGTACATGTAGAGGTTGGTGAAAGTCAGATACTTTGAAGTAATATCATCAATGATCATGAATTCACAAGTTGGAGTTTTATCATGCTCCAAACTGTCAGTGCAAGAACCTAAGATAATCAAATGTTTGTTCAAACACGAATGATGCAGATTGTGATCTGAGTATGTTGCCAGATCTAGCTGCATCTAATCCTAATATTATGTGGCATACCGTTAATTCTCAGAAAAATCTACCAGAACAAGAGCTGAACTTTCATCATTCACCAGTTTCTAAAAATAGCTTGAATGATATGCAGATTCTAGGAAATATTACATTCAGCTATCCTCAAACAATTGAGACTAACCTCAGTCTGTGACACTGAGCCTAATATTTTGTTTTTGTAAATGTTGCCATTTGCCATATATAAGGCGTCATGTCCGTTACGCCATTTTTATGAAAATGAGAAGTGGTAAGGGAAAATGATTGCTACACATGGTAGGGGGTTTAATTCTAACATAGAATCTGAATCTGCAGTACCTTTAGACAAATTTCCTGTAAGCTGTGATAACTTTAAGTGAAAAACGTAACGGACATGACACTGATAATGGTAAAGAAATCACACAAATCTGAAGACAGATTTCTGTAAAATTGATGAATGGCATAAAATTTAACGATTATTTTCTGTTGATTTAAACATTAATCAACTATTCAAAAGTTAAAAGAGACCTCTGGGACCTTGTTTGCTTTTAGTAGAGACAGGAAAGATGAATTGTTTAAAAATAGCCACATTTTTTACATTTTGCAATATACTATTCTATTTTTTGATGATGGAAAAAACTACAAAATTTTATCAATATTGCGATTTTTCTATTGGAAATTGAGACTTTATAGAATACTTTTTAAGAAAATTTGACTGCTTGAGTGAAATCTGAAACTTCATTTTTTCTCTAAAGTGAACATTTTCCATGGAATTGCCCATATGTTCAAATTATGATATGGTAATGGAGCCATATACTTTTCTGAAACTTTTCATGGTGAAAATAATGAATGAACATAAATGTTTTTATTATTATACCAATGTTACCAAAAAATGTTGGTCATTTAATGATGTAATGAATATTCATGAGTGCATAATCATTATTTCGAGATGAGGCAGGTATTATAGGCCGTGGGCCGAACGACCAAAAGTGCTTTTGTTTTTAACTTTTGCTTCAATTAACCCTGAGGTATTTTTGATTTATTGAAAAAACGAAAAATAATACATTGATTATGAAATGGCTTGTTCCCGTAGTATATCTGCTGCAGTTAGCAAAATATGTTTTTTAGAACTCCGGTTTCGTCATGCTACCCATTTATTGTACGAGCCGCACATTTACACATGCGCACTGCAATTGCACAGCGGGGAAATGTGAGCGCTCCAGTCGAATTTCGACCGATTTGGTCAGTAATAAACGGTATTACTATTTCTACTCTCATAATATCGTATCCCTAGAAATCTTTATGGACGTCAGTCGCCTACCTTTAGTTGTAAATCATCGCAATATAAGAATAATCTATAATAACATCCTCAAATTTACCAAAACAGTCGAGAAAATTATTGTTTCGCGTGTCGAACTGAAACTGAATATACAAGCAGAAAAAATTGCGTTGCCAATTTAGCTGTATACACATATCGTTAGTAGTGCGCTGTGCTGCGGGTCTGTATTATGCATTATGATGAAAATATGTATTTATAAACTGTTTTAATCACACCAAACACTTGAAACGGACATATAATTAGTCTTTATAGAATTCTGGTATAGCATAACATTTCGCCGTGGACTTATTGATAGCAATTCCTTTTTCAAGTGACAAGATATATTCCATTAAAGAAGAAGGCATATCGCCCTTTTCATATAAATACATTTGTCTAGTCCTGCCTCTTCGTGTTTCTGTGTATGTGTAGTTGAAGAGAGAGTGAGAAATGAGAGATTATATAGTGGAAAGCGAAATAGAGACAAGGAAAAAATGGAAAGATAAATGTCCGTAAAATTATTCCAGGATGAAAGGGCTGGGTCATATCTTTCAGTTTACTAAAGGATGATGAAACAATTTTGAATAATCATGATTATCGTGATAATCATAATGATAATAGTGATAACATTTATTGCTAGTTATAGATCATTGTGATCAAACTAAAATCCTCCAAATTTTTATCTATAAATATCTATCACTGCATTTAGTAAGATTGGTTCGATCTATTCCCTCTCACCGGCAGAGGCCCACCTGATGAATCACAACTGATCCCTGACGAGCCACAAGTGGAAGCTCGTTTGAACTTGAAAAACTTTTTTTTTTAATTTGTTTTGCTTGTCATTTTTTTTCTGGTATGAAATCCCTTATTTGTGGTTGAAGACCTTTTTTTTTTCTTTCCTTTTTTATGTTCGTCTTTTTTTTCTGGAACGAAATCCTTTATTTGTGTTTGAAGACCCTTTTTATTTTTTGTTTGCTTGTCAAATTTTTGGGCAGAGGAATATGCCCTCCTCCCTTTGGCAAAGCCTAGGTACGCCACTGCACCCTTCTCTCTCTCTCTCTTCTTGTAATGTTCTACATTCTGAAAACAAATTGTAGTTTGTATCTACAATTCATACAAATCATTTTTCCCTCTTCCAATTCTTCCCTCCTCTTCTCAACGAAGCAAGCATTTTCCTTATCATTATTTTGTGGTCTGATATCAATATCCATCGGTACCGTAAGAGAAAGAAAATTGTAAAAATATCTGTTAACAAAATAATAAAAGGCATACGTTTTATATTCATCAGATTCTAAAAAATTAATTGATTATCATATCTTCTTTGTCAAATCATATTTTGCAATTGAAATTATTACAGTTACTAGAAGTATATGGTTGTGTTATTAGGAAAACTGAATTTTTTATCAGGGGCGGATCCAGGATTTTCCGAGAGGGAGGGGGCGGGGCAAGTTTTTGGAGAAAAACTTTGACAAGCAAAAAAAAAAAATCAACCACAAATTTGGGATATTTCGTACCAGAAAAAAAAGAAAAGGTTTTCAACCAGAAATTAAGAAAATTTCGTACCCGAAAAATTTGACAAGCCAAAAAAGTTGCTTTACATTGCTTCTCAAAGGGGGTTGGGGGAAGTGCCCCCTGTGCCCCCCTCTGGATCCGCACCTGTCTTCCATTGAACTTACCAAAATTAATATTATGCATTTACATTTATTTTTCCCTCGTTCTCCGCCTTTATTTTTCTTTAGTATATTCTCATATTTCTCTCTCACCTCTCACCCCCTCAACTACACACAGACACAGAAACACAAAGATGGAAAGGTAGAGCCAGGAAAAATGCATTCATAAAAGGACATAATCTGCCTTCTTAAATCATATTTATGGAATCTATACATCTTTCCACTTTTATAAATACAAATTTTCACCATATTAGCGCAATTTGAATTAACAAACGACGCACTACGTACGATCTGAGTATACAGCTAAATTGGCAACGCAAAATTTTCTGCTAGTATATTCAGTTTCAGTCCAACAAGTGAGTCTACATTTTTCTCGACTGTTTCGATAAATTTGAGGATATTATTATGGAATATTCATATATTGCGATGATTTGCATCTAAAGGTAGGTTGTTGACATCTAAACAGATTTTCAAAGATACATCACATTGACTCTCTGATTAATAATAAGGCTCAATCCTGACCGATTTAGACTCGAAGTTCGGATGTCGCGAGCGCGCACTTCTCTGCTGTGTGCCAAAGTGCTATGGCAGTGCGTGTGGCTAAATGCGGCTCGTACAGTTGTTAGACAGCATGATGAAACCGGAGTTCCGAATTACATATTTCACTAACTGCAGCAATATAACTGCGGGAACAAACAATTACCCAATCAATGTATTTTTCCCTTTCTTTCAATATATAAAAAAAACCTCAGGGTCCAACTGAAACGTTTTGACACGATAAACGCCCACGGCCTAGTACGGCAGCGTTGGTCCAATGTTGGTCCAACGTTGGGTAACGTTCATCAAACGTTGATCCAAAGTTGATGGAAAGCTGATTCAACTTTAGTCTGTTAGTCCAACAATGGCGTGAACGTTGATTCAATGTTTGTCTCATATCGGTTCAAAGTTGGTGTAACGTTGATTCTTCATTGGACTAATTTTAAGCAAATCCAACGATGCGCCATTTCCATCAAACACTTTTCAACACTGTGTCAAAATCATCTGAAGCAACAACTATTATAACAGGTTTTCATTTCTTTTAATTCTTTCTGTTACAAGTCTCTTCACGTTATTTAGATGAATCAAAAGTATTATGTGTGGTATTATTGAGGCCTTTGTAGGAATAAAAAAAAATTACAACCTCTTTTTCTCAAAACAAGACTAGTATCAAACATAGGCATATGAAATAAGAATTTAGATGTATTATAATTTCTTGTGAGTTGGAATCTTTTTTTCTGTCTACGATTGTCTGAGGACTCGGTATACAATGCCAATCGCAACGTCAGCAATCATCACAAAAACTGACATATGTAATTGCAATCTCTCGGTATTAACAAAATCTAAAAAGGAGGTCGTGTAACTTGGTTTCACTCAGAGTAACGTAGCTACTGCCTACTGTAACTTACGAACGCCTCTTTTTGACTAATATACATTGCAGGCCGCAGGAAACGTCACGCCCGAGCATGCAAACACCCTAGGGTTCTTTTGCGTCTAACCGACGATATTCAAGGGGAACGGACTAGGGTGTTTAGCCGCGCCTGCAATTTCCCGCTTGTTCTATAATATTGGCCGTGCCCGCACTTTCCCTAGGGTACCCTTGCATTATGTGCATGTACTTTGGTTAGCTTGTGATAGACCATTCTGCTTTTAAACTAGAGTAATCGGAATCTATTGTAGATGAATGTTTAATTTTAGATGTTATTTGTTTTCTTTTCTTTCATTCCTTAATTTCTGTTTTCCCTTTTAATTCTTTTTCCTTGTTCCTTCTTTCTTTTTCTTCCTTCTTGCTTCCTCCACAGTAAAATCGCTGTTACACAAAATATCGCTGTATAAGAGGAGCTGTATATTTTTTTGAACAGCACATGTTTAAGTTTTGATAAATATCTATATAAAGCACGGCGAATTGACTTGTTTAAGGTCCATTCGAAGGAAGGCTTGAACAGGGTTGTACAAGATATCGGCACATGACGTAAAGCGCATGCGTACGCGTGCGCAGTGGTCGGAAGATGGCGTTGAGTCTGATCGACTCGGAGACTGCTGCAGTGCACTGGAAAAAATCGTGTTTAATTTCCCTTTTAGAAAATGAATGATTTGGGGGTGACAAACCTGCTTCAGGAGTGGGACTTCCCACATTTCGTTCCAATCTTTAGAGGTAAATTCAATGATTGATTTCGAGTGAATGTTCATGAATAATCTCAATTGTCAATGCATTGTTACCGTTGTTGCAGTCCTTTTATTGTGTGTGCATGTACCTGTGTAACTCTATATGAATATGATCGCCAAGTCTGCGCACCTAACGATTAGAGTTAAGATTTAAGATGAATTTCTAGATATTTCACAAAGTCTTTCAGTTGATGATATTTCTTATATTCTTATGAGGTAGAGTGCCAAATATCTCATAAAAATGTGAAAGAAATATATGATTTTAATAGATGATGGCTCGGCCGGCAGTCATGTTGAGATTGAAAAAAAAATGGTGCCCCATCATGTCTGCTCACCCATTCACTTTGCACGTGATTCGGAGATTTTGATGAGAAAGGCTGTATTTTTAGGGTGTCATGAGAAATGCCCAAATTTCTTCCGCCATTGTGAGTCGGATTTTGCAATAAATATCTGTCTATGCATTGGATGTCTAAAGTTTGCATTGCGTATCTTATAGTAGAATTGCACAGATACGCGTGTGCGCAGACTTGAGCGAAGTTCTTGCAGGATCCACTCCACTTAATTACCACTACACCACGCTCCACTTAAACGAACTATGTGACTATGAACTCGATCTGATATTCTGAGTGACAAAAGGTGGGATTTTATGAGGGGAAAATATGAAGTTCATGCAACATCACGATCTTTAAAAATAAAACTTATATTCTTACTTTACACAAAGTTTCACTTTTTTCCATGTTTCTATTAGTCTCAAAATTGGTGATTTTAATTAGATCCAACATGAACTATGATTTATTTATTTATTTTTATTTATTTATTTATTCATTGCAACCATGACGGTTGGATTATTGACAATTCAAAGAAGTACAATTAAATACACGATTACATATGAAATAAATATAAAAAACCAGTGAGAAATTTGTAACAGTATACATTGTACATTAATACCAAAACCAAACAGGAAATAGGGAATAATCAGTATAAGAAGGAAAACGGAATATGAAAAATAAGCAGGGAATGAAATCAAGAATATCTATTCAAAGTTGACAAAATACTCACACGAAAGAGGGTGTGGGGGGGGGGCAAACAACCTGAACCGCAATTCCTAATAATGGTCAAACCAGATCATTCAGAATAAATTAGGATAGGTAATAGATAATTCGGATGGGAAGAAGAAAGAAATGGGGGAAGAGCAATGAGGAATATGAGGAAGGAGATAAAAAGAAGAAAATGCAGAAGAAAAAGAAGGTGAATATGAAGAGAAGCAGAAGAAGAAGAAAAAGAATAAGAGAGAAAAAAAGGAAGAAGAACTAGAAAGAGGAGGAGGGAGTACGAAAAGGGGCAAGGGGTCAAAAAGGAGTCGGAATGAGGAAAGAAAGAAAAAAAGAGGTGATGAGAGAGAGAGAAGAGAGGAGGAAATGGAAGTATAGAGAATGAACCTGGAAGATATTGCACATTGTATCACTTTCAAATATACAGACTCAGCACTATAGCGAATCGAACGCAATATTTAAATATAAAAATATATTAAATGTATGACATCGAGAGAGTGCTTGATCCTTCCAACAGAGTAATAAAGAAACTCATGGTCTAATGCGCGAGAGACTATTCTTGCTATTGAAGATTGTACAGACACCAGGGAATAAAACTCTGTTTGTACCTCTTTGTTTTACACATTGGCAAGGGGAATTGTTTTCTGTTCCTAAAATCATACTTATACTCCTTCTTTGATGGAAGGAGGTTATTCAAGATGTGATCTGAATTTTGCGATTGGAGGAATAGCTTTTGACACATGATTTTCCTACGGTCAGATAACAATTCTAGGTTTAATTCTTTGAGTGCCTCAGTGTACGATAATTGTGGGTTGATAATACGTATTGCTCGTTTTTGTACAGATTCCAGTAATTGCGATTGTTCGTTTGTTAACCCCATGAAATACTTGGCAGGCATACTCAAGAACAGACCGTATACAGGATTTGTAATACATACATACATAATTCATTACTAGAAAGGCCGGCTCTGCGTAACTGAACCAGGAGGAATAGCCGTCTTGCAGCTTTGGAATAAACTGCATCAGTATGGGTATCCCATTTCAACCGATCATTTCTCCATATTCCTAACAACTTTGTTTCACTTACACGATCCAGCATTACGCAATCAATGGTTAATGCGTGTGTCATATACATCTTAGTAAAGTTGATCACCATTTCTTTAGTTTTCTTTGAGTTTATATGCATGTCATTCTTATTCGACCATAACTCCATTTCATCCAACGCACTCTGGAGTGTATCTTGGTTCCTAACGTTACACACATCATAGATAGTAGTATCTACATATTTGACTAGGGGAAAATTCAGATTCAAATCAGACAACATAATAATAAACAGGCGGGGGCCAAGTTTGGTCCCCTGGGGTATACCTCCATAACAGCATGACCAATCAGATGTAATTTGACCTATATTTACTCTTTGTTTTCTTTGACACAAAAATGAACGAATCCAATTGACAATTTTGTGACTTATACCAATGTTAACAAGTTTATCAATAAGAATCTTGTGGTTAATTCGGTCAAAAACTTTTTGGAAGTCTACTAGTAACACTCTAATGGCTTGTCTCTTAGCATCCGTTTCCTGGTACCAGTGATGACACAGATCAATGAGTGCTAAGGTGGTAGAGGAGCTTGGAACGCTCCCAAACTGGTTCTTATGATGAAGATCCTCACACATATATAATTCGCTGCCGATGATCGCATGTGGATGCGATATGCGCGAGGTACCGGGTCCGGTACAAGCTCGGACCGGGCCGTCCTCAAGCACATTATATAGCCTAGGTGTAATGTAGGCCTGGCTAGATCTAGGTCTAGTCAACTTTATTCAATTTTGTACGTCTACATATGTGTATGTTAAACCCCATTAAAATCTAGGTCTATACTATAGGTCCAAACCTAGATCTTAATCCTGGCCTAGCTAGGCCAATAGTCCTTTATTATAGGCCAGCCTATTCTATACTATAGCCTAGGCCTAGCGAGGACAGGCCTACATGCAAATAGCAACAGATCTAAATGTTAAATTGTAGCTACAGGAGGGGGGCGGTGCGATTCTTGCTATTAAGTTGCAGATGTATGTACAGCTTGTGAATGATCAGAAACTAATTTTGAATCTGAGATACAGGAATTACATTTAGGTTGACTTCATGTAAATTCCCCACTGTGCACGGGGGATTTTTTTTATTGAGAATTTGTACAATTTATTTCTTTAGTTCTATATAGAATAGTCAGATAACTTGTGTGATAATTAATGTTACTATTCTTCATCTTTGATTAATGTTTATTACCGTTTAATGTTGCAGAAGATGAGCACGAAGAAGACACCTACTGGATGTAACATTACTCATCACCTGACAACATTATTGTTAATGTGACGAACCTCGGTACCGAGATATGAGTTGACTAGAGGAAACCCGCGACCAAGCACAGCAGAAATTCCTGACAAATATCTACAGCTTTTGGGAATGGTAAAATAACTTGATTAAAATAGTGCAGTGGATTCGCATTATGAAAAAAATAATTTTAAATTTAATTGGTCGAAGTTGAACAAAGCATTTTTTTGGATATGAATTTCTAAAATTATTTTATTTCTTGCTTGAGAATATAGTGCAAGATTATAGGATCACTTGCTCTGCCTCGTCATTAAAAATTCAGTTGCATCTTAGTTGTCATAATTATATGATTAGTGGAAAAGTTGTTTTGAAATCCGATTTGAAAGATTAAGTTATATATTCTTCCCATGTAAGTCTATCTTTGGCCTGGGGGATACTAAAATCACATTCTGGCTATGCTTGTCATCCTAAACGAGATGAACTGATTTAATATACGCATTGGTCATTCTGATAAAAGAGAATCTGTTAACGGCTGCTTGTAATTATCCGTAAAGGGAGGTGTTGCTTATTTCTACAATTAAATAGTGCGAGCGCGAAGCGTGCGCTGTTAATATTGACTTTTCTACCTGAAGAGTGGAAGTTCTAAGCAATTTTTTTTGTCATGAAAAAGTTGAATCTATACATAACCAATTGATGCGAGCGCAAAGCGCAAGCGGAAAATGTGAGATTTGTAGGAAAATTATGAGTGGATATGGATCACAGTTAAAAAGGAGCTGATATGTTTCATTATTACTGCTTTGAGTTTTGAGATAGGGCCGGGACATATAAACACAACAAAAAGTAAGTCCCCACTAAATCAAATTGCTGTAACTTTTGAACCGAATTACTTTGAGATAAGATATTTCATGGGTGGTTTCCTAGACTCATTAAGCAACTCCTGAGGGGAAAAATGAGATTGATCGGTTGAGTCATGCATGAGTAATTACAGATTGAATTAAAAATTATCATTTTTGAAAGTCACAAGAGTCTTTTTCAGATTGTGCAAATACAAAGTTGGGCAAAAATTGTTTTTAGGTGAATTTTATGGTGCAATGCTGTTTTAATTTCAATCATTTAACCACTTAAGACCATTTTTTTTATACCGTATGTTCATGGTTGAGTGAGCACGATGTATTGCAGGGTAGTATCTTCTACAACGTGTTAGATCATGTTAAAATTTGAAAATGTTGATGGCTCCCCCGATTATAGGCCCCTCCCCCATTTAAAATCCACTACTGACCTGTCCGTACATTCAACTGACCCTGAGAAATTGTTAGGAAAAGAATACATTTTAGTAGTATAAAAAGTATTCATTCTTAAATTTTCGAATGTGCTCGCTCAACCATGAAAATGGTTAAAGTTCGGAAAGTTTTTGGTGATAGAAATGATGGATGATAAAAACAACAGCAATTAAAGACACATTTGAAACCAAATTTGCCCCAATATTCACTTTATTACCCTTTAAAATGAGTCTGTGACATTGAAAATACCAATTTTCCCACTTTGATGCGTGCTCACTCATCCATGAATAAACAGATCGATTTCATTTTTGCACAGAATTCTGCCCATAGGTTGATAAACATTACTGCCAAACGACATTGCTAAAGACAGCCTTGAAAAAAAGTTCCACCATATTGAATAAGGGGTTACGTATGCTTAAACATATGCACCCATAATGTACACAAGTCTATGAAAGAGGAAGTCAAAATTTTAACAAATATGAAAAAAGGATTTGCTTCATGGACGGTTTTTGTTACTTCTGCCAACAGTTATTTCATGAAACTTCGCACATGGCTTCAGAGTAACACTATCCAAAAGGTGCGCACACCAAAATAACCATTCGATATGGTACAGAGTGGGGCCAAGGCCTTGAACTTTCTTCTCATTTGCATAATTTTCGAATATTGTGTGCTCACTGATGCATTAAACATCAGGATTTTCATAAAAATCAAATCAAATGAACTGTGCAAGGAGTTTTGTGACAGATATCCATAGTTACAAATTGCATTTTTTCCAATAACGTAAAAAAGAGCTAATCACATTCCACATGTTCATTCAAGCGTAAATGTTTTTATTGATAGAAATGTGTAAAAATCCAATTATAGCAAATTTGGACTTGAGTTTATTCAACCGTGAAATTTAGCTAAAAAATTGTATCGTCTTTTAGAAAGTACCTTTTACAAGCCTTCTGACTATTTTTCATGATGAGAATGTGGAATTAGTTCCAATAAAATGGAATCAAAGTCATGATATTTTGCTTTTGACTTTTGAAAAAGTGACATTTTTGCCTTCTGACAGTGCTTACTGAAGCATGACTGAAGCATGACGTAAGATACGTCCACAGCATTTAATCAGAGGGTAGCCTATAAAATTACCTACACGATCATGTAAAAATAAATCAAAAACTCGCATTCGTTCGGAAATTATTGATGTTTGTTTAGGGGGGGGGAATTATTTTGTTTGTTGTGTATATATCATATTTAAAGCACTTTTGTAATTATTTGGAATTATTATTTAAATTTTCATAACTCACCAATCAAAATGCGAGCGTGCAGTGCTAGCTAATACGTTTTCACAATCTGACATGAATAGGGATACTTTGATAACTAAACTGGAATACAGGAAAATAATATTTACCCGACAAATAAAATTTTGTGAGCGCGGCGCGGGAGCAGAAAATGTTAATATTCAGACAACAACAAAAAATTACAGAACACTTATTGAAAATGAAAGTTCGATTTCCGAGTTGAAATATGTTATGTATATTGACTTCAAAATTTGATATTTTAATTTCCATATGTGTAAATCACCTAAAAGGCAATGCAAGCGCGAAGAATGATCGAAAATTTTACATAATGACATGAAATATTTTTTTTTTAAATTGTTTTCGAAGTCTTTCCCTCATCTTATTAGATGGTCTGTCTATGACAGATCACCTCTTAATTTCGTCCGAATTTTCTTTATTATTTATTTTTCGCACCTATGTTTGTCGCCAACTTTTCTTAGAATTGGCGGAATAAATTATGCATTTTTTTTGTCAAATATAAAGTCTATCATAGAGACGGCATACTAAGCTTTTCAAGGTCATATGATCATGATGACGTCATCTACGCACCATTTTGTAAAATTCTTAATTTGATCATATCTTCATTATCAATTATAAAAAATTAACAATATTTACATCACATTAACTTCAGGTCAAGGTTCAACTGTCAATGTCATCAAAGGTCATGTAAAGGTCATGACGTGCGCATAAGCGCGCGTCAAAGATAACAAAAAATCCTCCAAGTGGCCTATGAAATTTTTTGAGTACATTTCAGGTCATTTTAAGCATTTCAAAAATTTGCGTGCACGCACGTATGTGCGCGCGTTTCCGCCGTAGCGCCTTAAAGCAACGCAGAAACACCATTTTTTTCATCATTGCATTGATAATATAATTCTGAGCAATTTGATACCGTATTTAGCTCTCTACGACCAATAATAACAAATTAACACCCGTTAAAGTTTGCAGCACGTGTGCGCGCGAGCAAACTATAGGCCATATATGGGCAAAAACCTGCCTGAAAATTCACTGTAGCTCTTTAAATAGTCCTTTGACCTCCAATTTTTTTTCATATATCGATAGAATATGAGTTGTAGATTTTATTTCATGTCACCATTGTCCCTGAATTATTACTTGACGTCATCAAAATGGCGTCGGAATTAAAAATATCAAATTTCCTTGTTATGACGTCATAACAATTATGCAAATTAGGCTCTAACTCCGTGATATTGGTCAATTTTCGCCCAATTTTCGATATCAACTTCGGTCTACCTTTTTATGACTTATTGCCTTTATTTTTCATTTTAATAAACGGATCATCCTAAAAAATTGCAAATGATAAAGCCATGTCATTTTTACTCATTTTGCGTGTAATCTCTATGGGACATGACTTTTTCTCAAAACTGGATTCGACATTCCTCTATTTTGTGAGCCATATCTCCTTTTTTTTCTTGTCAGTTTTACCTGACCTTTTAGCATGTTGTAGCTGAGATCCTAAGCTTTCGTAGATGTTCCTCCATTTTTTATCAGATGCCGGATCATGCCGTTTTTTACTTGCAAAATTGGAATTGTATTTCTCAAAAATGCTTACGTGTATTCTCTATGGGGAATATCGTGGCTCAATTGATAACGCATTTGACTTGCTTTCTTAGGGGCGCAGGTTCGAGTCCTGGGGTAAACAAGATTTTTTTTCCATTTTGTTTTTCCTGTTCCCACCTCGTACATGATCCTTTTTGATAATTTAATGGTATAAAAGTTAAAATTGATCAAGATAAAACAGATTAAAATTACTTTTTTCATATCACATGCATTGTCATACATCAAACAGACCCTTTTCACAGCGCTTTATCATCTCCCGTCTTTCACAAGTATTCCATCATAATGAGCATTGTTATCATGAAGATCATATTGATCTGTATGAACATGGTAATAGTAATCATGATGGCGAGATTAAAGACAGACCACCTAATTCCTCCGCATGACGAATTAAAATCTAGTTTATTTAATCGTTTTCCTCCTATGTTTTTTCTCCTATTTTCCCTTTTTGGGTCTTTCTTTCCCTCCTTTTTTTGCTCCGCCAATAGAGGGAGGAGGAAGGGGCGGCCCCTCCCCCCTAGATCCAGCTCAGGGAAAATCTACCAGAAAGTATTAAACAAGCAGATTCAAGAGAGAAATTCAAATCCATATTAAAACTTTTTGGGGGGTTAAAAAGCCTTTCCCGCCGCATGTGAAGCCCCTCTATTCTTTACAGCCTGATGTGAATTGTGCAACTACTTTTTTTTTTGGTGAAATTCCTTCTTGATTTTTTCCTTAACGTTTAGATACATATTTTGTGCTTCACTTGTAAGTGGTATACAAATAATGTAAATTACTATTAATGTCTTGCGTTTCCCGATCTCCTTATCGATATCAATATTAATGAGAGAGCACTATATTATTCTCGCTCTAATGGAGGGGGGTGGGGGGTCAGTGTTCTATCAAGCGAAAGACGTAGGCATATTTGTGCATAAGTTCATATCATTGGTCTAATGACAAACAATCTGATGAATTCTGTTTTACATGTCGACGTTATTATAAAGATAATGCAAATGACAATCAATATGATTCAGGCGTACACCGCTTTAACTACGTGTTAACATGCATCCAGAAATTGGAATATCCGATGAATACAAAACGTACGTAACAGCAATGGCCTGCAGGTCGGACATTACAGCACTCTAAAATTAGAATAATCTCGTATTACAAATGTCAATGTTGCTAAAAATGCACACAAACTCATAACTTGATAGACTCTAGGGGATGATGTCGTTGATATAAAAATTGCATCGACCTCGATATGCATTTTTTTTTTACTGAATCGGACTTGACATCCCGCAAAATATTTTTCAAAATTAGATTGCCATCCATTCTCTTTCTTTTTAATCTACATATAATCTATGTATTTCAGGATCATGATATAAAAACCAATTTTAAAACAAACATGATAAAGAAAAAACGCGTCTCAAGTTATACAGAGTTCATTGCCACAAAATATACCAATCACCTTCGTTTGTTAATGTTTAATCATCAACATTATCACTGATATTATTATTCGTATCATCATGTCCGTTAATATCATTTCAAAGTTATGATTATCACCATCATCATTCATGATCTATTTCCAATCGTTCTCCAGTATCAATTTCATGTATTATATAATTGAAATATATATAAAAGATGCTTATGGTGATGCTGGTAATCATGAACATTAGATCCGTGATGCGAGAGAATTCATGCGATGTTACACGCTAATCGCTACTCGATGATGGTGAAAGAAATCTTTTAAATAGCACAAAATAAGTCGGGACGGTAGTTACTGCATACACGCTCTTTAATACGCTGTATTATTACAAAAGATTCCCCATCGGACGGGCCAACGGTCTTTTAAAGTAGGTTCATCTATTGAAATTACGACAGTAATCACGAGCGGATATGGGGAATTAAAGTCTGTGAGCGCCTCTCTCATTGTTTTCTGTGGCGAACTCGCTGAGCACGCTATTGTCATATATTGTCATATTGTCAAATATGATTCTCTAGTAATATACGGGTGAGTGATCTTGCTTTTTCATGATCATAAGCCTGGACAATGACTAAAGGACTGGTCACACCGCCCGTGCGTTGTAGTCCAGGATAGGCCCCATAGAAACTTGACCAAACCTTGTTTTTTTATATATACAATATTTTTTGATGGTTTCTTGTCAATTCGAGTGTGCTGATTACGAATCTGGATGATGCCACTCGTGTTACCTTGAGCATTTTCCCCAAATTGGCAAAAATCCAATATGGCCGCCAAAATATGCAAATTACCCCTGAAAATCCTAAAATTGTCCGCACATTGGCTATGGAATGCATGAAAGCGTGTGGCAGGAGTAAAATACTCTCTAAAAAAAAAAAATTGACATAATATTTATTTTCATGATATTCAAAATGGCCGCCATAGTCCATTGTATACTCTATCATGTACAATATGAATAGAGAAAACTAATTTTCACAAAAATAAGCACTAAACCGCAAAAAATCGCGATGTATGAACGAAGTAATATATGAAAATCATCATTACTAACGAGATATATCATGTATTATGTCATAAATGAGAACATTCCTGTATTTTGATATCCAAAATGGTCGCCACTGGCCCAAACAGTATTGCACTCAATGGCAATGGGGCCAAAAAATTCACGAGAGTGATCACTGAAATGCATATTATTAAGATTAAACGAGTGGAATACTGACTAAAAACACAATTGTTAACGAAATGTATCATTAATATGCCATGTATATCATGTTTGTTGTATTTTGATATTCAAAATGGCTGCCAAAGGCCCTAAAAGTATTATCCACAATGAGAAAGTGGGGCAAAGAAATCACAAGATTGATCGCTAAAATGCATATATATGTGATAAATGAATGGGATACTGTTTAATAACATATTTTCTATCAAATTATATTATTTAGGTTTAAAGTTTGTGTTAAATACTGTATTTTTAGTTTAAAAATGGCCGCCAGTGACATTAACAGTATTATGCACAATGCAAAGTGGGAAACCAATATTCACAGGAGTGAACACCATAAATGCAGGTATTAGTGATCTATGAGTAAAATATTGTCTGAAAACATGATTTCTATTAAGAGATATCATTTATTTTGCCAGTTAGGAGATTAATACTGTTATTGTAAAGTCAAAATTGCCGCTACAGGCCCTTACGATATTATGCACAATGTGAATGGGAACAAATTATTTCAACAGAATTTGGCTTTGCTTGGCCAAATGGTGATGTATGAGTGAAAACATGATTTATAACAAAATATATCATATCTTGTATGTAATTTAGGTGATAAATACTGTATTTCAACATTCAAAATGGCCACCAGTTTCATAATGAATATTATGTACAATGGCAATGGCCGGGACAAAAAAAATTGACAAGAGTGAGCAATAAAATGCATATTATTAAGATAAACTAGTGGAATACTGACCAAAAACCATTTATTTATATGCCATTTATTTGATAAATGCTGTATTTTGACATTCAAAGTGGCCGCCATATTTATCATGTACAATGCGAATGGAGAAACTAATTTTCACAAGAGTGAGAATCGTAAAATGCATATGACTGTAATATACGAGTAAAATGTTGTCTTAAACATGATTTCTAACTAAATACATCACATATTGGTTGTGGAGGTAATAAATGCTGTACTTTGAAACAAAAAATGGCTACCATAGGTCCTAAAAGTATTATGTACATTGTAACATTAGACATATAATTTTGACAGAATTTGGCTTTGTATGACTCTAAATATTGCCTATAATTGTGAATTCTGATGCAAGGGTGAAATATTGTCTAAAACCATGGTTTCTAACGAGATATATCATAATGTTGTGTATTTAAGGTGATAAACACTTTTTAAATCGAAAATGGCCACCATAGGCCCTTATTGTGTAATATACAATTTGAGTGTAGACAAATAATGTTCACAGAAAGGGCATATGGCAGCCATTTTGAATGTTGAAATACAGTATTTATCACCTAAATTACATAAGAGATGGTATATTTTGTTATAAATCATGTTTTCAGACGACATTTCACATATACACCACCATTTGGCCAAGCAAAGCCAAATTCTGTTGAAATAATTTGTTCCAATTCACATTGTGCATAATATCGTAAGGGCCTGTAGCGGCCATTTTGACTTTCAAATAACAGTATTTATCGCCTAACTGGCAGAATAAATTATATCTCTTAATAGAAATTATGCTTTCAGACAAATTTTTACTCATAAATCACTAATAACTGCATTTCTGGTGCTCACTCCTGTGAATATTGGTTTCCCACTTTGCATTGTGCATACTACTGTTAATGTCACTGGCGGCCATTTTGAAAGTAAAAACACAGTATTTAACACAAACTTTAAATATCGTTAGAAAATATGTTTTCAAACAGAATCCCATTAATTCATCAGATATATATGAATTTTAGTGATCTCTCTTGTGATTTCTTGGCTCCTCTTTCTCATTGTGCATAATACTTTCGGACCTTTGGCAGCCATTTTGAATATCAAAATACAACATTCATCACATACATAGCATATTAACAATCTATTTCGTTAACAATTATCTTTTTAGTCAGTATTCCACTCGTTTAATCTTAATAATATGCATTTTAGTGATAACTCTTGTGAATTTTTCGGCCCCCATTGCCATTGTACGCAATACTGTTTGGGCCAGTGGGGGCCATTTTAGATATCAAAATACAGAAATATTCCCATTTATGATATAATAAACTATATATCTCGTTAGTAATAATGATTTGCATATATCACTTCGTTCATATATCGCGACTTTTTTGCATTTTAGTGCTCACTTTTGTGAAAGCTAGTTTTCCGTATTATATTGTACATAATAGAGTATACAATGGACTATGGCGGCCATTTTGAATATGAAGAAAATAGATATTTTGTCAAAAAATATTTTTGTCAAAAATAATTTTTTTCAGAGAGTATTTTACTCCTGCCACACAATTTCATGCATTTCGTAGCTAATGTGCGGACAATTTTAGGATTTGAATGGGTAATTTGCATATTTTGGCGGCCATATTGGATTTTGCCAATTTGCGAAAAATGCTCAAAGTTACACGAGTGGCATCATTCAGATTCGTAATCAGCACCCTCGAATTGACAAGTAACCATCAAAAATATTTTATATATAAAAAAACAAGGTTACGCCTCTTCTATCCTGGACTATTGTTGGAGCGGGAGGGAGAGGGTCGCATTTTGCTCACAAAATTGGAAGGAAATCGAAAAAAAAACGAACAACAATCGAAATCGAAAATGGTGAACGGCAGCGAGCGGTGATGATTTTTTTTCTCTCCGCTCCACGACCGCTCCAACAACGCTCAGGCGGTGTGACCAGGCCGTAAGAACAGTTCGATGAATATCAATGCCAAGCAATCCCGAAAGGTCAAAAATGTTAAATTCTCTTGATGGAGAAGACTATATCATGGCCCTATTTGCTTTTGCTTTTAGGCCAGTATAGTCGATTTGACATTTTCCGAACCTAGAAATGTTCTTTCCGATGTTTTTTTTTTTTTTCTTGATTCGTGTTCCTATGGGGTCCTAGAACAAATTCAGCTTCGTTGCCAAAAGTTGCCGTTTGGGCAATTTTGCTAATTTGCATAAATCCAAAATGGCCGCCAGATGCCATCTTGAAAACCTAACTTTTGAACCCCTGTCCACAAAATGATGAGTAATGACTCGTTTTAGGGGTTTAGAGATGTGTAGAACTGATTTCTGTAATCATTTTTGCAATATAAGGTCATCTTTAGGTCAAATCCAAGATGGCCGCCATATGCAATCTTGAAAAATTGACTTGTGTTCCCCTTGCCCCAGAATGACGAGTAATACCTCTACTTAGGGGTTTTGGGGTGTGCAGAATCCATTTCTGCTTCTATTTTGCAATATAATGTCATCTTCAGGTCAAATCCAAGATGGCCGCCATATGACGCCATCTTGAAATATCAATTGTTGAACCCTTTGCCCCAGAATCATGAATAATAACTCTATTCATGAGTCATTAGGTATGTTGATTCTATTCATGTAGTTATTTTTCACAAAAGATAATTTTCAGATCAAATCCAAGATGGCCGCCAACCGCCATCTTGAAAAATTACTGTCTGAGGCTTATACGTGTTAGAACTAATGTAAAGGGATTTCAGTAAGAATACTCATTTCTTTTATTAATTCTCAAGTTCATTTCAACATTAATTGCTCAACTTAGAATGAATCCTCTTTAGGTTTGGGCTATCCATTTCGAGTGTATTTTTTAAGGTCCATTCATACCTTTGTACTGAAGAGGCTTTTAGGGTCTTATTTCAATTTGAAAATGTTTTATCAATATTATTTTTCTAAATCAATGTGTCAAATGATTGGTAGGCATCAGTTCGCCTTAAAAGACGATGGCGTAGCGCTAGGCCTTACATTTTTGAGAGTGACTATAGAGCTCCACTCTAGAGTGGCAGTCTCTAGAGCAAATTTTTACAGTGAAGGAGGATGGCGCTGAGACACGTTTATATAGAGATGCTGCCCTAGCCTTCCTCCTAGGCCTTTGGTCTGCCAATTTAGCATTCCGATTATTTTCTGACGTCTTGACCCCTGTACTTAGTAGCTCTCCATAGAATGGATGGCGACTATCATCTACACCTTCATAAGTGTTAGTGTCTATGCCGGCAAGTTTTATGTCATATCTGCATGTGTCTTTAAAACGGAGGTGTGATCTATCGATGGGGTGAGACCAATCACACAGCTTACCTTACCTTGGCGAATCCAAGAAGGGATGGGGCAAACATGCCCCAACCAACTGAGGTGCCTTTGACTAAGGAGCGAGAATAAGCTTTTGATGCCAGCACGTACGCTGAAGGGCCTCTGTATTTTTCACTTTGTCCTGCCATTTAACGTGCATGATACGTCCGAGGCAGCTGACATGGAAGGTGTTTAGCCACTTTTCTTGGTCGGCGTACGTTTTCCAGGACTTACTTCCGTGCAGGAGCTTGGCCATGACTGTGACAGATTTTACAATCCTGATGCTTATATGCTTGTCCTGTGAAAGGGGACAAGAGACATATAGTCGGTCCAAGGTAGGTAAGGAGTCCACCATAACCAGACGAGTGTGTGCTGTTGATATACATATCTGGAGGACAGTCGGTGTCTTGAGTCTATCAGGATTTCTGACTGTCTCAAAGTCTGATGGATGGTCCAAACCCCTTACATGCACAAGACAGGCAGCTGTTATGTATGACTAGGTCTTGTACTCCCACTTCTTGAGAGGCAGGGGCGACATCGTTTCCGTAAAACATTTCACGAATGAGAACAATCCTGACCGTGGAACAGTCTTGGGGAGCCTATCTTCTGCAGGAGGCTAAAGAGTGCACTCCTGCTGACCAAGTCAATGGCTCTTGTCAGGAGGAAAAGTCCAATAATAATTATAAAGGAAGTTAATAATTAAATCAATAAAAAAAAAATACGGAGAAATCACTTTTTAATTCAAATAATACTTTAAAGTCATTTCACTGGAAAAGTATGGTTGCACAGAAATAAAAAAGGGATCAAAACTCCCGAAATCATAGCCCAAACCTTGAATGGTTTAATTCTAAAGTAAGCGGTTAATGACGAAATCTATCAACCATCTGACCATCTTAGACATGACTTGACCTCGAACTAAAATGGAGTGATTAAAAGAAATGAATCATTCTCACTGAAATCCCCTTACATGAGCTCCAATACATAACAACAACCTTATTAGGGACAGCACTTCTTCAAGGTTCAATAGTCTCGGAAGTATTTTTTTTTCTTAATATGGCGTTTAGTGGTCATGTTGGATTATTTTGACCTGGAGATGATCCTACATTGCAAAATTATGAACAGAAATTGAATAAACATACCAAATAACTCACGAAAAGAGGGATATTATTCATGATTCTGGGACAAAAACTTGAGAATTAATAAAAGAAATGAGTATCTTACTGAAATCCCTTTACATTAGTTCTAACACGTATAAGCCTCAGACAGTAATTTTTCAAGATGGCGGTTGGCGGCCATCTTGGATTTTATCTGAAGATTATCCTTTGTGCAAAATAACTACATGAATTGAATCAACATACCTAATGACTCATGAATAGAGTTATTATGCATGATTCTGGGGCAAAGGGTTCAAAAATTGATATTTCAAGATGGTGTCATATGGCGGCCATCTTGGATTTGACCTGAAGATGACATTATATTGCAAAATAGAAAGCAGAAATGGATTCTGCACACCCCAAAACCCCTAAGTAGAGGTATTACTCGTCATTCTTGGGCAAGGGAACAAAAGTCAATTTTTCAAGATTGCATATGGCGGCCATCTTGGATTTGACCTGAAGATGACCTTATATTGCAAAAATGATTACAGAAATCAGTTCTACACATCTCTAAACCCCTAAAACGAGTCATTACTCATCATTTTGTGGACAGGGGTTCAAAAGTTAGGTTTTCAAGATGGCATCTGGCGGCCATTTTGGATTTATGCAAATTAGCAAAATTGCCCAAACGGCAACTTTTGGCAACCAAGCTGAATTTGTTCTAGGACCCCTTAGGAACACGAATCAAGAAAAAAACTTCATCGGAAAGAACATTTCTAGGTTGGTGTATTGAGCCTATGAGACTGTCAAATCGACTATAAGTGTGTTAAATGATATAAATAAATAATAATTACATTCCATCTATTTTAGAGTAACGATCTATTAATATTATTCTACATATCTCCCTGCAGTTTACGGCCCCACATCTTTACCCGTCAAGTACTTCGTTTTGAAGCTTAAATTATTGAACATCATGGCATCCTAGTATTGTAATGAGGTTTACCATCACTGCAATATAGATGAGAAACATTAATTTAATTCTACTCACATTAATTTTACTTTAGAAAAACACTCTTCCCGCTACAACCTTTCTCCCGTTTTTATTATTTCCTTACCAAAACTATCCAAATTTCAAATACGATAATGACATAGATTGTTCTGTTGACATGATTGACTATAATGATCTTGCTGATGACAGTGATCATAATTAACACTGATGATGATCATGGTGGTGGTAGTGAATGTGGTAGCGGTAGCCTCGATGATTATGATAAATGAAAATGCTGAAAGTTACGTAAGTCACACATTCAATGAATAATACAAAGAAACATACTTTTTGATGAAATAAAATTCGCACACAACGTATGCTTCTTGTAGGCCTCCTATATAATTATTTCTTATTTTTTTAACTGATATGTGTCCGCTTTTATTCATTCTTTATGATTTTAAGCATTTCAGTTTATAATTATACTGGTAAATCCCGGTCAGAAAAGTTCATGTCAGCATTCCGTTCCTGATAACTATATTATATGAGCATGGCCCTAAAATATTTTGAATATGATGTGATAGGTATGAAATCAAATGTGTTTTATTCGAAAATTTAGCCCTTTTCACACATTTTTTTTCCAGTGATTTGGCGACCAATCAAAATATCTGCGTATTTTGTATCGGAAACCATCTATCGGGAAAGACTTCAAGATCTAGGCCTGAATAACATTGCAACATACTTCGTTTGGTGCTCAAAAGGTTATTTCTAAAATAGAACATCATCAAGAAAGTGCTTGATTCATGACATCTAAAAAAAAATCCGATGACCACTGCACTTTTATAAACAATTTAGAATGGTGGTTAATACTCGACAAAATTAAAAAGACAAGATTACGTAATATTTAACAAAGTTATTCGAAGAGTTTTAACATGACAATCAGAACAATGAATTAAACACTACCCATGCAGAGAACGACCGAGATGAGAAAAAAATAATTAATCAGATGATGTAATATACTGATGCGCACAGCTTGTTGATAAAACATTATTTGACAATTAGGTTAAAGACGACACCGCCAGTGTTTTCAAAAGTATGGGGCTAATGGAGGAAAGGAAATTATTTTGGTGGGGTGACAAAAAATGGATTTTGGAAGAAATTATCTTCCTCCTCCTCCCACTTCATCGATTTATGAAGATAACATTATAATGAAATAATAGAAATGTTAATGAAGATAATACTTATAATAGAGAAATGAAGATGATTGCGATAGTAACAGCGTTGATGACGATATCGATAACTATGGGAGGTCCTAGACCATGTACAGCAAAATGTATCAGACGCAATTTCAAATATGAATACATGACGATTTCGATAATAAATATCATAAATCCAGCTCTAGTACATTAATATACACTTATCTTTGTAGAATAATGAAATCGCACCTCAATATCAATAATTCTGATGATCACTAAAACAGCAAGGCATACATTTTATGGAATTCCTTGCTTGTATCACTCATTTCTTAGCGCTTTTACGATTTTCTTTCAAGGGCTATTAGGCAACTATTTTTCATTTATACAAACAAACACCTCGTTGGTAAATTTTATTGGATTCTGATCGAACTAATTTTCAGATCATTACCACAATTGTTATTCGTCTGCAATTCCGAACATTACGTTTTATACGCTAAACCAATTAAATGAAGTTATATTTTAGTCAGGGGCGGATCCAGCCTTCGCCAATGGGGGTGTGGGGAGGGTGATTTTTTTCACCCATATTCTCCCCGATCGGCCACTCAAATTTGATTTTTGTTTATTTCTTTGAATTAGTTGTCCCAGGGGCTTAAAGATTATTAAAGTTATTTACAAGCCTTCCCCTCATCTTATTCACTCGCCTTCCTCCTATGTTTCCCCTTCATTTTATCCTCTCTTTTCAATTCTTTTTCTTTCTTTCCCTCTTTATTTCTCCTTTTTTTTGCTCCGCCAATAGGGGGGGGGGGCTTAAGGCATGGTCACACCGCCCGAGCTTTGTTGGAGCGGTCGTGGAGCGGAGAGAAAAAAATCATCACCGCTCGCTCCCGTTAACCATTTTCGATTTCGATTTTTTTTTTTTCGATTTATGTTTTCCATTTTCCCCCAATTTTGTGAGCGAAATTCGGCCCTCTTTTCCTACGGCTCCATGACAGCTCCAACAACGCTTGGGCGGTGTGACCATGCCTTTATGTAAATCCAACCAAGAATTGGGTCTATACAGCATAATGTCTAGAGGTCGGGGGCGGATCCATGACAGGGTGAAAAAGGGTTCGCTTTCAAGGGGGGAGCCACACTTCTGTATTGGCGGCATTTTTACATTCCAAATTTCAATTGTGCCTCTCATAATGGGGGGGGGGGGCGCCCTCCCCCCCCCCCCCGGAATCGCCCAGTGATCGAAGGGTTCCTGGAATTTTGACGATAATGATTCATTCATGGCATGCAATTGTAAGTGTCCAGTCCACGCTCATTCCAAAGACGTAAGTCATGAATTTTGGAAATAATAACCCCCCCCCCCACCTGATCTGCGAAAACACAACTTTGCCCTCTCATGAATATTGATTTCGATGCAGAGGCAGAAATCGGGATGCGCTTGCATTTGGTCAAACAACAAGAAAAGATTTATATTAATTTATGTTTAACACAATCGCACATTGACGTCGAATGACATTGAATCGCTCATCTGGAGAACACCTTTTCAATTAGCGAAACGCTATCTAAAAAGCACCGCCTACTGGTGGCAATGGCAATGTCTTCTGTTTCGTGTGAAATAAAATCGACGGGTTGGTTCCCCACAGTCATTCCAATTAGGCGAAACGGGTAAATATATCATAAAGCCTGGTCACACCGCTCGAGCGTTGTTGGAGCGGTCGTGGAGCGGTAGGAGGTGAGGGTCGAATTTCGCTCACAAAATAGAGGGAAAAAATAAAAACAATCGAAATCGAAAGTGATGACCGTTCTAACAACGCTCGGGTGGTGTGACCATGCCTATAGGTCCAAGATCTCACGAGAAATGACAGAGCTAGGGAAGCGATCTGCAGATAAGAGGGTTTTCTATTTGCAATTCTCCCTCCCCATTTTTATCACCTGTTTTTTTATCTTTTCACCTCCTCATTTCCTTATCCTTTTCCTTGTCATGTTTCCTTGCATTAATTCTTCTTCCTATTATCTTTGAATCTTTAATCCATTTTTTCGCCGCAAATAGGAGCCCACTTCAACCCCTATAATCATTTTGCTTTTGGTATCTCTCCTATCCTGATAATTACTGATGTGGTATAAATGCTTTCGGTTCCTACATTAACAATTCAATAACTATATTTATTCGGTTCACGATTTTCCCTTTTTCTTTGTCATGTTTTTTCTTAAATCTTTTAGTCATTTATTTCATTTTTTCTCAATTTCTTTTCACTCATTTTCCTTCTATCGTTCCCCATTTTCACTTATTTTGCTCTGTATATCTTTTCATGAAATATTGCTAGAAGGGGTTCGCAATCAGATTAAAGTAGCGGCCAATTTAACTCTGAACTTTTATGTTTCATTTTTTTCATTATTCTCCTCTTGTTACCTGAATGAACAACGAATAAAGAACCGTTTCAGCATGGCCACTGCATGTCTTCCCTTCTTTTCTCCTTTCACTCTTTCCTTTTCCCCCTTTATTTCTTCCCCCATCGTCCACCAGATCTCTCTTCTTCTTTCCCCTTTTTTCTGTCTCTCTCCATTTCCATATTCCAATTTGTCCCCCGTCTCCATTTGATTCTCGATCAGGGTGACCAGACTTTCCGTATTTCCCGGAATTGTCCTGTATTTTGCTTCTTTGCCCCGGCGTCCCGACAAACCCTTCCCGGGACGCCTATTTGTCCCGTATTTCATAATATTGAACAAAATGTATTCAAAAGTGACGATTTTTCATCAAATAACCAATAGACATGATAGAAGACGAAGCAGAGACAACAATAACATCGATAAACCTTTGCAAGTTCTGCGGTGATTTTCTTGCTAACTCAATACATCGCAAACGAACTGGGATCCTGCCATTGTGTGGCAGGAAACTAGCTAGGCATGTAGGATCGGAGCAGATTCTCTCCACCAAACATGCCAAAATAATCACAAAATCGGCGGGAAATTTGTATGATTATATTATGGGTTCTCAGATTACTTATTTGGAGATGTGATCGGAAGAACAAGTTATTGAGATTTCATAACTAGATCTAGTTGTTTCAGCTTTCGTTTTGAGTCTTGTTGTGTATGATGCCGCCATGTTTTATTTACTTTTTAAGTAAAAAAAAATCACTTTGAAATTTTATTCATTTCTAAAACATTTTTTTAAATTTTAAAAACATATTTGAAAAACAGCAAATTTCATTATGATTTTGTTAGATGATTAGATTTTTGTGCTGGAAGTTTGAACTATTTTCCTTTCTTTTCTATCCTTCTTTCTTCATCCTTATATCCTTCCTGCTTGCCCATTTTTTTCCATCTATCTTTATTTCCTATTTGTGTTTCCTGATCCTTTATTTGTGTGCTCATTTTCTTTCTTTCCTCCCTTTTTCTTACATGTCTTCTTTATTAAATTTCCTTTTTTATATTTCCTTTATTCTTTTTTCTTAAAACTTTTTTTCTCCCCTTCTCTTCCTCTCCTTTTTCCTTTATTTCTTTCCCTTCTTACATTATGTTTTCATTCCCTCCTCACTTCATTCTTCCTCCCTCTCTTTCCTCCTTTCTTTCATTCTTTATTTTACTTTTCCTTCTAATCCTTTCCCCTTATTCTTTCTCTCCCTCCCTCCCTTAATTCCTTTACTCATTCCCTACTGTTTTCCTTCTTTCCTGGTTTGTTTCTTTCTTTTAAAGAATGAAGGAAACAGTTTTCTTTCCTTCATTCTTTCTTTCCTCCTCCTTTCTCTTCCTATTTTTCTGTCTCTCCTTTATTTTGTCTTTCACACATGTATTCCTCTTTCATTCCTTTATTTTTCTTTCTTTCTTTCTGTATTCAATTCAACGAATGACGGAAACATTTTCTCGCTTCTATTCTTTTTTTCATCATTTTAATCTGTCTTTTATTCTTTTTTTCCCTGCATTTTCCCCTGATTTTTTTTTCTTTCTTCTCAATTCATCTCTGTTCTTTCGTCTTTTCTTTCTCTCGTTCATTCTTTCGTTCACCCTCCCTTCCAATTCTTTATAATTTTTCACAGGTGTAACAGTGTGAAGCCTTCTTTGTTGATCTTGTTTGTCGATTTTCCCGTATTTCATTTTGTGAAATCTGGTCACCCTGTTCTCGATACTAAATTTCTTTCCCTCTCAAATTTCCTATTTTGTTTTTTCTCTTTCAACTGTATTTTCTCCATTTTTTTTTCACCCTTCCTCTTCTTCCTTCCAAATGTTATTTTATTATATTCTCTCTGGTTTCCCTTCCTTTTCTCTCCTTATGAATTCTTACTACTCTTCTTCCTCTGTTCACCTTCCCTTTAGGTCACGCTTCTTTAAAACAAGGAGATAAAGAAAATTAAGAGACAACATTTTATCCTGGGGAAATGGTTGCCCGTCCAAAAATTAAACAAACTATTTAAAACAATTTTTGATCTCTCTATGCCTAATAGTGTCAGCCTGTTCCGGTCATATTTATTTTAGCAACTATTTCCTTCTCTTTTTTTATGGGGGGGGGGCTCCCGACACTTGATTCAGATGCGAGTAATAATGAATATTCCAAGTTGACGTGAATTCTACCAATGGCACGGGCATACGATACGAAAATGGGTGGAATCTTATTTTCCCACCTAAAATCTCATAAATTGACTCTCTTCCAATTGCAAAAAAGAGGTTTTCATGGTTATGGCAGCAAATTCGAAAGATCAGTAACGATTTAGGACACTTGTGAGATTTTTTTTATTGAGCTACCGTGGCTTTATGAATGCGCCCGAACTTTCATTATAGATGCGAACCACAGTTCAGAACAGTCACCCGAACTCTCCGATCCTACAGTCAAAATGAAGGCACGCATTTATTTTGGTCGTAGAGGGGGATATTCAGAAAAGATTTGTCGGTCTTTCGACAGAAATTAAGCCTTGCAGGAAAGACGAACAAAACAACGGTGGCATCAATGGGCCTTTGATGGGGGCCGTTCCTTTGAAGACGAGGGAACGTTGGGCGGGAAAGCCGAAGCGAAAACCCGGATGCAGTAAAAACGATAAAGAACATGGACTTTTGACAAGCTCCCTGAGAGGTTTTGCACAACTAAGACAGATATAGGACGAATGGCTAAGTAGCTTTCCTTAAGGCTGCAGATTCTATATTTAATAAATACAACATGGCTAAGAATTTAGCTCTGACTTTAAGACTTTTGTGAGCTGTCTTACTTGTTTTAGTTTCAAGCCAATTTCAGCCAACAAACTGTTAGGATTTATACCTATATTGCATTTCGAGCTTATAGCTAATTTTTTAAAACCTATTTTCATGAAATTTGAAACACACATTGGTCTTAAGGTAAGGTGGGGAAAGATTTTTTTTTCTTTTTCTGTCTTTTCCGCAAATTTTGTTGGCATGGTAACAATATATTATGGCTTGTGCAAGAGACATTTTTGTATGTGTCGGAAATTGCGTTGCCGTGGTAACGGTATGACATAGCCAAAATTGTGTATAAATCATGCTGTTCTAACTACTTAATCAGTATAACAACAAACTCTCATGAAATGTGGCACAAACATTAGTCTTGATGTGAAAATGTACAAACATGTTTTATGCCTATATAAAAAAATCGTGTTGCCATGGTAACAAAATTAAAAAAATAAATGAAAATCAGTTTACACTGGTCTATTCTCCTAAACAAATGGCACACACATTGTTCTAGAGGTAAAGATGTCTAAGACAAATTTTGCATGTTTAAAAAATCGTGCTGCCATGGTAACAACATATTATCTAACAACAATAATGTGAAAAACTTGTAGTTCGAACTCCTTCATCTTTTTTCAACCAATGCTCATGAAATTTTGCACACACATCAGTCTGGAGTTGAAACTGTGCAAGAATATTTTTTGTTTGTATCAGAAAATGTGTTGCCAAGGTAACAACAGATGTAATTAAATTAGGTGAAAATCTTGTGGTCTGAACCCCCTTTTAGTTTTCAACGAATTCTTATAAAGTTTGCTCACACACCGATTCTGAGGTATAGATCTGCAAGATATAGTCTATATTGGAAAATGTGTTGCCATTGTAACCGCATACCAAATCAATAAATGTGTAAGCAACATGATGTGAATTGAATTACTTCTTATTTTTTGACATTGGCCTGTAAGCTCATGAAATGTAGGTTTTGGGAACAAGGAAGTTTAAAGAAAATCCTGACAAATAAAGAAAAAGTTATGAGCAAGGATGTGTGATGTCACATGTAGATAACTTCCCCTTTGATGGACTATATGTGACTAGTCATACCGAAATGAGAGACAAGTCGGAATTTTTCAAATCCAACTTTTTTAGTGATTATTATTTCCCGTTTCTTTACCTTTAATTTGATATATCACTCGACCCTTAGGAGTAAATATTAGTGGAGATATTAGCTTTAGAATGGAGGAAGAATTGGGCTCTTGAAAATAAAAATCAAGAGAAAAACGCCTTCGAAGTTTGACTTCCGTTTTGACCCTGCTCCATGAAAAAAATATATTTTGCCACCGCCGAGCTAACCGAAAGGCCCTAGTAACCGCGTGCCAAAAAAGGCGAAACGATTAACCAATCAATTATCGTCTACGTACACATCATTGGTTAAACCGGGGTTTTATAATAATCTCCGTGAAAGAAAAAAAGAATGCCATGATCTCCCTTATTAATGAAATAAAAGGCGGGGTTAAAAAGTTGGACCTAAAACCATGGAGGAGGGATTGTGCCATCGGCTTGTTTGAATGTCGATGGCGTTTACTCTTACCCGGACTCGTGACATGTAGTCTATCAAGCGTGTCATTATGACCTGAACTTTAACCGCATGTTCTAAAAAAATATCCCTTGTAAAATGGTAAGATGGGCCTTCAAAATAATTCGTACCTCACCTTTACTTATGTGCTCATGTTTTAGTAATATTTAAGTCAGATTGAGACAGTGTGAGTAAGAACGCTAATGATTTGTTCAATAAATGGGTTAAATATCGTACCGATCATGGGGGGGGGTATACAGCATTGAAATGATTCAAAATTAGAACAAAATACAGAAAGGTATAATGAAAAAAAAGGTTAAAGTGATTCTAAAAGTGATGCAGAGAAAAAAAAAACCTTGACATAAACGTCTTAATTCTACAACAAAGAGAGCCAGGAGGTACCGTGAGTAATTAAGTCCCATCATAATTTCCAACAGAGGATGGATTAGGCCAAGATACGCTTTTACTTTTTATACAAACAAGTGCACACCAAGTTACAAATAATGTGTAAAGGATTTCCATGTATCTGAATGCAGGATATAAGAGCAAAAATGTCGTAGCCGCGGGGATCGGCGCCTGACCGCGCTCTCCATGTATAGCCAGACACAGCTCGGCCATGGCACCTCCAACATGAATGCTGATTTGGATCAAATCAAGCACAACCAATATTTTATTCTAACACAGTAACAAATAAAGAATGAGACCATGCAAAAGCCTTTGTAAGATTGAATGATTTATTTTGGAGGAGAGAGACCCCCTATAAGAGAGAGAGAAAAACGTAATAATAATACTAAATAGATTTAAAATAAATAATAAAATCACCAAGTTCCATTTTTAACCTTAAAACTAGCCGCCATTTTAAATCTAATTGCAAGTATGATTCAAACATTAAAACAAGACAACCCGGTTGTGTTTATAGTTCTCTGTTTTCTTTGTCCGTTTTGTTAATTTTCCAATCGAACTTTTGACTCATTCCATTCTACCTTGATTTCCCGCCGTTAATTGTTTGCTATTTTGTGCATCTTTGTCATTTATTTCCCTTTCTGACTATAATCACGCTAGCATAATGGAATGATTTATTCTTTCTCACATGTTTTATCCTTCCTTTCCCGCTTTGTATGTTTTTCTTACTTTTTCATAGGCGGATCCAGCTTTTGGCGAAGGGGGGGGGGGGGCGTAATGCCAAGCGGCATACATATTTTTGTACTTCACCGGCGCCATAAAAGTACAAATTGAAAAAGGAGTAGAGTCTGACCCTGTCAAAATGTTATTTTCTTTCCTTCTTTTTTTAAGCGGCGCCTTTTCGTTCTTTTATTTTTTCAAATATTAGGCCCCCCCTCCCTGGATCCTCCATTTTTTTTTTCACTTTTCCGTTTCCATTTCTCCTTTCCCCTATCCTCGCTTTCTTTCCCTTTCCTCTTTTTGCTCCCTTTCTTAATTCCGCCCCCCACCGTTTTTAAATATATTATGGCGATGAAATCAGCAAGGGCAGCCTGCCCCCCTGCCTGTTACACCACTGATATTATTTTACAAGAAGAAAATTGAAATTTTAGAGAAAGGACAACAGAATCAATAAAAGCTGTGTCATATTTTTTTCTCATGTTATCACTGTATAATACCGATCCCCTTGCTCTTGTCTTTGTTTTCGCTAATTCCTTCCTATCCCTCTCTCCCTTGTTTTCGCTAATTCCTTCCCATCCCTCTCTCCCTTGTTTGCGTTAATTCCTTCCCACCCCCCCCCCCCCCGTTTTCGCTAATTCCTTCCCATGCCTCTATCTTCCTCCCCTGTTTTCGCTAATTCCTATCATCCCTCTCTCTTTCTCGGGAATGAAAGGGAAGGGGGAGCCTATGTTTTTATTTCTCTGCCACAGCCCGTTCTATTGCTTTTGATTTTATGTAGATTAAAAATTATAATCACAAGCCCTTTGAAGCACTTTACTTCAGGGGCGGTGGGGCGAATTTGAAGGGAGGGGGGCACTAGGAAAAATGGCACCTTCTCGTTAAAAAGGCGCTAAATCTTTTTTTTTTAAGAAAGGCATCTACAGAAGTGTGGTGAGCGATTTTTTTTTAATTGGCTGTAGTATCGACGCTGCAAGCGAGCAAATATCAACTTTTTTCTAACGAAAATCCAATTTGTGTTAAATTTTGACATAGGCCTATTCAGAATAATGTCATATCTCTCTTTCCTTCTCTTATTCTTTCTTTTTTCTTGCTTGTGATTTTTTATTTTCATTTTTTTTTTTTTTTTGGGGGGGGGAGAATTCCCCAATTGTACTCATCTACCCACTAACCTGACTCATGGAACTTATTAATGCACGTATGATTATTTTTTCCCCTCAGAATATTGTTTTATTTCTTGTTTAAAAGAGGCACTCGTTATACACCGTGACAAAACTTGTCCTTCCCAGGTGAAAGAGGCACAGCGTGTTGGTAAGGGGCACTTTATTTGGGTAAAAGGGGCACTGATAAGAGAAAGGTCACCTATATCAGAAAGCAAAGGGGTCCCTTCTAACGGAATAAAAACGGGTCCTTCTCGGGTGTGAAATGGGCTGCACGCACGCACGTACAGAACACGTTCGTGATGACATTTGGGGGTAAAAATTGGCATACGAAATTGCTAACACACACAAAAGAGAAGATCAAACTGGGAAAGAACGATAAACCGAAATATTAAGAGGATAAAACAAAAATAAGAACAAGAAGAAAAGGGGCGTGGAGGAAAAGACGATGGATGTGGCAAGGAAGAATAAAGAACGGCTGTGATATAAAAAAAATAGAAGATCGAACGGGGAGAAGAAGGATATAGAACAACAAAAAATAAGAGGGGAAAAGAAGAGGAATAAGACGTTCGGATGAGCAAGAAAGAGAAAGAAGGAAAAGGGGAAGAAATGAGGTAAAGAGGAAGAAAATAGAAATGGAGGGGGAGGAATAAGATCGTGGGGATGAGCAGGTGAGAGGGAGAACGAAAACAGAAATAATAATATAAATTATTAAGGAGGAACGAAGATAAAAGGAAGAGGAATGAGGCGGTGGGTGAGGGAGGGAGAAAAGACGGAAGGAAAGAAGAAAGAAAAACCGGCAAAAAGAGAGAAGAACGAAAAACAGAATTATGTGAATAGAAACGAAAAAGAAGAAAAGGTGAAAATAGGGGGAAAGGTGGAGGGTGAAGAAAGGGCAGAGAGAAGAAAATAAGGAGAAAATAATCGACATAGAAAAGAGAAGATCGAAAGGGGAAAAGAATGGAAAACAGAAGACGAATTAACGAATTATATTAAAGAAGAGAAAGGGGTTGAGGAAGAATAAGGGGAGAGATTTAGAAAGAAGAGACCGAATGATCTGAATGAGAATTGGGAACCGGCGAAAAGGGGGAGGAGTAGAAAGGAAAAAATAAAACACAAGAAAGACGAAAGAAGAAGGTAAGAGAATAACAGAGAGGGAAAGAGAGAATAGATCTGGGCAAAGTCGAATGGGACAACATGACAATGACTTTTAGGAAATGGTAATTTCAATAGGTGTATTTTAAATGACTAATATTTTCAATCAATATCGTAAGACCCGTATACCATTATCCAAAAATTAAAAATGCAGGCCTACTGCATGGTCCCATATTTCATTGGTCAAAGTCATGGGCGGATCCAGGATCATTTTTCCAAAAAAAGGATTTCAACCATTAATTTTAGATACTGTCTCTGACTTCCTGTCATTTCTGACAATTATTTCTTTCTCTATCGTTCATTCAAACATGATAAAAAAAATTGAAGGCAAAAATAGTTGGAAATAATAAAGCCCACAAAGCTTTCATGATGAACTTTTTTTCTTTTGTTAATGATATACTGCAGATCAATTAACCCACATTCGCGAACATACAACACTTTTATGTATTTTAAACCCTTTATTTTGAAATTAAAGTTTTCTCTTCGAAACATCCCGATCACTTGCAAATAATAAAGAGAATCTTCAACATGTCCATGTTATGTTTTATGAAATTAATCCTCGCCAACAAACCGTGTTATATAAACACTTTGCGTTTACGCATGACCTTTTTCGCGAGACAAGCGAGCTATACACTCTAAATCAGGTAGGCCTATCAATGTATCGCTAACGCCCCCGCCTAGTACCAACTACCATTGTAACAAAAAATAGCCCTTTAGAAGTTGAATCCCGTTTTTAACTTTCAGAAGCCCCCTTTTCAATTTCAGAATACCTATTGAAAGTGATGCTTGTGATCTTTCTTTTGAGGCTCATTGAACCGATCGATCGAGCGGACAGTCGGCGGACGCCGCCAGCTGTACTTGAGTTTAAATGAATAGCCAATCAACAATGGCGTTAAGTTGCTAGGGGCGGAGCTTAGTATGAAGCGAAATTCGATGAAATCGAGCGTGCCAAGTATCAACAAAATTCGAACTGACCGAAAAAAAAACACTCGCAGAAAAACTGTTTTTTTATCACTTTCCCGTCATCAAATTCACTCATTTTTTTCACACAGTAATTATGAAACATAAAAGAATCTAAAAATGAAAAAAAAAATCTTCAAAATTTCGGCTTTTTTATTAGTTTGTCGAATTTCTAGGAATTTTCATTTGCGACTTCTCTCTCATTTCGGTATGCCGATTCACATATAATACCCTTAGAATGTCTCTTTTGTGCTTTTTGCAAACTCTTTATCCATGATGTATTCTTTAAAAATGTGTATGACATGCCCTCCTATAAAGATAACACATGATCTACTGACAGATGTGATAAAAAAGGGCAATTTCAGTAAACTATATAGGCCTACTAAAGTATTGGGGGAATTGTTCACAAGTGACATCAAACATCTTTGTCCCATTCGAAATTGGACGATCTCCGTAGTATTGGTGATCACAATATTCAAATGCTCATAATTTTCTCATTATTTGTCCAATTTTCCTCAATCTTTCGTTGATCTGTTTCTTTGAATTTTCTGTTTTCACACCAGCTATCTTATTCAAAGGTTTTCATTCTCCTTTAAGTTGACCGAACAGAAGGTATGATTTTTTTTCCATTTAACATCCTCTATGCATCCGTTGGTGAAGTGGGACCAAGCCTAGAAGATACAAATATATAGTTGCGTTTATTATTGTTTCACTTCTGATGAGGTGAACATGATATCCTCACCATCTGAGTAATTTCATCCAGACTTGAGCTTCAAAAGAGTTTACGTTTAGTTTTTGTGACCACTTCTCAAACTACCAATTTTCTGTAATGTTCTAAATACAATACACAATAAAAACATACATTTTGATGAACTTTCTGGTGAATCCCCCCCCCGATTTTTTTTCAGATCCAAGCCATTTCAGTCATCTTCCATGCACTGATCTCCTCATGTCTGGATTTCATTACTTGCATCACAAATTCTTTCAACAAATGAATTAATACCGACTCTTTTAATGCAATATTTTGACAATTATTAATGATGTTCCCGGGTGTCTTGATCTTGGACAGATGCACTGTGAATATATTCATGCATGCAGCTTTTTCACTTACATATAATTGTCAGTCGTTTTATAATATTAATGAATATTTGAGAGTATCTGACCCTTATAATATTGGAATCATTCAGATTGTTCAGGATAGAATTTTGCGGAGGAGGAAAATAGAAGTTGGTGCGGTTGTCAATGAATTACGTTTTTAAAGATGCCCCCACCTTCTTGTAAGGGACCTCGGACCTCCAGAGCGTACGCTTTTCCCCCACCGAGTTCTCTTTCTCTCTCTCTCTCTCTCTACACCCCTCTTCGCATGCCAGTGATTTTTTAAACAAACTAATCAATTATGAATATCTCTTCCCATTGCACATTTTAGCCGAACCCTCTTATTTTGGTCTGTAGAGTGAAATGTTTATGGAACATTATATTCTTTTAAAAACACCCTCTGTTGGTATTTTTTAATCCAAATTTGGTACGCAATGACAGCCATGTTTCATTTATGGCTACTCGTTTCTCTCCATGAACCATGCTTATTACACTCTAAAAAAAAAGGTTTACCCAATATTGGGTAAAATGGGAACATGCATGTTGGTTAGGTAAAATTTTGTAAACTTTACGCAATGTTGCGTTGAAATAGCCCAATATGGGGTTAAAAAAATACCCAGCAAACATGCATGTTCCCTTTCTACCCAATATTAGGTAAAACTACACAGTGTTTTTAGAGTGTATGTCGACTTTTCATTGAGCGTCGTGATGTTTTCCTAAAATGAAATTGCATGCAATACATTATATACACACACACATAATTTATAGGCTCATTGCACCGTAGAGCACTATATTTCTCTATTGTTGATATAATTCAATAACTGAATAAAGAAAATTACAAAAGAATAACATAACATTAGGAAAATGAATGGCTCATTTTAAAACAACCATGAATGCTCTTCCCTGGTATATAAGCCAAAACAGAACATTGTATATCTTGTAGCATACATATGGGATAAATTTATATCTTGCAGCGTACCCATGAGATAAATTTATATCTTGTAGCATACACATGAGATAAATTTATACCTTGTAGTATAAACATGAGATAAATTTATATCTTGTAGCGTACCCATGGGATAAATTTATATCTTCTAGCATACCCATGAGATAAATTTATATCTTGTAGCATACACATGGGATAAATTTATATCTTCTAGCATACCCATGGGATAAATTCATAACTTGTAGCGTACCCATGAGATAAATTTATATTTTGTGACTTTCAATAAATTGTATATCACATTATCACGATAAGGTATTATGTATGTTTAAGAAGAATTGCCATTGGATCATGATTTATTTATTATGTTGTGAATAAATATATTCTATTCTGATCTACTACAGCTGAAGTTTATTGTTTCTCTATTCCCCATTGTGTCGTATGGAGATTGAAGTGAATGTTGAGAGGTGTATGTAGTCTAATGTGAAACATAAGGTTTTGACGTGTGATATTCAGTCGGTGCAGTCGGTGTTTAGAGAATGAAAGGTGCTTGTGAAGACAAAGTTATGAAAGAAAAGTTTCTTGGGATCACAGATCAGGTTTTTTAAGCATGTTAACATTAGCAATTGAAAATACATTGATGGTTGATTTAACATAAAAATCAAAGAGAATTGAAGTGGCGCATATCTATTTGTGGTAATTAGGTACAAAAATGCCAAGAATTTGATTTCTTTGTTTTGAATCGAAAATGAACAAAAAATTGTTCATTTTGAAAAGATTTACTGTTACAAATGAACATCTTGTCTAAAAAACAATTTTTTTGGCAATGGTGACCTACCTTAAGCGGCTGGTGACCTAAGAGTAAAACACAATCCACGGATTCGAAACCTTGAATAGCGTAACCATAGTTAGCCATATATCCTACACTGTTAGAAAATTTGTCCTTAAAATAAAAGAAGTTCCTGCAGCAAAGTCTCGAGAACACCTGTAATCTTACCAAATAGCGTAATCTTACAGGAAATTGGTATTAGGTGTATGGAACCTTACAAATTTCCTTTAATAAAACACCATTTTCCCCTTTTTAAACAGACCTGATCTGTTAAATTGCAGAAAAATTCCTGTTATATGAATTTACAGAATGATTCTGTGATTGCTCTTTGCAAAATAGTCTTTCTTTTTTCTGTAAAATAAGGGTATTTTTAACAGTGTATATCAAAATCAGCTCAGAAAAGATTGGGCAATTTTTTTTATAGCAGGAAAAATACAACACTCAATAGGTCATTTTCAAGTTTCTCAAAACAATCGAAAACGGCATCAACACTCCTAACATAATGAAATGATCCCATATGTACGGGAAATGCAATCCGAACAACGTTGAAAGAAAAAAATGTTTAAATATACCACCACAGAAATGTAAGTAGATCCGCACAATTTCAATTAACAGATTATTTATTTTTAAATCAGTGCTAAATCTATTTTTCATAATCTGAATGGTACCTTTAAGGGCCACTCCAAGGGGTGGTGTTAATAATAATAAAGAGATCAGAAAATTATGATACCATTTTTCCCTTTTTATAAATATAACAAGATTTAAAGGTATCAATGACCTATGCCGAACCCAATACCTCTTAAAATTTCTTCCGAGACACTATTCAGAGAAAAGATGGGGGCCAATTTCGGTTTCCCCTTGATATCTGTTAAAAGCCGAATCCGTCCCCGTAATGTATTAATATCGTGATTTGTGTGTGCGTGTTTTTTTTTTACAGATATCCTGGTTATATGTTCTTAAGTGACATTAGGAATACTCAGTCATCCCAAAAGAGTACGAGATTGACAGAGGAATCTTTGAAAGGAATCATCGTTGACACCCATCTCCTGGCTCTTTCCGACTTTCTTGTTTGCGCTTTCTCCTCAAACGTAAGTTCTCTTTTGACTATGCATACACTGGAAATATGTTATATAACGACAGTTTTTGTCCTGAGAGGACCACCTAGAATATAGAAAGAATTTAATCTACACCAGTTTTGTTCTACATAACACCTAAATACTGTTATATTAACAAACAGAGACCGTCTTTACGACATACATTAAAGTATTAAACCTGTTCATCGGTCGAGTTGACTGTGAGGTAAATGAATGTTATTTTGTTTACTTATATATTACAAAGAAAATTCCAAATAGTCAAAGGATATCATTAATGACATGCTGGCCACATTTGACTATTTTTATTTTCCCAAATGGGGGGAAAAGCTACGAGTGTTTTGCAGTAAATCGACCTGTCCGAAGCAAGTTCCAGTGCACTTTAAATATCCCGTTTTACTTTTTAAGAGCTTGATAAACCAAATGTTTGGTCATTGCAAACTGCATAAAGTTATTGTAAGTTACAGCGTTATAAACACCCCCCCCCCCATCACTTGATATTTCAAATGAAAAGATATCTTGACAGTTATATGAGAGGTATGTGTTGAAAGTGAAGTTTAAAATCGAGAAAATGAGCCAATCTCTTAATTAATTAACTCAATTTTTAAATGATCTTAACATGCTTAAAGCGTTACCTTGTTGGTCGAATATATCAGTTTCTTTAAACGAAAATGTTAAACACAACATGTTTTCTAAAACATGTTCTGGATAGCACCTTTTTTCGTTCAGTGTTCGTGTAATGTCAGGACTACATGTTTTTGGGTGTGTGTTTATGTGTTTAATTTATAGCTCTGGCATGTAATAAAAATATAGATAGTTGATGATAACCAAAATTCAAACCTTATTCTGAATTCATCACAGGTTTGTCGATTGGCTTATGAAATGATGCAACATTATCATGTGGATGCATCCAGCAAGGTTCGCTCTATTGATCGTCACTATCTTTGGCATGGTTCAAACCCCAAGAGTTCAGGCAAAGCAGTGAAAATGCCTTCGTATAACGTAACATGAGGTAGAAGAAGGAAGTCAGCAGCGGTGTAAATGTAGTCCGAGAAGTCGCATACATTCGTAGTTCCAAAGCTTCTCTATTCCGAAGGTTCGAATATAAGAAATAAAAAAAACTTTGCTCATCTTAATAACTATAAAACACAAAACCTATTTACACAGATGATACTCTCATGGTGAAAATATCCGTAAGCACGTCTCTTTTTTTTTGTTGTCTTTGCCCAAGCCCCCCCCCCCTCATCCCTACACTATAAAAAAAACGACCACATTGTGGTCATTTTTAACCACGTCACTGGGGCCAACTATGCACCTACTACAACCTTGGTCATTTTGACTACGTTTGCCGTGGTCATTTGAAATGACACCGTATCGTGGTTAAAAAATGACCCAAACGTGGTCAATTTATGACCCCGTTTCTGTGGTCAAAACAACACGTGGACGTGGTCATTACGTGATTATTTCATGACGTGGTTAAATTAATGATATTATCTGAACATCACCATTCTCCTGTTCTCTTTCACGCATCATTTCACTTTTGACAATTAACCAAAAAAAGTTATGGAGTGCATTTAATTCTCGGCTCAAATTAGTTGAATTTTATTCATATTTGAGAAAACAGTCAAATCGAAAATCAGGAAATGTAACATTTATACAATTTAAATTAAATGTTTCATGTAGTTTGACCATATTTGTATATAGAATGTGCGATACTCTTATTTTCATATTTTGACCTAAATGAGACCAATAAATATAATTCTCTATTTTCTATATTTTCATTATTATTTTTTTTTCTAACAGACTGGATGATTCTCGGCTAAAGATAATGAAGATATCGCTATTAATTGATCATAATTTAAAACTTGAAATAAAAAATATTCTATGACTGTGCCAAGTGTGCTTGTTTTAGCATGTTTGCCACAATAGCGCGTTCACTGGACCATGTTTGAAAAATGCACTATATCAAGTGCTCCTATGCTCAAATTTAATCCAACAATTGATTTTGCACCATGGACAAAATTAAACCACCTTTTTGTAAATCACCCACATAGTTTGTATTTAGTGCAGAGGTTGAATGGACAATAAAATTTAACAGATCATACATGTAGTTTAATTAGGTTTCATAGTTCAACTCTATACTTCTTAATTTCTTATGGTGAAAATGCAACTTGTTTGTTTGTTTTTTGGGGGTGTTTTTTGTTTGCAGATAGTATATATTATTCCAAATTTCTACTCTCAATATACAGTTTGTAGCCTTCAAATGAAGGAATTGTTTCTCGAAATAAAAAAAAGTTATAATATTTAAGAGCAATAAAAGTGTAAATAATTCATCATTCTCATAACCAAACACATTCGTAAACATTGCAGGATTATAAATCAACTCGCATCCTTGCTTCCCATAAATGCACACATGCATGAGCCAAGTATGAAGTTGAGCTGTTCAATGTTTCAGAACAATGAACAGGGGATGGATGGAGAGACAACCTGAAAGTTACATGCCTCTAGCTGGCACCCTCAATCTGTAATTGGCACGTTTACAAACAATTATAATATTATTCAAAACATATCACAGTATTTCCAGAAACAACAGCTGCAGAGCTGCTTATACAGTCAAATGAACCTTTTCATACAGACCCGCTATGTCAAACATATTTACAGTAAGAGAAACATTAGAATACATGAAAATTGTCTCATGCACAAACTTTGAAATTCGTTAGAATTTATCTTTTCCTATGATAAAGAACAATGGCAGTTTAACCCCTCTACAACATAATACAGTGAAAACCCGTTATAAAGAGCTCGGATACAACAAAACCCTCTTACTTAATTCTTTAGACAAGGTGATTTTACTGGTCCCAGCTCTATTTAGTTCCCCCCCCCCCGATATAACGAAGAACATGATACATCAAGCTAATTTTCATGGTCCCAAGGACCTCGTTATTAAGAGGTTCCACTGTAAATAAACGTGAAAACCGATTTGACTATTTTTAAGGCTTAGCACCTTGAAATCACGGCCTTGGAACATACGAACACCACACATTTTTGTCTGAACATAGAGTCAAGGGTTATGCATATGAAGAATTTGTTTTCAATTTCTGGCGTCGAAAATGTCAAAGTGGGTCACTTTGATGCTTCTCCCATATGGTTACATTTGTATTCTGTCTACAATCTTATGACCATTTCCCATATGTCACGCTTTTTGTTGTCCATTCTTCATCATACAGTTTTAGAAGACAATGACAAGTTAATTGTAAATAAAAACATTCTGTTCACGGAATACAATATAAGCCCAGGGGGGGGGGCACTTGAATTATATTTTGACAGGGGTGTGCCTCACGGAACTCTGAAAAGGTGGTCTAAAGAGCATTGTTAAAAATGGGGTTCTTTTAAGCAGCACACACCCATCTGACTTTTTACACGAGTGCCCCCCCCCTCCCCGGATGCTACATGGACACTGAGCCAACTTCATGAAATTACGCAATAGGCGAAAGGCTAAAGTCGATAAAGTGGCTTCCTTAATGGCTTAGGTTGCCAGATCTCTACCAGTTTAGACTGATTTTAATTGCAAGTATATTTAATAAAACAAATTAATTCAGAGGTCTACCTAATTTTTTTTGCAAAACCTCCAAATTTCAAGATGGTGTCCCAAAAAGCAGTTGTTTTGTCTTGCGATATCTAATAGGCAAGATTTCCTAATTATGTTGCACGCATAGTAAAGACAACATAATTTCCTTTAAGCTGATATCTAACACCAAGGGGTTTACAATATCTAACACAATCATTTTAGCCCCATACTCAAATTTTAGGCATTTTTTCAACAAAATATGAAATTATTGATTTACGTAATTACGCATAAATCCATAACTGTATCAGCAGGTGAGACAATACTTCTCAAAAAACTGTCCCATGATTTCTAACAAATTACCGTGTTAGATATCGTGAACCACATGGTGTTTGGTATCAGATTAAAGGAAATTATGTTGTCTTTAACATGGTCACAAATATAGCAAGACAAAAATGACTGCTTTTTGGGACGCCATCTTGGATTTGGAGGTGTTTGCAACAAATGTTTTGAGGTAGACCTCTGAATTATGTTGCGTCATTAAAAAAAATTGCAATTAAATTCGGTTTTACCCTAAAAAGACTGGGCTATTTTGGAGGCTAGAAAAACTGGGGGGGGGGGGGGGGCCTTTTGGGCCCCCCTAAGATCTCGGCCGTTGGTCGTCCGATCGCAACCAAATTTGGTACACACATCCCTTGTCATGTCCTCTAGAAGAAAACATATTCAAAATACTGATATTCATTGTATTTTTTAGTATATGCATAATTAATTATGCGAATATGCAAATTTTTATCAAAAAATTGAATTTTTCATACTTTGGTACCTATTGCGGTCCATAAATTCCTGTTTCAAGGTTTTCAGCTGTAAGAAGAGGTTGTTTATCATGGAATTGTGTTGTTTCATGCTTGAATTATTAGATATGCTTATGCAAATTAGTAATTACTAAATATGCAAATAAGTACTCCGCATGCGTTATGTAGAGAAATACAATAATTGGCATGTTTTATTGCATTACACTCTCTTGCAATGAGACAAAGCAATCTTGGAAGATACACAAGTGATGTGTTACATGTACAATAGCTGGTGAAAACAAAGCATAGGAGATATCACATAATTTATGCAAATTATATTCATAATTAATTATGCGAATATGCAAATTTTTATCAAAAAATTGAATTTTTCATATTTTGGTACCTATTGCGGTCCATAAATTCCTGTTTGCGAATTCTTAAGTATTCTAGATATATTTTGGGTTCGTGTAATATATAACTTATTCAATATCAATTAGAGCATAATCAACTAAAGTGTGACATTACTTGTCTATTCAGTGTTTCCTGCACCCTAAAATATAGTTGTGCAAGCGATTCTGGTATTTTGCACTACTTTTCTTGTTTTTCTTTGATTTTAATTTCTTATGTATTTCTTTATTTTGCATTTCTTATGTATTTCTTTATTTTTTATGCAATTTTTTCATTATTTTCATATCCTAGAACTGCTATTTGAATTCACAAGTGACATAATATAGAAAGAAACAAATAAAGATGTAGTTAGAAAACAATGTGTAAAACATTCATTTAAATACCATACACTTTACACACAAACGAATACAAATTTCAATTTCTTACGTGACATGTGATGCGAAAATGTTACGTAACTCCGTAACCGCGGCATGGGGGTATACAAATCTGGTATCAAAAGTTGCGCAAAACTTGAGAAAAAAAGTCATGAAATGGCGGCGCGAACGCTTCTTGTGCAAAAAAGTTATCGCGATTAATGTACAGGGGGGGGCCTAAAAGGCCCCCCCCCCCAGTCTTTTTAGGGTTAAACGTGTTGTAGATATGTGGCAACCTAAATCACTTTTTTCTACTTTGGCCCCCCGCCTATAAATACAATTATCTAACGGGGCAAGTTGGAGTTGGTCAGATGAGCCCTCAGGCTACGGACAGATGGGGAGGTACCCATCTTTGCTTTTACATTGTCACTGATCTCAAAGACATATTTCTGCACAAAGTCCCATGTCGTATAACGTTGAGGCACATACTCTTGAAGAAAAGATCAATGGCCTTCATTTCAAAAGGGAAGGGGCTACCATGGCCCTTCCCTCAAAGATGACGAAAGCTTGGGCTGGACGATAGCGCTCTCCTAGAAGAACGGTTGCCTTCTCTCATCTTCAAGGATTTCATTGAGGTACCTCGGTAGATTTGTTCCAACCTATCAAAATAAGAAAGATTATTCACATTTTATTTCCACTTACAATAGCAAATTTGCCACTGAATTATTTTAAAAGTTGCCAACCTTTCTTTAAAAAGAATAAAATTTGTATTGACTGTGTACAAAAATCAAGTTTTTGGACAATTTTTAGGAAATGGTTGCAAAAAAAAAATAAAAAAGGGCCCCAAGGAAATCCAGTGTTCTGCTGATAGAGCTACTCTTTTTAAATATATGAATAAAATAAATAAAATAAATATATTTTTCAGAAATGGGCATAAGAAACTGTAAGAACGGGTGTGGCAAATTTGTTCTGTAAAGCTGCGCGATACTGGGAAGTTAAAATGTCATCAATTGTCATGACGAGAGCATGTCACATGTAAATATCGCACAGAACGTCAAGGGGTGGATTCCATATTTTGGTAATATAAATTAATACCAAAGTAACATATATCCATGTAAATAAGCCCAAGGTAATTTTATACGACTAACCTTTCATTTAAAACTGATTACCTCTCCTTTTACAAAATTATTCGCGCCGATTCTCAGCTTAGTCTCATGTGATTCTAAAAGAATACACCAAAATGAACACATGGGACTGGACTACAAATCGCCATGATTTATTTTGTAAGTGAAGAGTTAATCAGTTGGAAATGAAAGTATACCCATGCAAGATCACCTTGGGCCTATTAATATGGATATATGTTGCTTTGGTATTAATTTTTATTCCCAAAATATGTTTTTTGAGAGTTTTTTCAAATAAAAAAATCCATTTTTTTTTTGCCAATCATCTCCGATCCGAGCAGCGATCCGATTTTGAAGATCAACATTTTTTTGCCCATCTGAGCGCCCACCCGCCCGCCTGGCCAATATCACACTGATTCCTATAAACCCCCTTCCAACTATAATTGGCAGGGGTATAATTACAGTGTATTATCCACCAGAATACAGCTTTCCGACCTGTAAGACAGTATCGTAATCAGGAAAGCATTCTTGGTATATAAACTTAGCCCTAAAGAAATACCTGTAGTGTCCTACTTACTGGTTGCTGATCAATGAAGGCATTTAACACCTCGGAGTGTGTGGCATTCCTAAACCGCCCTGGTGTGTTCCTCATTCTCCCTGGTGCCAGGAACAGGGGAGGCACTGGAGGGCAACCTGGGGATCCTCTGCTGTATTTCGAAAACAAGGAAATGGAAACACATGTAGGAGAGGAAGCCTTTACATGCCTACAAATTTTAAAAACACCATCCTAAATTAAACAAAAGTATTTGAAAGTATCATACAAGAAGTACATTATGCTTAACATGTCAATTGTGAGACTGCAAATGCATAATTGAAAATTACCTTTTCAAAAAATCTAAAAGTTATGGGAACAGTGGTTTTCAAAATTTTCGGTTTCCTTCACACTTTCTAAAACAATCTCACAACTTTGCAAACATTCACCGGATGTCTTTGTGACAGTGCATGTGTTTTTCTGTATTGTCAATATTTGGTAAAATCAGCAAAGGTTCTATTTACATGAATTTCAACCACCCCCAAGATTTAGCATTCAGATAAAATCATTTTTATAGGCCTAAAGACTGAAATACAGTGCCGGCCGCGGGAAACGTCACAGTGCCCCCTAGGGCAGACGCGGTAGCCCGTAGCGGGCATTTGAGGGGAGCGGACGCGGGAAGACGCCCGCGTCCACTCCCCTAGAAAATTAGTGCCCTAGGGAACCGCCCGCGTCTATCCCCGGGGCACTGTGACGTTTCCCGCGGCCGGCACTGTAACACTAAAACTTTTCGAAAACTATCTTTCAAATCGGAAGCAAAAGGTAATAAGAGGCTGATAAAAGAAATAGAAAACTGGGAGCCCGGACTGAGAGAAGGGGAAAGGGGAGAAAGAGAATAGAGGGGGGGGGGGGGAGAAGAGAAAGAGGGAAAAGGTAAAAATGGAGACGGGATAAGGAAGGGGGAAATTAAAACGAGAAAAAAAAACCTAGAATGAAAGAAAACAGAGGTGATGAAAAAAGCGAAGGTGAGATAGAAAGAAAAGAGGGAAGGTGGAAGGCAAATAAAAGAAAGAAGGATAAAGAGAAGGAATAAGGGGTGAGAAATTAAAAAGGAAGGGAAAATTGAGAAAGATGAAATAGCGGGGATAAAAGTTACTGAAGAGAAAGAGAGAGGGAAAGGGACTAAGAAAAGAAACAAGGAAAGGGAAAGAAATGGATACGACTATTCTTATCAAAATACTGGAACCCCTCTCTAATTTTCATCATTTTTTATCCCCTTCCTGATTTACCTTTATCTACCTCAACCACTAGCTCTCATCTTTTCCCGATGTTTATCTGTGGACATCATTTTCATATGCACCTCTCATCATCAAATTTATTTTCATTTATCGTTTAGTTCTTTCTCAATCCCTCTCTAAAACTACTCTTTCTCTCTTCCCAACATATAATGCTATGTTAAATTAAGCTACTTTTACATTTCTATAGAATACAAGAAACTGTTGTTTCGCAATATAACGGAGGGGTATTACAAAAGAAGGGGAAGGGAAAGCAATAGAAAATAAAGGGGATAAACAAATCAAGGAGTGAAAGGGGGCACAGAAAAGGAAGGGGGGGGGGAAGGGAACAGAAGGGATAAAGGAAAGGGAAAAAAGAAGGAAAGGGAAAAAATATATAGAGGGACAGCAGAAGGAGGGAAAAAGAGAAAAATATGAAGGGGAGCAAGAAGGAAAAGAGTGAATAAATGGGGGGGGGGGAAAGGAGGGGAAAGGGAGAGAAAGAGAAAATATAGCGGGGGATATCGGGCGTGATGATTAAAGGTATTTTCGACTATATTGTATAGAGGTGAACCCGGAAGAGCTTTATTCTTCAACTTGGCTCGACTAACTCCTTTGTTCCCCGAAAAGAAGTTAGGTTTGATAGTTAGCGTTTGCGTGAGCACCCGCTAAAATTCTTAATAAAAGAAAAGAAGGGTTTGTATAGCTCCATTCTTGCTTTGTCGGCAAGTGATAATTAACTCGCTAAGTACCCATTCCATACAACACGTCATAGTAGCTTTCAAAAACATACTTTTGCTTGGGTTTAAGCATTTAAGCTAAATGCGTTAGGAAAGTTTTTCATAGTTACATATATGCAAATAGTTTTGTTGTTCTGCTCTGGAGCACATTGAGCATCTAATCAAGATGGAAAGTGCGATTTACAAATCTCATGTATTATTATTTTTTATCTTCCATATAACACTGAATTATGTATTGTACCAAGCTGTGGTTTGGTTTTGTGATTTCGTTTTATCATTTCCAATTCATATAACAAAATATATTCGAAGGAAAATATTGTTTTACTGAAATGAAATAATTGAAACAATGTCTAGACCCTAAATGATATCCAACTAATCTATCAATATAAAACTGCAGTTCGTAAAAATGATAGGTTAATCTTTACCTCGACGATCATCATATAAGTGTATCAAGGATATTAATATTCGTTTTAAACCCATCTATAACTTTTTATAAAATTGCGCGTAATAAATGCGTTGGACAAGTAATCTTTACTTTGATTATGTTAATTATTATTATCTTCCCAATCCGAATATCTACCGATGTAACTAACACCGCAATCGAGAGCAGATAATGTAATCAGATGTTTTAGCAAAAAGACAAACTTGTTAAATCTGCAACATTGGGGTAAATTTATACTTTTTACAGGGTGGGGGTTTTAAAGACCCGATTTGAACCGAATTGAAAAGAATATCCTTATTCATTGTTGTTGACGCATCAGATAATTAATACCCCCCCCCCCCCATTTCTAAGAACATCCTGTCATAAATTGGGAAGCGGATGTGATCAAAGGAGAGGGGTCGGCGTGGACGGGGAGCAAGACTCTCCCAGACTGCACAATAACAAAAGAACCAAATAAAAGAGAAATTGATCAGCACAACCAGTTTTGCTGGGGTTCGCTTTTTGCGCGTCTACTTTTTATGATGTGAGAAAGAACAATTTTCCCCGATATGAGAGGGGTTTTTTGCCCCCCCCCCGGCCCCCTATATACCCCGCTTATTATGATAAAGGTTTATAAAATATCAATACCGAAATGAGATAAAATGACAATAAGTGGGGCTCTTGCCTTCCGTGCATGATGTGATGTCGAAAGAACACACCAACGTCGGATCGTAATCGACAACCCCTTTAAAGAAATCAAAGAAAGATCGTGGCACAAAAAGGAGGCGGTGAAATATCATGAGTCGACCTCGCGCATGACCGATGTCATAAACACGTCGTAACGTTGTATCGTAATCAACGATCATTGTGACTATTCCAGCGAAAGGAAATGATAAATGAGCACTGAAAAATGTCAAGACTCGGGGAAGGCCTTCGTCCGAGAGTATATGCATGTATCTATATGTCGAAAAGTTTAGATTCATTGCGATAATAGCTTCGACGTTCCAGCCGAGGTGACCAGATTTCACAAAATTAAATACGGGACAATCGGCAAAGCACTACATAGGATCGACCGAGCCAGGCCAAAAAAATCAACAAAAAAAAGGCCACACAATGTTAGACTTGTTAACAAAATATATCAAGAAAGGGAAGGGAGGGTTAGTGGAAGAAAGAAGGAAGCAAGAAATGAATTGAGAGGAAAGAAAGAAAGAACAAATTAAGGAAAGTTCAATCGAAAAAGTATGATTAAAACGTTGAAAGAAAGAATAAAGGACAGATAACGGTTTCTGTCATTACTTGAAATGAATAAAGAAAGAAATAATTAAAGTAAAGGAAGGGAAGATGAATGAATGTGTGAAAGAAAAAATATATTGAGAGAAAAGAGAAAAGTAAGAAAGAAGGGAAGAACGAAAGAAAAATAATTCCTTCATTATTTGAAAGAAACAAAGACAGAAGAAAAACGGAAAGGAAACAGGGAAGGAAAGAAGGGAAAGAAATAATAAGGGAAAAGAATTAAAAGGGAAACAGAAATTAAAGAATAAAAGAAAAGAAAACAAATAACATCTTAAATCAAAAATTCAACCTACAATAGATCCCGATTGCGCTAGTTTAAAAACATAATGGTCTATCACAAGATAATCGAAGTACATGTACATGTAAACATAGTGCAATGTACGTACCCTAGGATTTCCGAGGGTAAGTGCGGGCACGGCCAATATTATATAGCACGCGGGAAACCGCGGGCCCGTCTAAACGCCCTAGACTGCTCCCCTTGAATACCCTCGGTTAGACGCGAAAGCCCCCTAGGCTGTTTGCGTGCTCGGGCGTGACGTTTCCCGCGGCCGGCATTGTATCTCCAGAATTGTCTTTTGTGGTGATCTGTAGTTACTCCTGATAGACAGACATACATGCACTGAACCATGGGGATAATTGAAAACAATGCTCATAGACCATATGTTATAAAACCAAGCTGCCAAAACACCGGCAGTTCCAAGAATCAGAAGCAGGAGGGTCTGTCACATTACCAATATAGTTGGGCGGGAGGGGAGAAATAATTAAACACTACAAACAGTTGCATTTCCAGAGTGTTCGTCTGATTTTGAATAAAAACTACCGGTATTACAAATAACACAAACAGAAAGATAAGGTCATTTGAAACTTATAGCAGGCCTGGCTAAGCTTAAAAAAATTACCAGTTTTTAGGCTTTGGAAAATGTTCGCAAGGGCAACACCATTTCTTTGAAGCTCACAGTACTGCAAGATCTGGTCAGCCAATCCTTTAGTCAATTTCTTTGATGGTTTATCCGACTTGTTCTGACCTATTAGTGCACTGAGGTCATCTTCAATCTAGGAAAGAGATAGAAAAGACATGTTTGACCCCCTTACATAAGAGAAAAAGGAGTAAATCATATAGAGGGACTGAGATTAAAGAAACCTGGTCAAACACCTATAGCGGTATCACAGGCCTAATTCATTCCCCATAGACTCATGTGTTAAATTGGCACTTTAAAAAATTCATAAAAAATAAGGATGAAATTCGGGGGTCGAATGTTTACTACCAGTGGATAGGATATATATCTGGCAATCCATATCTGATCAGAAAAGGGTCCCTCGACCGGCTCATTTTAAAAATAAATTGGCGTGTTTGAAGACACCTTCGGGGGGGGGGGGAGCAGATTCATCACCTCAAACAGCAAAATAGCCCTAATCCTTCCGCCAGTGAAAATATAGTCCAAAATTGGTGATATTTCTTCCCAATTTGGGAAAAGGAAGTTCAGTAATTACCAAAAATAGAATCAGTGTTAGATGGACAATCATATGCATACACTTTGTCAATCAGCCATATCAAAATAAAAAAAATAGGGTTGGCTCGAAAGAATATCTATTGCCTGCCACTAGTGATTAGACCCGTGTAACCTGTCACAAAGAAAGGCTAAGTACTGTTTCTATGATTTTAAATATGGGTAAATCATACTGAAGCCTAAAAGGGTTTGGGGAGCATTTGTCCTCATACAATCTTTACCCCAAAATCACCGTATGCAATTTATTTTTTCTTTTTACTATCAAGTCATTTGTGTCTTTCAACACAAATATCACAAGACTGAATCTTCTAATATCTTTGAAGCCTTTAGAAGGCTTTATTTTGCCTCCACTTTTCATGAAATTCTTCTTTACTCATCATCATAAGCACAATAAAACCTGCGGCCTCTTGTATTTGACTTTGGATCATAGAAACAATAACAAATATATATATATATATATCCCTGTAGCAACATTGGGCCGTATGCATAAAGACAAGCAATTGCTTGTAAGCAAATGCTTTTAGCAAAAGCAAGAGCTGGTCAAGCGAAAGGGCAAGTTTAAGCAATTGCTTAAATTCGTATGCACAATCTTTTGCTTGTGCTAAAACCTTTTGCTTGCACTGCCTAAGCAATTGATTATGTGTCGGACAAAGGATCATTATGGTTGTGCGAACATCGAACAGTTTGAAGACGCTTCGTGCCCGACCTGGCAGCAGTATATTTTTACTACGCAAATAGGAAGAAACAGCGCAGAGCATCAGGAGGTTTCTGTGTCGATCGATGGACAAAAATTGCCGTAAAAAGTCTAATATAACAGGAATTTGATTAGATAGTATTGCACATCTCAACATCCTTTAATAAAATTCCTTGAAATTGACAAATAAAGTTTATAAGAATTTCATTGAACAGTTGTCAAGATATGCACTGCTGTTATCATAATGGACCTGACACTTTTTCATGGAAAAAGTAACCACCTATGGTGAATTACCTTACAAAGGAAAGTGGAGAAAAAAAAATTACGTAGCCTTCTCCCTCAGAATCACGCAGGAAAAGGGAATGTTTCCACTATGGCCTTCGCCAAGCCGGTCTTAATGAATCAACCGTAAAACAGAGTTGACAATAATTATATCGAATATAATCAATCAGTTGGGGACCTGAAAAACCACAGGGAGACTCGACATCAAATCTCAAAATAATCATATTCCTGTCATAGGCCTATCAAATGAAAATTCTGTTCAATAATGAAAATGTCATATTGCAGAGTCAAAAGCAATTCACCCTTAACTATTAATATTCACACAATCATGTAAATTTCTGAAACATATTAAAATCATGGTTACTCCTAAACAGAAACATTGGAAAATATGAGTTTGAATTGGATCTGTCAAATGATTCTGTAGATCAATGTGAAAACGGATAAGGGCAGACAAGCAGAAATAAGTGCCTCACCTTGATCCATGAAGTTTGATCATTCCTGATACAAGAGTCCTGACCATTTTGCACCTCGTCTTGGCGGCCGTGCAGCCATCTCTTCGCCTTAGGGCTTGGACTATTTCGTGACCATCTGACTCTTCAAGCATCTCAATCACATTCTGCAATTGTGGTTTCAACAAAACAAATAATAGAACATAAAAGAACACTTTATTAGTCCAAAGTTACCTGTAATCAAAATGTGACCTAAAATTGTAATCAAATTATTTTAAACTTTCCTTGTGCAAATTTAAGGTGTTTCATACTGTAAAGGCCCAATATCTGGCCTACATCGCCCAAACAAAATGATAGCAAAGAAAATTTACTATCATTATCTTAATGATTCTAATGCGACGTACATAGGTTTGATCTTTTGTAATGCAGGCTTATCTGTCTGCAGTGTGTGGTACTACAGGCTTACTTCTTTGGAAAAATCCATCGCTGTTGGAGTCCATATGAATTACATGTTTCATTTAGTAATGCGTTATTATCAACTGAAACATCAACTTTAGTACACATACCATGTGATGTTTTCCTTTCTTAGATACAATACGTGCATCTAGAGCGATTGGAATTTCTCGTTCAAACTTCATGTGTCTTGCATCACCAACTCATCATGAAAAAGCCTTTTAGCCCCCCCCCCCCTGTCGTTTTTTTACGTGAATCTAGAGCGATTAGAATTTCTCGTTCAAACTTCATGACATTTTCTCTCAAGTCTCCTGCATGTTTTGATATATAATTCACCCCGATCAGACCTGTAGAACTGATTTTACAGGTCGATAAATTGCTCGTCCGTCACAAAAAAATGTAATTTTTGTACAGATTTCTATGTAATTCCTATATCCGATGCCATGTTAACTCAGTCCAAATATGTTATTATTGTTACTTTGAATTATAATTTGGATTATTTCTTTGTTATTAGTTGAATTCATACATTTGAGCGATACATTTTTCTTTAAACAAAATTCAAACAAAAAAAAACAATAGAATACATAAGAATGAAAAAAATGTGAATCCGGGAATACTAATTTGCATATTTATTTATTTACGACATATTTCAACAGCATAAAAACTTGGATATGATAGATAACATCATTTTAAAGTGCTTTTGCAGAAAACCTGAAGAAATCCTGTAATTTCTTTTGATTTTAGACGAAAATCACAATTTTCTCCCAATTTCGTCAAAAATTTGCATATTCAACACTTAAATTAATTAAACAAATAATAATAATGCTATTTTTTTTAATTCTCATTCTACTCAACTTGTTTGTTTTACGTATGTGCCAATTTTCCAGTCAATCGGTCCATTCGTTGCCGAGACTCTAGGGGGGCCAAAAAGCCCCCCCCCCCCAATGGTCTCGAGTGATCAAAATAACCCAATGAGGTTAGAGTTAACGTTGGCAACTTTGACAAAATCTTTGACGTCACGGCAAATAAGTCTCCATTGATTTTGTAAACCAAATTTCACATTTGTTTTTTATGATAAGTATTATAACACAGCCTTATTAGCATTTTGGAAAGAATCACATTGATTCCTTATTTTAGACGCGATATTACCAGTAATTCATTTTTAAATTTGTTATATACATTATACAAAGTGAATAGAGAGTTGTTCACTATTACAACTCGAGGATCCAAACAAGAGGACATCACTAAAACTTTGAAAATTGTATTATCTTTAACAGTCATTCAGAAATTGCTAAAATTTCTAGTTTGTTCATCCTAACTTTCTTCATTCAATGACAGCACACTTTCCACCAGAATGGTTTTCCACCAAGGGGTAATTCCATGCCAAATCATCCAAAATTTTTACAATTAAACCCAACTTTTTTCAGAATTTGTTGAAAAAAAATTAGGCACATAATTTAAAGCTTTATAAGCATAGATCTAATGCAAAAAGAGTTATAAAAGTCAGCCCCTCGTTTCTAATTCCACGGCGCGTCAAAATGTTAATGTTTTGTCAAAGAGGAGTGTGGCCACCAGTTTTCAAAAGCCTATTCTGCAGTCGCTGGGTCAAATATCAGTAAAAAAATGTCATTTGAAATTGAGTGAAAATTCCATTAAGAGCATAAAAAGTGCATATGCAACTCAAGAGCATGAAAACAAAGTATTAACCTTCAAAAAAACAATCTTTGGCCTTGGATTTGACCATTTCAGAATACTAACTAGTTAGGTACATGTTCTTTTCTTGAAATAGGAATTTTAACTTAACTATAAAGTTAAGTTATCCAACTTACAACTTCACTACAATGTACAATGTTACATTGTAACTGTAGCATTGATGATTATTGGTTTTATGCCCAAATTCGTGCTTTCTCAGTTTCTGCCACCACTGTTCTTTTGTAACTATGCGTGCATGCAGATTTCGTGTAGATCTATACCCAGATATAGGCTATGTAGGCCTAACCTTGCCCGACCAGAGCGTAATCGCTTCGCGCTATACGATCGCCAGCACGTACTCCCGCAATGCATTATGCATTACGTATACATCGTATACCGTGTGTGATGGGGAACTTGGCCAGTCACATTGCACAGTGCGCCTTGGACTTTGTATACACACAGTGCGCGGTGGCCAAGTTCTTCTGCACTGCGATAAATTGAACTTTCGGACGTAAAATCACGCCTTTTGGAAAACTGCGTTGACGATGAGCGATAATCTTTTATCACCGAACGCACCATGACATTGCAGTCCAATTGGTGGGAGTTTCTACCGAAATGAACTGCTGAGTTTCGATTTACAAATGCGAGAATCAAGATGAAAAAATGGTAACTTTCAAATTATTGTGAAAAAAATAAAAATGCCACCTTTTTTTTGTTTAGAAAGCGACTTTCAGGCGATTTTTTGGATAACCAGGACTACAAAACAGCAAGATACAAGTGTTTTATGAGGAAAATGCAAATAAATCGTTTAATATAACTTATAAGTGGCATGTTCACTGCATTCTCGGCAAATCTAATTTCAAAGCAAGTTCCCCCCCCCCCCCCCCGGCCAAGTTCTACAGCACCCACGGTACAGCACTGATAGGAAGCCCGCACAATTCCGAGATAGAGAAAAATCTTTTAGATAATCCACTTCAATCTTTACAACCGATTCATATGCCATGCCAACCTATACCTACAAATAATCTATAATGTTTATTTGTGTAATTTAGATGATTATTGTACATTTAACTTACCTCTGAAAGCTGTGGCATACTCCTCAAAACCCCGCTCCTTTAAAAGCACGTCAACGTTAATGTCCTTTTTCCAAATTACGCGATATCGATCAAATATAACACGCGCGATGATCTGACGTAGTTTTCAATTAACCAATGAAATTACGAGTCGCAATCGCAACAAATGACCACGGCGAAAATGACCACGCTCGGTCAAAATTGTACTGATGTTGTTTCAAGAAGAAAATACGACAAAATACGAGGAAAATAACCGCAAACGTGGTTAATAATTTTTAACCACGGCAAAAGTGTCACTAAAGTAACCACGTACGATCTCCGTTTTTTAGAGTGTATGAAAATAGGTTCCACAGCCCCATATGTGTATTAATCCAACAATGATTATAATAAAATTTGTAATAAGGAATATAAATATTACAAACAAAAGTATTGGTCGTAACGCCTAGTGTTAACAATGTTAATCCTCTTTTCATGATTACACAGAAATGCTCGAAATGTTTGTTTGGGGCCCAGTGGATTAGTCTTCTGACCATGAAAGAGGATAGCAGGTCCGAATTCCAGTCATTTCGTATTTTCCTTCAGCAAGATTTTTTTACACACTTTGCTGCTTTCAAACGTGGTGAGGTGAATGGGTACCCGGTAGGAAAAACAAAATCAGTAAAATGCCTTCCTTTTGTCGCCCAGGTAGCCCAGCTAAAGCAGGGCTATTAATAATGGCACGGTCCTTTGGAGAACAGTTTTTTCTGAACTTACGTGGCTTGCCTGGGTAAATAATTACAATATTATCATCATCATTATTAATATATGTCTTATTAGGACTACATAAAATTTCCAAAAGTTTGAGTGGGTGATTCGCTAGCAACATCACATATTTATTATTAATAAGGTCAATGATTGACCAAAAAAGCGAGTTTTACATTATCAGACTTGATTTGTTTTTCCAAAATAGCTTGCTCGTGGAAAAAAAAACCTAAATATATATCTCATCAATAAGAAGAAAAAAAAAATTTACTCATCTTTATTACTACAAAACACAAAACTTCTTTACACAATGATAATCTCATGGTGAAAATATCCTTAAGCACGTCTTTTTTTATTGGATTTGCCCAAGCCCCCCCCCCCCCACCCCCCATCCCTATGAAAATAAGTTCCACAGCCCCATATGTTCCACCGCTCCTGGTTGAAAACGCATACATTGGTAATTCCGAAACTTCGTTATTCCGAAGATTCGTCATTCCGAAGGTTCGTCATTCAGAAGGTTCGTTAGTCCGAAAACGAAATAAGGTTCGTAATTCCGAAGGTTCATAATTCCGAAAACGGAAGAGGTTTGTAATTGAATCACGGATATAAAGCGCCCTACAAATATTAATGTTATTATTATTATTAATAACATTGTTATAATCATTACATGCCGAAGGCTCGTCAATCCGAAAAATAAGGATGAACCTAATTGCGAGAGTTCGCTAGTCCGAATCCGGAATAAGGTAAGTGTATGCGAAGGTTCGTTTGTCCGAAAAAAAGAAAGAAGGTTCGTTAGTCCGAAAATTAAATAATATTCGTATTTCCGAAAATCAGATTGATTCATTTTTATAACAAGAACGCTGTTGTGATAACACGAGAACAAGACATGTTGCACTAATAACGAACGATGATACTTGTGATTGTTGTGGCCAGAGCATGTATTGCATTAACCCTAAAAAGACTGGGGGGCTTTTAGCCCCCCCCCCCCGTACATAATTCGCGATAACTTTTTTGCACATGAAGCGTTCGCGCCGCCATTTCATGACTTTTTTTGCTTGAGTTTTGCGCAACTTTTGATACCAAATTTGTACACCCCCATGCCGCGGTTGCGGAGTTACGTAACATGTTCGTATCACATGTCACGTAAGAAATTGAAATTTGTATTCGTTCGTGTGTAAAGTGTATGGTATTTGAATGAATGTTATACACATTGTTTTCTAACTACATTTTTATTTGTTTCTTTCTATATTATGTCACTTGTGAATTTAAGTAGCAGTTCTAGGATATGAATATAATGAAAAAATTGCATAAAAAATAAAGAAAAACATAAGAAAAGTAGTGCAAACTACCAGAATCGCTTGCACAACTATATTCTTGGGTGCAGGAAACACTGAATAGACAAGTAATGTCACACTTTAGTTGATTATGCTATAATTGATATTGAATAAGTTATATATTACACAAACCCAAAATATATCTAAAATACTCAAGAATTTCCAATATGCAATATCTAATGTCCGAAAGTTTTTTGATAAAAATTTGCATTTTCACATAATTAATTATGAATATATTTTGCATAAATTATGTGATATCTCTTATGCTTTGTTTTTACCTGCGAGTGGACATGTAACACATCACTTGTTTATCTTCCAAGATTGCTTTGGCTCATTGCAAGAGAGTGTGAAGCAACGAAACATGCCAAATGTTGTATTTCTCTACATAACGCGTGCAGAGTACTTATTTGCATATTTAGTAATTACTAATTTGCATAAGCATATCTAATAATTCAAGCACGAAATAACACAATTCCATGATAAACAACCTCTTCTTACAGCTGAAAACCTTGAAACGGGAATTTATGGACCGCAATAGGTACCAAAGTATGAAAAATTCAATTTTTTGATAAAAATTTGCATATTCGCATAATTAATTATGCATATATTAAAAAATACAATGAATATCAGAATTTTGAATATGTTTTCTTCTAGAGGACATGACAAGGGTGGGGGGAACCAAATTTGGTTGCGATCGGACGACCAACGGCCGAGATCTTAGGGGGCCCAAAAGGCCCCCCCCCCCCCAGTTTTTCTAGCCTCCAAAATAGCCCAGTCTTTTTAGGGTAAAACCGAATTTAATTGCAATTTTTTTTAATGACGCAACATAATTCAGAGGTCTACCTCAAAAAATTTGTTGCAAACACCTCCAAATCCAAGATGGCGTCCCAAAAAGCAGTCATTTTTGTCTTGCTATATTTGTGACCATGTTAAAGACAACATAATTTCCTTTAATCTGATACCAAACACCATGTGGTTCACGATATCTAACACGGTAATTTGTTAGAAATCATGGGACAGTTTTTTGAGAAGTATTGTCTCAACTGCTGATACAGTTATGGATTTATGCGTAATTACGTAAATCAGGTACCAAAGTATGAAAAATTCAATTTTTTGATAAAAATTTGCATATTCGCATAATTAATTATGCATATATTAAAAATACTATGAATATCAGTATTTTGACTATGTTTTCTTTTAGAAGACATGACAAAGGATGTGTGCGCCAAATTTGGTTGCGATCGGACGACCAACGGCCGAGATCTAAGGGGGGGGGGGCCCAAAAGGCCCCCCCCCAGTATTTTATAGCCTCCAAAATAGCCCAGTCATTTTAGGGTTAAGAATAGGAGCCCAGATCTAGCATCGGCGTAATTTCAATTTTATCTGATCGATTACTGCTTAAGAAAATGGTTTAATGATAGAGGGGATTAAGTATGCTGGTCGCGTGCGAGTACCCTCCAGATAAGAGGATTAATTTGTTTGGGTAGGGATGTAATTTTTGATAAGAGCTTCTGCTGGTAATAAAAAAAATGATACTATGATGATTATACTAATCCAAACAATGATTATGATAAAAATGGTAATAAGGAATATAAATGTTAGAAACAAAAGTATTGATCGTAGCGCCTAGTATTTACAATGTTAATCCTCTTTTTATGATTACAAAGAAATCCTCCAAATGTTTGTTTGGGCCTTGTGGCCCAGTGGATTAGTCTTCTGACCACGAAAAGAAGATAGCAGGTTCAAATTCCAGCCATTCCGTTTTTTTTCTTCAACAAGAATTTTTTTTCAACACTGTGCTGCTTTCAAACAAGGTGAGGTGAATGGTTTACCCGGTAGGAAAAACAAAATCATTAAAATGCCTTCCTTTTGTCGCCTAGGTAGCCTAGCTAAAGCAGGGGTATTAATAGTGGCGCGGTCCTTTGGGAGAACATTTTTTTTTCTGAAGTTACATGGCTTGCCTGGGTAAATAATTACAACATTATTACAACATCATTACCATTATTAATATGTCTTATTAGGACTACATGAAATTTCCAAAGGCTTGAGCGGGTGATTTGCTCGCAGGATCTCACATTTAACATTAATAAGGTCAATGATTGACCAAAAAGCGAGTTTTACAACTTCAGACTTGATTTGTTTTTCCAAAACAGCTTGCTCGTGAAAAATAAAAACCTATATATATATCTCATCAATAAGAAATCAATAAAAAAAGCAACTTTGCTGATCTTTATTACTACAAAACACAAAACTGCTTTACACAAATGATAATCTCGGTTGCACTTCGTAATTCCGAACCTTCGTAATTCCGAAGGTTCTTTATTCCGAAGATTCGTAATTCTGAAACACGTAAATTGCCTATACCTCGATGTTCGTGTATCCGAAAACGAAAAAGTGTTCGTTAATCCGAACTTTTGTGGCGTAATTCCGACGGTTCGTTATTCCGAAGGTTCGATAATCCGAAAACAAAATCAGGTTCGTTGTTCCGAAGGTTCGTTAATCCGAAAACGAAATAAGGTTCGCTGTTCCGAAGGTACGTTAATCCAAAAAACGAAATAAGGTTCGTTGCTCCGAAGGTTCGTTTATCCGAAACGAAATAAGGTTCGTTGTTCCAAAAACGAAAATCCGAAAACGAAATAAGGTTTGTTAATCCGAAAACGAAATAAGGTTCGAAAACCGGGAAAGCAGAGGCAAGGGGAGGGGGGCGGGGGACATTGTTGCAGTTCAATTATTATGAGGATGGGAAGGCGAGTGCGGCCGAACGAATTTTCGTTGGGGGTAAAGCCAAAAAATGAAACTCATACGTCAAAATGGGCACTTTGGTGATATTTTCACCTTGAGATTATCATCTGCTTGAAGTCATTGTGTGTTTGATAGTGATTAAGTAGAGAAAATTTTTTTTGAAGGGACTTCTTATTATCGCAAAATGTATATTTAGGCTTTATTTTTTGGGAGAGAGTATAATAGAGAGCGGCTTATTAAAACAAATTTAAAGGTGAAGTTGTAAAACGTTTTTAGGGGTCAATTATTCTTAAAATGGCATTATTGCGAGGAGTTGCGAGCGTGAATCACAAGCTAAAACTTTAGGGTATTTCAATAACAAATGAAAATTAAGTTTTTAAAAATCCGATCAGATTTCTGCTGTCATTAAAAAGATGTGCATCTAACTAAGGAATTAAAACGAGCGCAAAAAGCGAGCTTAAACATACTTACCAGAAAGGGAACCTGTTAAAGAAAGCATTTAGTGACCTTTTTAGGATGCATAATTCACCAATCGAATAAGAGTGCGAAGCGCAAGCTGAAAATTTGCAATATTCCAGCCTGAAAACCTCACTCAACTTGTATACTTTAAAAAGAGTATTTCATTAAAAAAAACATGAAAAACGGCATATTTATTTTTGAAAAGGAAATTTCCCATTTTGGAAAATAGTAATTTCCCTGTTTTTTATTTCATTTTTTGGGTGCAAGTGGCCCCTGCCTCCTTCCGGGCGGATCCAACTTTCATCAAATAGGGCAGTCAGGGAAACTCCCGGTTTTCCGAGATCTTTTGAAATGTCCCTTTTTCGAGATAGTTGCGTTCACCGAAGCGTGAATCACCGCTGAAAACCTTCGCCCTGTGTAGTCTTTCTCGGCTGTTTTCAGACCCTTATGTATGTGTGCGAAACACTCGGTAAGAGCGGTGAAAATGTGTACGCGTGTATACAACTGTGCATTGTTGTTATCTGTAAAACATGTGCCTCTCTCTCTCCCCCTCTCTCTTTCTCTCTCTCTCATTTATTGTCAAGCATTCAATTTGATTTTCGTTCATCACTTACCCTTAATCCGGACGTTAAATGTGCCGTAATTAGACCATATTTTTGGATCCACCGTCATGTATATCCGTAATATCCAACTTTCATGTTAATTCCTGAGCATTCATCTTCAGCTTATGATCTGCTGCACAATCCATGATCAATACATTATAATATTATTTCCACTAGTGCCGGCGGAAGTCATGGAAATTATCAAGTCGATATGCAATTTCAAAACATGACAAATACAGGTCTGTACGTCGTATTAAACATGCAATCATTGGCTGCTTGACGAAGAAAACGAATTGGAAAAAAGTATACTGTATTCACCTTCAAAACAAACATACTGCAAAGTATTGGGGCTAGCGGTCACCAAATAAAGTGCATTATAAAAGTCTGCCTGTCAGCTCGATCCATGTCCAAACTTCCCCCAAACGTCCAGCTCAGATGAATTAAAAGCAGTATCATGATGTCATGTCATGTCATTATGATCATGACCATTCTCCATTCGACATGATCCATGCTAGCAGTGAACAGGACTGTGAGATCAATGGTTTAGATTATGAACATTATCGAAAACTGCATGTCCATTTTCCATTTAGCCCATGATAGCACTAACCGCCGGAGAGCTGGTTAGAGGTTTTATATATATACTGTACCATGGGAACGAATATATTTTCCAAGTCTTTCTTATCAGATATTATGTAATGCCGTACCCAAAATAACTTTCAACATGGTCATGGAAGGTCCATGCATGGTAGTACCATAGCTCTATGCACACTTTGTACACGCAGTACACACACACACACACACCACACGTTCGGCTACAACATGCAGCGGAGTATCGCGGCACAAAGGCTGAACGCAGAGACTAACGTCCTCTTACGAGAACTTTTACTTGCATTTTTTCATCATAAATGTGTCTTCTTTCTTCAATAGCATCTAAGCACCACGGTGGCGAATTCTCTTTTTTTCGAATATAGATGAGAAATTTAGTTTTCTTTAACATATTTGAAAATAAAAATCCGCCACCGTGGTGCTTTTTTTATATGAATTTTTAGTGAGGGTATGTCAGAAAACCCCATTCACTTTGTACAGGAGAGCTATTCGGTGAGATCCTAAAAGATTACGTCATGCGACCACAAATCCCTGTTATTCGAGATTCTGTCGCTCTCGCAAAAGCGGGAGTGTTATTATTATTTTTTTTACAAGAATGCTTAGAATGTCCAGTTTTCAGGTCGGAAAATCCGAAAAATTTGACTCACGTTTCTCGCTCGCATCAAGTATTGTTTATTGAGGAACTCATTCTATTCCTGGTTACAAAAAAAGTATAAAATGTCCAGTTTTCAGGTAGGAATATCACAAATTTTAAGCTTGCGGTTCGCACTCTCATTATTCAGTTCGTGAGATAAATTTTATTCATAAGTCACTAAATGCAGTCCTGAAAAGATTACCTTCTGAAGCCTGTTGCATAAAACTTTTTACCTAAGAAAACCCTGGTAAAAACTGAAAACTAAGGTTAATCTGATTTCCGCCATTGACTTTAGCACAGGGCAAAAACTCTTGTAAAAACAACCTGAGTTTTCTCAGGTAGAAAGTTCTATGCAATGGGCCCCAGGTCAGTATATAAACAAATTACCGCTCGCCCTCGCATTAATTCTTTAGAAAGATACACATCTTTCTCACGATTAAAAAAAAAAATGCTGCGAATGCTCACTTCACGTCTTGTTACATGAAATGTCTACTAGTTTGAGCTTGCGATTCGCGCTTTTAACATCTCCCAAGGAGCATTATTAGTATTATTTTTATTACCAGCAGAAGCTGTCATGACACCCCCTCCAATACAAGTCCTATTATCTAGAGGTTACTCGCACGCGACCAACACACTTGATCCCCTGCATCTTTAAACCATTTGCTTAGGCAGCAATTGCTCAGATAAAATCGAAATTAGCCTATGCTTGATCAGGGCGCCTATTCTTAATGAAATACATGCTTTTGGCCACAACACACGCATGTATCATCGATCGTTATTACTATCATTGCATAATATCGTGTAATCTTGTAATGACATCGTTTTTGTTACCAAAAAAGAATTATTTTCGTTTTTGGAAATACGATCCTTATTTGATTTTCGGATTAACGGACCTTATTTCGTTTTTGGATTGACGAACCTTCGGAATTACGAACGTCACTTCGTTTTCGGATTAACGAACCTTCGGAATTACGAACCTTATTTCATTTTGGGATTAACAAACCTTCGGAATTACGAACCTTATTCCGTTTTCGGATTGACGAACCTTCGGAATAACCGGACCTTCGGAATTACGAAGCCTCGGAATTACGAATGTATGCGATAATCTCATGGTAAAATTTATCAGTAAGCACCATTTGAGGTGGGAGGGGGGGGGGTTAAGAGAAATCTTATAGAAAAATACTTTTTTGGCTAAAAATATTTAGAAAAGCTAAAAATAATAATAGTAATAATAATGATAAAAAATTGTAGTTACCCCAAAAGATAGTTTTAGGATCATTTTTGAAAAGTAGAGAATATCAAAACTCATTTTCTAAGATGTATAGTTTCCCATGCATTAAACAAGGTAAAATGTGAGTCAGGGTATGGAGTTCAAACATTGGAACCCCCTTAGTATTACAACGAAATTACACAAACTTTTCATTCAACTATCACATTTAGCAACCTGAAGTGCATTTCTATAGAAAGTGCTTCAAAAATGTGATAATCAACCTGTAAATCAGTATCAATTTATTTCTTAATTGTTCAAATTTAAACGTAAAAAAATGTAGCCAATATATCTTTAAAAAAATCGAATTTGATCAACATGACTGATCACATAAAATCCAACAAGTTAAATGGGACATGTAATTACTTTTTTACCTCAAATTTAACCAAAAACAGCTGAAAGAAAAGGAACTCATGAAAAAAATACTGTTTTGGCTTAAAATATTGCAGAAAAACTAAACAAAGAAAACAAAAATTAATCATCCAATGAGAGAGTTCTAGGATCAGTTTTGAAAAGTGGAAGATATCAAAACTTTCTCTTGAGATGATTTTCACTAAATGTTACTTATTTTTTATGAATTTACGAATAAAAAACGCATTAATTTTTCAAGTGACGTCTTTCATAATTTTAACTAAATATTGACAACCCTTGTCAAATTTGAGGTCAGAAATGCGTTACATGACCTGCGTTCTTTTCTGAAATGTACAGTTTCCCATAAATGAAACAAGGTCAAATGGGAGTCAGGGTAGAGAGTTTAAAACCTGGTACCCCCTTAATATTGCAACAAAAAATACACAAAGTTTCCAATTAACTATTACTTTTAGCAACCTGAATTGCATTTCTATAGAAAGTGCTTTAAACATTTGATAATTAATCTGTTAATCACTGTCAATATATTTCTAAATTGCTCATTTTTTTCCAAAATCTCAAATTTTGCTAAACAAGACGGATCACATCAAATCCAAAAGGTTGAAATGGGACATGTAGTTATTTTTATCTCAGGTTAGACTAAAATAGCAGAATGGAAAGGGAATTATAAAAACATCAGTGCTTTGGCTCAAAATATTTCAAGAAAGATTTAATTTTTTAAATTGATTAAAGTCACCAGATTTGGTCAAAATTACCTGAAGAGATCATTTTTTAAGTTTTACGTAAAATGATCTTTTTCAAAGTTTTCCTCAAAGAGAGCAAAAAAAAAATGAAATAAAAGGTGACACTTTTGGTACTTTTTCCTTATTTTTATGCCGATACTTAATTTTAATATACAAAATGGAAATTGGTATACAAATTTTAAAGTGGTAGTATTAAAACTCTCTCTTTAGATGATTTTTATAAATCTAAGAATAATAAGGATTTTTTAAATTGACTTCTATTCTAATTTTCACAAAAAATTGGCACTCTTGGTCCAATATTGGGTTAGATATGTATTCCATAACTTGTTTCCTTTTCTAAATTATACAGTTCCCATGCATTACACAACAGATTAAATGAAAGTCTGGGTACTTTGTAATACTGCAGAGTTCAAACATTTAACACTTAATACTGCTACAACAAAATTAGACAGTTTTACTTTTCATTCAATAATCTAGTTTCAACTCCAATTGGATTAAAGACGCCTAAAACCAAATCCGTCCAGCTAACACAATTCCAATTCAATTTCACTTACTATAGTTTTAACATGCAGCGTTACAAAAATTTTGAGACAACTTAAAAATGTTAAATGGGCTGATTGTCTTCAATTTCTAGGATGATTCTCTCAACGAAGAGAGCCGTCTTCTATGGTGGCCCTGAAGGGACATAGCAAATAGACCAAATCGCGAATATCCACGAAGAAATTCTGCTCGCGCTTTGGACTCGCATCAATTATGTAGGATTTACTAATTCTTTTCAAAAATTACAAAACATGAACAGAGTGTCCGTATTTAGGTCTAATTATCTTTTTTGTTAACTCGCGCTTCGCGCTCACATCATTTGTTTAGATATGTAGCTATCCTGTTCACGATTACGAAAATTGAATAGAAATTTTAAGTCTGTGTGCAGAAATGTCAATTTTTTTTCAGCTGGCGCTTTGCGCTCGCATTATTATATACCTATTATGTTTAAGTCACAAGAAGTCCTTAGAATTTCCATTCTTTAGGTAAAAATGTAAAAATATCAGCTCGCGCATCGCGTTCACGTTATTTGATTTTTAAATTATACAACGTCTTCATGACTAACTGCATGCTGTCCTCATCAGGTACCTTTTCCAACAGCTTATATCTGCTCACGTTTTTCGTTCGTAGTAATTATTTATCTGCATACACATGTTTTTTAGGAAAACAAACATTGCCCAGAATGTTCAAATTTTAGGAAAAAATACATAAGAATTCGGAAACAAATTGCTCGCGCTTCGCTCTCACATTATATAAATAAGGATTATTATATTTTACATTTATGTTGATTTATAAGAATAAAGCTAAGAAGACGACCCCTTCACAGAAACCAAAAATCATCTTCGAGAGGCCGATGGGGGAAAATATTGCTGAAAAATAACTCCGCCACCCCTCCCCCCTTATTAGCGAGAGCTGGATCCACCCCTTGAACACCTCACAGGCAATGCGAGTGCGAAGCACGTGCGAAAATCTAATATAGTGACTAGAAAGTTTCTCTTTTATTTCCATGTCTTCCCCTCATCTTATTTTTTTTCACTTGATTTCTTGTCTTTTCCCTCTTTCTTAATTTCATTGTTCCCTGTTATATTTTTTTATAGGGGGAGGGGGCGAAGGGCCCGCCCCCTGGATCCGCCTATGCATATGGATAGCATTGGACATCGTCCTGTCGTTTCAATGGTTTATTTTCAATTGGTATAATGCCAACTCGTCTGCTATCATTTGGTCTGCCATCAGTTCGACCACAATGTACATGGTCTAACTGCCATTACATTTGATATCCAAGTTTTTCTAATTGCCTTTTATTCCATATGCCAATTGGTGTAATTGAACTAAGTGTTAATTGGGTGAAATTAAGGAAATAAAATTGATATTCGACCAACTATGAGACGAAATGGCCATAAACGAACTGGTGATTACAGGAAGTGATGGCTGGACCAAATGGTTATTGGACCATATGCACACTGTAAAAAAATTTGCCCTATTTACTTACTTCAATTATGTTAAGAAACTGCCTTAATTTGTTAGTATTCATAACTTAATGCTATTTTAAGTACCTTCTACTGAAAATAACATAAAGTTATTATTACTTGTTACAATGGAGTCAGTTTCTTTACTCTATTTAGTCAAGTAAGTATTACAAATTCGATTTAATTTGTTATTACAAGAAGTAAACCATAAAGGAGTTAACTTTGCTGAAATTGTTCATGTAGCTACAACCAGTAAATAAGTGTAAGAAACTAAGATTGGTTGTGCAGATGCTACTTGTTGTAAAGTAATTTGAGCTTAACCCGTTGCCAACGGGAGCTGGCTATATGCGGTTCCCTAAAACTCATTCATGTACGGGAGCCGTATATAGTCGGTTCCCCAAAGGCTATTACTCGCATCCATTTGCAGGAAAGTCATACGTTTTTACCTTTTGTTTCTATAGTATATAAAGCATTATAAAACGAGTTATGCTTCGATGAGAGTACAATATTGGCGTACAGTGGGCATTGCCGCGATGAAAGCTTGATTTCAGTGATTTTCAGTTTCGCAGAACCACGTATATACCGTAATTAATAAAAGTGAGGGAAAATAATGGGAGCAGCGAAATGCAACCCAAAACGCACGCAGAGCTGCGTGCGTGCGCTGATATGATCAACGATAGATCGAAAACGATCGATACTATATTACATTGCTTGTAACAATAAATCTTTTCAAAATGAACGAATCCTTGTTCATTTTTGTTTAAAATGTCACCTTTCTCATTCTTAGAATTTTTTATCACATATCTGCACTCAGTCATCCACTTATCTCACTTATTGATCTTTGTCCAATACACACACTCCTATTCCTTCCATAACTGAGTTTACTTGAGCGAATAAAAAGGAAACACGTGAAAACAGCATATACATTTGTATAAATGTAATTTAATATGTATTAATCAATACAAATAAATAGATAAACAAACACACATATATATATCTTCCTGTCACAGTTACATGAAGATAATTTCATCTTCCTCTTACAGCTACATGAAGATAATTTTATCTTCGTTTAACAGCTACATGAAGATAATTTCATCTTTGCTTAACAGCTACATGAAGATAATTTCATCTTCGTTACACAGCTACATGAAGATAATTTCATCTTCATTTAACAGCTACATGAAGATAATTTCATCTTCGTTACTCAGCTACATGAAGATAATTTCATCTTCGTTTAACTGCTACATGAAGATAATTTCATCTTGGTTTAACAGTTACATGAAGATAATTTCATCTTCTTCTTACAGCTACATGAAGATAATTTCATCTTCGTTTAACAGCTACATGAGGATAATTTCATCTTCGTTAAACAGCTACATAAAGATAATTTCATCTTCGTTTAACACCTACATGAAGATAATTTTATCTTCGTTTAACAGCTACATGAAGATAATTTCATCTTCGTTACACAGCTACATGAAGATAATTTCATCTTCGTTTAACAGCTACATGAAGATAATTTCATCTTCCTCTTACAGCTACATGAAGATAATTTCATCTTCCTTTAACAGCTACATGAGGATAATTTCATCTTCGTTTAACACCTACATAAAGATAATTTCATCTTCGTTTAACACCTACATAAAGATAATTTCATCTTCGTTTAACACCTACATGAGGATAATTTCATCTTCCTCTTACAGCTACATGAAGATAATTTCATCTTCGTTTAACACCTACATGAGGATAATTTCATCTTCCTCTTACAGCTACATGAGGATAATTTCATCTTCGTTTAACACCTACATAAAGATAATTTCATCTTCGTTTAACACCTACATAAAGATAATTTCATCTTTGTTTAACACCTACATGAGGATAATTTCATCTTCCTCTTACAGCTACATGAAGATAATTTCATCTTCCTCTTACAGCTACATGAAGATAATTTCATGTTCCTCATACATGAATTTCATCTTCTTTTAACAGCTACATGAAGATAATTTCATCTTTGCTTAACAGCTACATGAAGATAATTTCATCTTCGTTACACAGCTACATGAAGATAATTTCATCTTCATTTAACAGCTACATGAAGATAATTTCATCTTCGTTACTCAGCTACATGAAGATAATTTCATCTTCGTTTAACTGCTACATGAAGATAATTTCATCTTGGTTTAACAGTTACATGAAGATAATTTCATCTTCTTCTTACAGCTACATGAAGATAATTTCATCTTCGTTTAACAGCTACATGATGATAATTTCATCTTCGTTAAACAGCTACATAAAGATAATTTCATCTTCGTTTAACACCTACATGAAGATAATTTTATCTTCGTTTAACAGCTACATGAAGTTAATTTTATCTTCGTTAAACAGCTACATGAAGATAATTTCATCTTCGTTTAACAGCTACATGGGGATAATTTCATCTTCCTCTTACAGCTACATGAAGATAATTTCATCTTCCTTTAACAGCTACATGAGGATAATTTCATCTTCGTTTAACACCTACATAAAGATAATTTCATCTTCGTTTAACACCTACATAAAGATAATTTATCTTCGTTTAACACCTACATGAAGATAATTTAATCTTCGTGAAACACCAACATAAAGATAATTTCATCTTTGTTTAACACCTACATGAAGATAATTTATCTTCGTTACTCAGCTACATGAAGATAATTTCATCTTCGTTTAACACCTACATAAAGATAATTTCATCTTCGTTTAACACCTACATAAAGATAATTTATCTTCGTTTAACACCTACATGAAGATAATTTCATCTTCGTGAAACACCAACATAAAGATAATTTCATCTTCGTTTAACAGCTACATGAAAATAATTTTATCTTCGTTTAACAGCTACATGAAGATAAATTCATCTTCCTCTTACAGCTACATGAAGATAATTTCATCTTCCTCATACATGAAGATAATTTCATCTTCGTTTAACAGCTACATGAATATAATTTCATCTTTGCTTAACAGCTACATGAAGATAATTTCATCTTCGTTACACAGCTACATGAAGATAATTTCATCTTCATTTAACAGCTACATGAAGATAATTTCATCTTCGTTACTCAGCTACATAAAGATAATTTCATCTTCGTTTAACTGCTACATGAAGATAATTTCATCTTCATTAACAGCTACATGAAGATAATTTCATCTTCGTTACTCAGCTACATGAAGATAATTTCATCTTCGTTTAACTGCTACATGAAGATAATTTCATCTTCGTTTAACACCTACATAAAGATAATTTCATCTTCGTTTAACACCTACATAAAGATAATTTATCTTCGTTTAACACCTACATGAAGATAATTTAATCTTCGTGAAACACCAACATAAAGATAATTTCATCTTCGTTTAACACCTACATGAAGATAATTTCATCTTCGTTACTCAGCTACATGAAGATAATTTCATCTTCGTTTAACACCTACATAAAGATAATTTCATCTTCGTTTAACACCTACATAAAGATAATTTATCTTCGTTTAACACCTACATGAAGATAATTTCATCTTCGTGAAACACCAACATAAAGATAATTTCATCTTCGTTTAACAGCTACATGAAGATAATTTTATCTTCGTTTAACAGCTACATGAAGATAAATTCATCTTCCTCTTACAGCTACATGAAGATAATTTCATCTTCCTCATACATGAAGATAATTTCATCTTCGTTACTCAGCTACATGAAGATAATTTCATCTTCGTTTAACACCTACATAAAGATAATTTCATCTTCGTTTAACACCTACATAAAGATAATTTTATCTTCGTTTAACACCTACATGAAGATAATTTCATCTTCGTGAAACACCAACATAAAGATAATTTCATCTTCGTTTAACAGCTACATGAAGATAATTTTATCTTCGTTTAACAGCTACATGAAGATAAATTCATCTTCCTCTTACAGCTACATGAGGATAATTTCATTTTCCTCATACATGAAGATAATTTCATCTTCGTTACACAGCTACATGAAGATAATTTCATCTTCATTTAACAGCTACATGAAGATAATTTCATCTTCGTTACTCAGCTACATGAAGATAATTTCATCTTCGTTTAACTGCTACATGAAGATAATTTCATCTCGGTTTAACAGTTACATGAAGATAATTTCATCTTCGTTTAACAGCTACATGATGATAATTTCATCTTCGTTAAACAGCTACATAAAGATAATTTTCTTCGTTTAACACTACATGAAGATAATTTATCTTCGTTTAACAGCTACATGAAGATAATTTCATCTTCGTTACACAGCTACATGAAGATAATTTCATCTTTTTTTAACAGCTACACGGGGATAATTTCATCTTCCTCTTACAGCTACATGAAGATAATTTCATCTTCCTTTAACAGCTACATGAGGATAATTTCATCTTCGTTTAACACCTACATAAAGATAATTTCATCTTCGTTTAACACCTACATAAAGATAATTTATCTTCGTTTAACACCTACATGAAGATAATTTAATCTTCGTGAAACACCAACATAAAGATAATTTCATCTTCGTTTAACACCTACATGAAGATAATTTCATCTTCGTTACTCAGCTACATGAAGATAATTTCATCTTCGTTTAACACCTACATAAAGATAATTTCATCTTCGTTTAACACCTACATAAAGATAATTTATCTTCGTTTAACACCTACATGAAGATAATTTCATCTTCGTGAAACACCAACATAAAGATAATTTCATCTTCGTTTAACAGCTACATGAAGATAATTTTATCTTCGTTTAACAGCTACATGAAGATAATTCATCTTCCTCTTACAGCTACATGAAGATAATTTCATCTTCCTCATACATAAAGATAATTTCATCTTCGATTAACAGCTACATGAGGATAATTTCATCTTCCTCTTACAGCTACATGAAGATAATTTCATCTTCCTCTTACAGCTACATGAAGATAATTTCATGTTCCTCATACATGAATTTCATCTTCGTTTAACAGCTACATGAAGATAATTTCATCTTTGCTTAACAGCTACATGAAGATAATTTCATCTTCGTTACACAGCTACATGAAGATAATTTCATCTTCATTTAACAGCTACATGAAGATAATTTCATCTTCGTTACTCAGCTACATGAAGATAATTTCATCTTCGTTTAACTGCTACATGAAGATAATTTCATCTTGGTTTAACAGTTACATGAAGATAATTTCATCTTCTTCTTACAGCTACATGAAGATAATTTCATCTTCGTTTAACAGCTACATGATGATAATTTCATCTTCGTTAAAAAGCTACATAAAGATAATTTCATCTTCGTTTAACACCTACATGAAGATAATTTTATCTTCGTTTAACAGCTACATGAAGATAATTTCATCTTCGTTACACAGCTACATGAAGATAATTTCATCTTCGTTTAACAGCTACATGGGGATAATTTCATCTTCCTCTTACAGCTACATGAAGATAATTTCATCTTCCTTTAACAGCTACATGAGGATAATTTCATCTTCGTTTAACACCTACATAAAGATAATTTCATCTTCGTTTAACACCTACATAAGATAATTTATCTTCGTTTAACACCTACATGAAGATAATTTAATCTTCGTGAAACACCAACATAAAGATAATTTCATCTTCGTTTAACACCTACATGAAGATAATTTATCTTCGTTACTCAGCTACGTGAAGATAATTTCATCTTCGTTTAACACCTACATAAAGATAATTTCATCTTCGTTTAACACCTACATAAAGATAATTTATCTTCGTTTAACACCTACATGAAGATAATTTCATCTTCGTGAAACACCAACATAAAGATAATTTCATCTTCGTTTAACAGCTACATGAAGATAATTTTATCTTCGTTTAACAGCTACATGAAGATAAATTCATCTTCCTCTTACAGCTACATGAAGATAATTTCATCTTCCTCATACATGAAGATAATTTCATCTTCGTTTAACAGCTACATGAAGATAATTTCATCTTTGCTTAACAGCTACATGAAGATAATTTCATCTTCGTTACACAGCTACATGAAGATAATTTCATCTTCATTTAACAGCTACATGAAGATAATTTCATCTTCGTTTACTCAGCTACATGAAGATAATTTCATCTTCGTTTAACAGCTACATGAAGATAATTTCATCTTCGTTTAACAGTTACATGAAGATAATTTCATCTTCTTCTTACAGCTACATGACGATAATTTCATCTTCGTTTAACAGCTACATGATGATAATTTCATCTTCGTTAAACAGCTACATAAAGATAATTTCATCTTCGTTTAACACCTACATGAAGATAATTTTATCTTCGTTTAACAGCTACATGAAGATAATTTCATCTTCGTTACACAGCTACATGAAGATAATTTCATCTTCGTTTAACAGCTACATGGGGATAATTTCATCTTCCTCTTACAGCTACATGAAGATAATTTCATCTTCCTTTAACAGCTACATGAGGATAATTTCATCTTCGTTTAACACCTACATAAGATAATTTCACCTTCGTTTAACACCTACATAAAGATAATTTATCTTCGTTTAACACCTACATGAAGATAATTTAATCTTCGTGAAACACCAACATAAAGATAATTTCATCTTCGTTTAACACTACATGAAGATAATTTATCTTCGTTACTCAGCTACATGAAGATAATTTCATCTTCGTTTAACACCTACATAAAGATAATTTATCTTCGTTTAACACCTACATGAAGATAATTTCATCTTCGTGAAACACCAACATAAAGATAATTTCATCTTCGTTTAACAGCTACATGAAGATAATTTTATCTTCGTTTAACAGCTACATGAAGATAAATTCATCTTCCTCTTACAGCTACATGAAGATAATTTCATCTTCTCATACATGAAGATAATTTTATCTTCGTTACTCAGCTACATGAAGATAATTTCATCTTCGTTTTAAACACCTACATAAAGATAATTTCATCTTCGTTTAACACCTACATAAAGATAATTTATCTTCGTTTAACACCTACATGAAGATAATTTCATCTTCGTGAAACACCAACATAAAGATAATTTCATCTTCGTTTAACAGCTACATGAAGATAATTTTATCTTCGTTTAACAGCTACATGAAGATAAATTCATCTTCCTCTTACAGCTACATGAGATAATTTCATTTTCCTCATACATGAAGATAATTTCATCTTCGTTACACAGCTACATGAAGATAATTTCATCTTCATTTAACAGCTACAAGAAGATAATTTCATCTTCGTTACTCAGCTACATGAAGATAATTTCATCTTCGTTTAACTGCTACATGAAGATAATTTCATCTCGGTTTAACAGTTACATGAAGATAATTTCATCTTCGTTTAACAGCTACATGATGATAATTTCATCTTCGTTAAACAGCTACATAAAGATAATTTCATCTTCGTTTAACACCTACATGAAGATAATTTTATCTTCGTTTAACAGCTACATGAAGATAATTTCATCTTCGTTACACAGCTACATGAAGATAATTTCATCTTCGTTTAACAGCTACACGGGGATAATTTCATCTTCCTCTTACAGCTACATGAAGATAATTTCATCTTCCTTTAACAGCTACATGAGGATAATTTCATCTTCGTTTAACACCTACATAAAGATAATTTCATCTTCGTTTAACACCTACATAAAGATAATTTATCTTCGTTTAACACCTACATGAAGATAATTTAATCTTCGTGAAACACCAACATAAAGATAATTTCATCTTCGTTTAACACTACATGAAGATAATTTCATCTTCGTTACTCAGCTACATGAAGATAATTTCATCTTCGTTTAACACCTACATAAAGATAATTTCATCTTCGTTTAACACCTACATAAAGATAATTTATCTTCGTTTAACACCTACATGAAGATAATTTCATCTTCGTGAAACACCAACATAAAGATAATTTCATCTTCGTTTAACAGCTACATGAAGATAATTTTATCTTCGTTTAACAGCTACATGAAGATAAATTCATCTTCCTCTTACAGCTACATGAAGATAATTTCATCTTCCTCATACATGAAGATAATTTCATCTTCGATTAACAGCTACATGAAGATAATTTCATCTTCGCTTAACCCTACATGAAGATAATTTCATCTTCCTCTTACAGCTACATGAAGATAATTTCATCTTCCTCTTACAGCTACATGAAGATAATTTCATGTTCCTCATAACAGATTTTCATCTTCGTTTAACAGCTACATGAAGATAATTTCATCTTTGCTTAACAGCTACATGAAGATAATTTCATCTTCGTTACACAGCTACATGAAGAAATTTCATCTTCATTTAACAGCTACATGAAGATAATTCATCTTCGTTACTCAGCTACATGAAGATAATTTCATCTTCGTTTAACTGCTACATGAAGATAATTTCATCTTCGTTTAACAGCTACATGAAGATAATTTCATCTTCTTCTTACAGCTACATGAAGATAATTTCATCTTCGTTTAACAGCTACATGATGATAATTTCATCTTCGTTAAAAAGCTACATAAAGATAATTTCATCTTCGTTTAACACCTACATGAAGATAATTTTATCTTCGTTTAACACAGCTACATGAAGATAATTTCATCTTCGTTCACAACAGCTACATGAAGATAATTTCATCTTCGTTTAAACAGCTACATGGGGATAATTTCATCTTCCTCTTACAGCTACATGAAGATAATTTCATCTCCTTTAAAACAGCTACATGAGATAAATTCATCTTCGTTTAACACCTACATAAAGATAATTTCATCTTCGTTTAACACCTACATAAAGATAATTATCTTCGTTTAACACCTACATGAAGATAATTCATCTTCGTGAAACACCAACATAAAGATAATTTCATCTTCGTTTAACACCTACATGAAGATAATTTATCTTCGTTACTCAGCTACATGAAGATAATTTCATCTTCGTTTAACACCTACATAAAGATAATTTCATCTCTCTTTAACACCTACATGAAGATAATTTATCTTCGTTTAACACCTACATGAAGATAATTTCATCTTCGTGAAAACACCAACATAAAGAATAATTTCATCTTCGTTTAACAGCTACATGAAGATAATTTTATCTTCGTTTAACAGCTACATGAAGATAAATTCATCTTCCTCTTACAGCTACATGAAGATAATTTCATCTTCCACATACATGAAGATAATTTCATCTTCGTTAACAGCTACATGAAGATAATTTCATCTTGCTTAACAGCTACATGAAGATAATTTCATCTTCGTTACACAGCTACATGAAGATAATTTCATCTTCGTTTAACAGCTACATGAAGATAAATTTCATCTTCGTTACTCAGCTACATGAAGATAAATTCATCTTCGTTTAACTGCTACATGAAGATAATTTCATCATCTTGCTTAACACCTACATGAAGATAATTTCATCTTCCTCTTACAGCTACATGAAGATAATTTCATCTTCCTCTTACAGCTACATGAAGATAATTTCATCTTCCTCATACATGAATTCATCTTCGTTTACCAGCTACATGAAGATAATTTCATCTTGTTAACAGCTACATGAAGATAATTTCATCTTCGTTACACAGCTACATGAAGATAATTTCATCTTCGTTTAACAGCTACATGAAGATAATTTCATCTTCGTTACTCAGCTACATGAAGATAATTCATCTTCGTTAACTGCTACATGAAGATAATTTCATCTTCGTTAACAGTTACATATGAAGATAATTCATCTTCTTCTTACAGCTACATGAAGATAATTTCATCTTCGTTTAACAGCTACATGAAGATAATTTCATCTTCGTTAAAAAGCCTACATAAAGATAATTTCATCTTCGTTTACACCTACATGAAGATAATTTTATCTTCGTTAACAGCTACATGAAGATAATTTCATCTTCGTTACCAGCTACATGAAGATAATTTCATCTTCGTTTAACACCTACATGGGATAATTCATCTCCTCTTACAGCTAACATGAAAATAATTTCATCTTCCTTTAACAGCTACATGAAGATAATTTCATCTTCGTTTAAAACACCTACATAGAAGATAATTTTCATCTTCGTTAAACACTACATAAAGATAATTTATCTTCGTTTAACACCTACATGAAGATAATTAATCTTCGTGAAACCCCAACATAAAGATAATTTCATCTCGTTTAACACCTACATGAAGATAATTTATCTTCGTTTACAGCTACATGAAGATAATTTCATCTTCGTTTAACACCTACATGAAGATAATTTCATCTTCGTTAACACCTACATAAAGATAATTATCTTCGTTAACACTACAAGAAGATAATTTCATCTTCGTGAAACACCAACATAAAGATAATTTCATCTTCGTTTAACAGCTACATGAAGATAATATTATCTTCGTTTAACAGCTACATGAAGATAAATTCATCTTCCTCTACAGCTACATAAGATAATTTCATCTTCGTCAAACATGAAGAAAATTTCATCTTCGTTTAACAGCTACATGAAGATAATTTCATCTTCGCTTAACAGCTACATGAAGATAATTTCATCTTCGTTTACACAGCTACATGAAGATAATTTCATCTTCATTTAACAGCTACATGAAGATAATTTCATCTTCGTACTCAGCTACATGAAGATAATTTCATCTTCGTTAACTGCTACATGAAGATAATTTCATCTTCGTTTAACAGTTACATGAAGATAATTTCATCTTCTTCTTACAGCTACATGAAGATAATTTCATCTTCGTTTAACATCAGCTACATGAAGATAATTTCATCTTCGTTAAACAGCTACATAAAGATAATTTCATCTTCGTTTAACACCTACATGAAGATAATTTTATCTTCGTTTAACAGCTACATGAAGATAATTTCATCTTCGTATACACAGCTACATGAAGATAATTTCATCTTCGTTAACAGCTACATGAAGATAATTTCATCTTCCTCTTACAGCTACATGAAGATAATTTCATCTTCCTTTAACAGCTACATAAAGATAATTTCATCTTCGTTTAACACCTACATAAAGATAAATTTCACCTTCGTTAACACCTACATAAAGATAATTTATCTTTCGTTTAACACCTACATGAAGATAATTTAATCTTCGTGAAAACACCAACATAAAGATAATTTCATCTTCGTTTAACACCTACATGAAGATAATTTCTCTTCGTTCCTACAGCTACATGAAGATAATTTCATCTTCGTTAACACCTACATAAAGATAATTTATCTTCGTTAAACACCTACATGAAGATAATTTTCATCTTCGTGAAACACCAACATAAAGATAATTTCATCTTCGTTTAACAGCTACATGAAATAATTTTATCTTCGTTTAACAGCTACATGAAGATAAATTCATCTTCCTCTTACGCTACATGAAGATAATTTCATCTTCCTCATACATGAAGATAATTTCATCTTCGTTACTCAGCTACATGAAGATAATTTCATCTTCGTTTAACACCCTACATGAAGATAATTTCATCTTCGTTTAACACCTACATAAAGATAATTTTATCTCTTCGTTTAACACCTACATGAAGATAATTTCATCTTCGTGAAACACCAACATAAAGATAATTTCATCTTCGTTTAACAGCTACATGAAGATAAATTTTATCTTCGTTTAACAGCTACATGAAGATAAATTCATCTTCCTCTTACAGCTACATGAGGATAATTTCATTTCCCCAACATGAAGATAATTTCATCTTCGTTACACAGCTACATGAAGATAATTTCATCTTCATTTAACAGCTACATGAAGATAATTTCATCTTCGTTACTCAGCTACATGAAGATAATTTCATCTTCGTTTAACTCTACATGAAATTATCTTCATGTAGCAGTTTAAACGAAGATGAAATTATCTTCTGTAGCTGAGTAACGAAGATGAAATTATCTTCATGTAGCTGTTAAAATGAAAGATGAAAATTATCTTCATGTAGCTGTGTAACGAAGATGAAATTATCTTCATGTATGAGGAAAATGAAATTATCCTCATGTACTGTAAGAGGAAGATGAATTTATCTTCATGTAGCTGTTAAACGAAGATAAAATTATCTTCATGTAGCTGTTAAACGAAGATGACATTATCTTTATGTTGGTGTTTCACGAAGATGAAATTATCTTCATGTAGGTGTTAAAACGAAGATAAATTATCTTTATGTAGTGTTAAACGAAGATGAAATTATCTTTATGTAGTGTTTTAAACGAAGATGAAATATCTTCATGTAGCTGAGTAACGAATATGAAAATATAACATATGTATGAGGAAGATGAAATTATCTTCATGTAGCTGTAAGAGGAAGATGAAATTTATCTTCATGTAGCTGTTAAACGAAGATAAAATTATCTTCATGTAGCTGTTAAACGAAGATGAAAATATCTTTATGTTGGTGTTTCACGAAGATGAAATTATCTCATGTAGGTGTTAAACGAAGATAAATTATCTTTATGTAGGTGTTAAACGAAGAAAAATTATCTTCATGTAGCTGAGTAACGAAGATAAATTATCTTCATGTAGGTGTTAAACGAAGATGAAATTATCTTTATGTTGGTGTATCACGAAGATTAAATTATCTTCATGTAAGGTGTTAAACGAAGATAAATTATCTTTATGTAGGTGTTAAACGAAGGTGAAATTATCTTTATGTAGGTGTTAAACGAAGATGAAATTATCCTAATGTAGCTGTTAAAGGAAGATGAAATTATCTTCATGTAGCTGTAAGAGGAAGATGAAATAATCCCAATGTAGCTGTTAAACGAAGATGAATTATCTTCATGTAGTGTGTAACGAAGATGAAATTTCTTCATGTAGCTGTTAACGAAGATAAAATTATCTTCATGTAGGTGTTAAACGAAGATGAAATATCTTTATGTAGCTGTTTTAACGAAGATGAAATATCATCATGTAGCTGTTAAACAAGATGAAATTATCTTCATGTAGCTGTAAGAAAAGATGAAAATTATCTTCATGTAACTGTTAAACCAAGATGAAATTATCTTCATGTAGCAGTTAAACGAAGATGAAATTATCTTCATGTAGCTGAGTAACGAAGATGAAATTATCTTCATGTAGCTGTTAAATGAAGATGAAATTATCTTCATGTAGCTGTGTAACGAAGATGAAATTATCTTCATGTAGCTGTTAAGCAAAGATGAAATTATCTTCATGTAGCTGTTAAACGAAGATGAAATTATCTCATGTATGAGGAAGATGAAATTATCTTCATGTAGCTGTAAGAGGAAGATGAATTTATCTTCATGTAGCTGTTAAACGAAGATAAAATTATCTTCATGTAGCTGTAAAACGAAGATGAAATTATCTTTATGTTGGTGTTTCACGAAGATGAAATTATCTTCATGTAGGTGTTAAACGAAGATAAATTATCTTTATGTAGGTGTTAAACGAAGAAGAAATTATCTTTATGTAGGTGTAAAACGAAGATGAAATTATCTTCATGTAGCTGAGTAACGAAGATAAATTATCTTCATGTAGGTGTTAAACAAGATGAAATTATCTTTATGTTGGTGTTTCACGAAGATTAAATTATCTTCATGTAGGTGTTAAACGAAGATAAATTATCTTTATGTAGGTGTTAAACGAAGATGAAATTATCTTTATGTAGGTGTTAAACGAAGATGAAATTATCCTCATGTAGCTGTTAAAGGAAGATGAAATTATCTTCATGTAGCTGTAAGAGGAAGATGAAATTATCCCCATGTAGCTGTTAAACGAAGATGAAATTATCTTCATGTAGCGTGTAACGAAGATGAAATTATCTTCATGTAGCTGTTAAACGAAGATAAAATTATCTTCATGTAGGTGTTAAACGAAGATGAAATTATCTTTATGTAGCTTTTTAACGAAGATGAAATTATCATCATGTAGCTGTTAAACGAAGATGAAATTATCTTCATGTAGCTGTAAGAAGAAGATGAAATTATCTTCATGTAACTGTTAAACCAAGATGAATTATCTTCATGTAGCAGTTAAAGGAAGAAGAAAAAGATTATCTTCAAGTAGCTGATAAACAAGATGAAATTATCTTCATGTAGCTTTAAATGAAGATGAAATTATCTTCATGTAGCTGTGTAACGAAGATGAAATTATCTTCATGTAGCTGTTAAGCAAAGATGAAATTATCTTCATGTAGCTGTTAAACGAAGATGAAATTCATGATTAGGAACATGAAATTATCTTCATGTAGCTGTAAGAGGAAGATGAAATTATCTTCATGTAGCTGTAAGAGGAAGATAAATTATCCTCATGTAGGTGTTAAGCAAAGATGAAATTATCTTCATGTAGCAGTTAAACGAAGATGAAATTATCTTCATGTAGCTGAGTAACGAAGATGAAATTATCTTCATGTAGCTGTTAAATGAAGATGAAATTATCTTCATGTAGCTGTGTAACGAAGATGAAATTATCTTCATGTAGCTGTTAAGCAAAGATGAAATTATCTTCATGTAGCTGTTAAACGAAGATGAAATTATCTTCATGTATGAGAAGATGAAATTATCTTCATGTAGCTGTAAGAGGAAGATGAATTTATCTTCATGTAGCTGTTAAACGAAGATAAAATTATCTTCATGTAGCTGTTAAACGAAGATGAAATTATCTTTATGTTGGTGTTTCACGAAGATGAAATTATCTTCATGTAGGTGTTAAACGAAGATAAATTATCTTCATGTAGGTGTTTAAACGAAGATGAAATTATCTTTATGTAGTGTTAAACGAAGATGAAATTATCTTCATGTAGCTGAGTAACGAAGATAAATTAACTTCATGTAGGTGTTAAACGAAGATGAAATTATCTTTATGTTGGTGTTTCACGAAGATTAAATTATCTTCATGTAGGTGTTAAACGAAGATAAAATATCTTTATGTAGGTGTTAAACGAAGATGAAATTATCTTTATGTAGTGTTAAACGAAGATAAACGAAAGATGAAATTATCCTCATGTAGCTGTTAAAGGAAGATGAAATTATCTTCATGTAGCTGTAAGAGGAAGATGAAATTATCCCCATGTAGCTGTTAAACGAAGATGAAATTATCTTCATGTAGCTGTGTAACGAAGATGAAATTATCTTCATGTAGCTGTTAAAACGAAGATAAAATTATCTTCATGTAGGTGTTAAACGAAGATGAAATTAAATCTTTATGTAGCTTTTTAACGAAGATGAAATTATCATCATGTAGCTGTTAAACGAAGATGAAATTATCTTCATGTAGCTGTAAGAAGAAGATGAAATTATCTTCATGTAACTGTTAAACCAAGATGAAATTATCTTCATGTAGCAGTTAAACGAAGATGAAATTTATCTTCATGTACTGAGTAACGAAAGATGAAATAATCTTCATGTAGCTGTTAAATGAAGATGAAATTATCTTCATGTAGCTGTGTAACGAAGATGAAATTATCTTCATGTAGCTGTTAAGCAAAGATGAAATTATCTTCATGTAGCTGTTAAACGAAGATGAAAATTCATGTATGAGGAACATGAAATTATCTTCATGTAGCTGTAAGAGGAAGATGAAATTATCTTCATGTAGCTGTAAGAGGAAGATGAAATTATCCTCATGTAGGTGTTAAGCAAAGATGAAATTATCTTCATGTAGCTGTTAATCGAAGATGAAATTATCTTCATGTATGAGGAAGATGAAATTATCTTCATGTAGCTGTAAGAGGAAGATGAATTTATCTTCATGTAGCTGTTAAACGAAGATAAAATTATCTTCATGTAGCTGTTAAACGAAGATGAAATTATCTTTATGTTGGTGTTTCACGAAGATGAAATTATCTTCATGTAGGTGTTAAACGAAGATAAATTATCTTTATGTAGGTGTTAAACGAAGATGAAATTATCTTTATGTAGGTGTTAAACGAAGATGAAATTATCTTCATGTAGCTGAGTAACGAAGATGAAATTATCTTCATGTAGGTGTTAAACGAAGATGAAATTATCTTTATTTGGTGTTTCACGAAGATTAAATTATCTTCATGTAGGTGTTAAACGAAGATAAATTATCTTTATGTAGGTGTTAAACGAAGATGAAATTATCTTTATGTAGGTGTTAAACGAAGATGAAATTATCCTCATGTAGCTGTTAAAGGAAGATGAAATTATCTTCATGTAGCTGTAAGAGGAAGATGAAATTATCCCCGTGTAGCTGTTAAACGAAGATGAAATTATCTTCATGTAGCTGTGTAACGAAGATGAAATTATCTTCATGTAGCTGTTTAAACGAAGATAAAATTATCTTCATGTAGGTGTTAAACGAAGATGAAATTATCTTTATGTAGCTGTTTAACGAAGATGAAATTATCATCATGTAGCTGTTAAACGAAGATGAAATTATCTTCATGTAACTGTTAAACCGAGATGAAATTATCTTCATGTAGCAGTTAAACGAAGATGAAATATCTTCATGTAGCTGAGTAACGAAGATGAAATTATCTTCTTGTAGCTGTTAAATGAAGATGAAATTATCTTCATGTAGCTGTGTAACGAAGATGAAATTATCTTCATGTATGAGGAAAATGAAATTATCCTCATGTAGCTGTAAGAGGAAGATGAATTTATCTTCATGTAGCTGTTAAACGAAGATAAAATTATCTTCATAGCTGTTAAACGAAGAAGAAATTATCTTTATGTTGGTGTTTCACGAAGATGAAATTATCTTCATGTAGGTGTTAAACGAAGATAAATTATCTTTATGTAGGTGTTAAACGAAGATGAAATTATCTTTTAGTAGGTGTTAAACGAAGATGAAATTATCTTCATGTAGCTGAGTAACGAAGATAAAATTATCTTCATGTATGAGGAAGATGAAATTATCTTCATGTAGCTGTAAGAGGAAGATGAATTTATCTTCATGTAGCTGTTAAACGAAGATAAAATTATCTTCATGTAGCTGTTAAACGAAGATGAAATTATCTTTATGTTGGTGTTTCACGAAGATGAAATTATCTTCATGTAGGTGTTAAACGAAGATAAATTATCTTTATGTAGGTGTTAAACGAAGATGAAATTATCTTCATGTAGCTGAGTAACGAAGATAAATTATCTTCATGTAGGTGTTAAACGAAGATGAAATTATCTTTATGTTGGTGTTTCACGAAGATTAAATTATCTTCATGTAGGTGTTAAACGAAGATAATTATCTTTATGTAGTGTTAAACGAAGGTGAAATATCTTTTATGTAGGTGTTAAACGAAGATGAAATTATCCTCATGTAGCTGTTAAAGAAGATGAAATTATCTTCATGTAGCTGTAAGAGGAAGATGAAATTATCCCCATGTAGCTGTTAAACGAAGATGAAATTATCTTCATGTAGCTGTGTAACGAAGATGAAATTATCTTCATGTAGCTGTTAAACGAAGATAAAATTATCTTCATGTAGGTGTTAAACGAAGATGAAATTATCTTTATGTAGCTGTTTAACGAAGATGAAATTATCATCATGTAGCTGTTAAACGAAGATGAAATTATCGTCATGTAGCTGTAAGAAGAAGATGAAATTATCTTCATGTAACTGTTAAACCAAGATGAAATTATCTCATGTAGCAGTTAAACGAAGATGAAAATATCTTCATGTAGCTGAGTAACGAAGATGAAATTATCTTCATGTAGCTGTTAAATGAAGATGAAATTATCTTCATGTAGCTGTGTAACGAAGATGAAATTATCTTCATGTAGCTGTTAAGCAAAGATGAAATTATCTTCATGTAGCTGTTAAACGAAGATGAAATTATCTTCATGTATGAGGAAGATGAAATTATCTTCATGTAGCTGTAAGAGGAAGATGAATTTATCTTCATGTAGCTGTTAAACGAAGATAAAATTATCTTCATGTAGCTGTTAAACGAAGATGAAATTATCTTTATGTTGGTGTTTCACGAAGATGAAATTTATCTTCATGTAGGTGTTAAACGAAGATAAATTATCTTTATGTAGGTGTTAAACGAAGATGAAATTATCTTTATGTAGGTGTTAAACGAAGATGAAATTATCTTCACGTAGCTGAGTAACGAAGATAAATTATCTTCATGTAGGTGTTAAACGAAGATGAAATTATCTTTATGTTGGTGTTTCACGAAGATTAAATTATCTTCATGTAGGTGTTAAACGAAGATAAATTATCTTTATGTAGGTGTTAAACGAAGATGAATTATCTTTATGTAGGTGTTAAACGAAGATGAAATTATCCTCATGTAGCTGTTAAAGGAAGATGAAATTATCTTCATGTAGCTGTAAGAGGAAGATGAAATTATCCCCATGTAGCTGTTAAACGAAGATGAAATTATCTTCATGTAGCTGTGTAACGAAGATGAAATTATCTTCATGTAGCTGTTAAACGAAGATAAAATTATCTTCATGTAGGTGTTAAACGAAGATGAAATTATCTTTATGTAGCTTTTTAACGAAGATGAAATTATCATCATGTAGCTGTTAAACGAAGATGAAATTATCTTCATGTAGCTGTAAGAAGAAGATGAAATTATCTTCATGTAACTGTTAAACCAAGATGAAATTATCTTCATGTAGCAGTTAAACGAAGATGAATTATCTTCATGTAGCTGAGTAACGAAGATGAAATTATCTTCATGTAGCTGTTAAATGAAGATGAAATTATCTTCATGTAGCTGTGTAACGAAGATGAAATTATCTTCATGTAGCTGTTAAGCAAAGATGAAATTATCTTCATGTAGCTGTTAAACGAAGATGAAATTCATGTATGAGGAACATGAAATTATCTTCATGTAGCTGTAAGAGGAAGATGAAATTATCTTCATGTAGCTGTAAGAGGAAGATGAAATTATCCTCATGTAGCTGTTAATCGAAGATGAAATTATCTTTATGTATGAGGAAGATGAAATTATCTTCATGTAGCTGTAAGAGGAAGATGAATTTATCTTCATGTAGCTGTTAAACGAAGATAAAATTATCTTCATGTAGCTGTTAAACGAAGATGAAATTATCTTTATGTTGGTGTTTCACGAAGATGAAATTATCTTCATGTAGGTGTTAAACGAAGATAAATTATCTTTATGTAGGTGTTAAACGAAGATGAAATTATCTTTATGTAGGTGTTAAACGAAGATGAAATTATCTTCATGTAGCTGAGTAACGAAGATGAAATTATCTTCATGTAGGTGTTAAACGAAGATGAAATTATCTTTATGTTGGTGTTTCACGAAGATTAAATTATCTTCATGTAGGTGTTAAACGAAGATAAATTATCTTTATGTAGGTGTTAAACGAAGATGAAATTATCTTTATGTAGGTGTTAAACGAAGATGAAATTATCCTCATGTAGCTGTTAAAGGAAGATGAAATTATCTTCATGTAGCTGTAAGAGGAAGATGAAATTATCCCCGTGTAGCTGTTAAAAAAAGATGAAATTATCTTCATGTAGCTGTGTAACGAAGATGAAATTATCTTCATGTAGCTGTTAAACGAAGATAAAATTATCTTCATGTAGTGTTAAACGAAGATGAAATTATCTTTATGTAGCTGTTTAACGAAGATGAAATTATCATCATGTAGCTGTTAAACGAAGATGAAATTATCTTCATGTAACTGTTAAACCGAGATGAAATTATCTTCATGTAGCAGTTAAACGAAGATGAAATTATCTTCATGTAGCTGAGTAACGAAGATGAAATTATCTTCATGTAGCTGTTAAATGAAGATGAAATTATCTTCATGTAGCTGTGTAACGAAGATGAAATTATCTTCATGTATGAGGAAAATGAAATTATCCTCATGTAGCTGTAAGAGGAAGATGAATTTATCTTCATGTAGCTGTTAAACGAAGATAAAATTATCTTCATGTAGCTGTTAAACGAAGATGAAATTATCTTTATGTTGGTGTTTCACGAAGATGAAATTATCTTCATGTAGGTGTTAAACGAAGATAAAATTATCTTTATGTAGGTGTTAAACGAAGATGAAATTATCTTTATGTAGGTGTTAAACGAAGATGAAATTATCTTCATGTAGCTGAGTAACGAAGATGAAATTATCTTCATGTATGAGGAAGATGAAATTATCTTCATGTAGCTGTAAGAGGAAGATGAATTTATCTTCATGTAGCTGTTAAAACGAAGATAAAATTATCTTCATGTAGCTGTTAAACGAAGATGAAATTATCTTTATGTTGGTGTTTCACGAAGATGAAATTATCTTCATGTAGGTGTTAAACGAAGATAATTATCTTTATGTAGGTGTTAAACGAAGATGAAATTATCTTTATGTAGGTGTTAAACGAAGATGAAATTATCTTCATGTAGCTGAGTAACGAAGAATGAAATTATCTTCATGTAGGTGTTAAACGAAGATGAAATTATCTTTATGTTGGTGTTTCACGAAGATTAAATATCTTCATGTAGGTGTTAAACGAAGATAAATTATCTTATGTAGGTGTTAAACGAAGATGAAATTATCTTTATGTAGGTGTTAAACGAAGATGAAATTATCTTCATGTAGCAGTTAAACGAAGATGAAATTATCTTCATGTAGCTGAGTAACGAAGATGAAATTATCTTCATGTAGCTGTTAAATGAAGATGAAATTATCTTCATGTAGCAGTTAAACGAAGATGAAATTATCTTTATGTAGCTGAGTAACGAAGATGAAATTATCTTCATGTAGCTGTAAATGAAGATGAAATTATCTTCATGTAGCTGTGTAACGAAGATGAAATTATCTTCATGTAGCTGTTAAGCAAAGATGAAATTATATTCATGTAGCTGTTAAACGAAGATGAAATTATCTTCATGTATGAGGAAGATGAAATTATCTTCATGTAGCTGTAAGAGGAAGATGAATTTATCTTCATGTAGCTGTTAAACGAAGATAAAATTATTTTCATGTAGCTGTTAAACGAAGATGAAATTATCTTTATGTTGGTGTTTCACGAAGATGAAATTATCTTCATGTAGGTGTTAAACGAAGATAAATTATCTTTATGTAGGTGTTAAACGAAGATGAAATTATCTTTATGTAGGTGTTAAACGAAGATGAAATTATCTTCATGTAGCTGAGAAACGAAGATAAATTATCTTCATGTAGGTGTTAAACAAAGATGAAATTATCTTTATGTTGGTGTTTCACGAAGATTAAATTATCTTCATGTAGGTGTTAAACGAAGATAAATTATCTTTATGTAGGTGTTAAACGAAGATGAAATTATCTTTATGTAGGTGTTAAACGAAGATGAAATTATCCTCATGTAGCTGTTAAAGGAAGATGAAATTATCTTCATGTAGCTGTAAGAGGAAGATGAAATTATCCCCATGTAGCTGTTAAACGAAGATGAAATTATCTTCATGTAGCTGTTTAACGAAGATAAAATTAACTTCATGTAGCTGTTAAACGAAGATAAAATTATCTTCATGTAGGTGTTAAACGAAGATGAAATTATCTTTATGTAGCTGTTAACGAAGATGAAATTATCATCATGTAGCTGTTAAACGAAGATGAAATTATCTTCATGTAGCTGTTAGACGAAGATGAAATTATCTTCATGTAACTGTTAAACCAAGATGAAATTATCTTCATGTAGCAGTTAAACGAAGATGAAATTATCTTCATGTAGCTGAGTAACGAAGATGAAATTATCTTCATGTAGCTGTTAAATGAAGATGAAATTATCTTCATGTAGCTGTGTAACGAAGATGAAATTATCTTCATGTAGCTGTTAACAAAGATGAAATTATCTTCATGTAGCTGTTAAAAAAGATGAAATTCATGTATGAGGAACATGAAATTATCTTCATGTAGCTGTAAGAGGAAGATGAAATTATCTTCATGTAGCTGTAAGAGGAAGATGAAATTATCCTCATGTAGGTGTTAAACAAAGATGAAATTATCTTTATGTAGGTGTTAAACGAAGATGAAATTATCTTTATGTAGGTGTTAAACGAAGATGAAATTATCCTCATGTAGCTGTAAGAGGAAGATGAAATTATCCTCATGTAGGTGTTAAACGAAGATGAAATTATCTTCATGTAGCTGTAAGAGGAAGATGAAATTATCCTCATGTAGGTGTTAAACGAAGATGAAATTATCTTTATGTAGGTGTTAAACGAAGATGAAATTATCTTCATGTAGGTGTTAAACGAAGATGAAATTATCCTCATGTAGCTGTTAAAGGAAGATGAAATTATCTTCATGTAGCTGTAAGAGGAAGATGAAATTATCTTCATGTAGCTGTTAAACGAAGATGAAATTATCTTCATGTAGCTGTGTAACGAAGATGAAATTATCTTCATGTAGCTGTTAAACGAAGATAAAATTATCTTCATGTAGGTGTTAAACGAAGATGAAATTATCTTCATGTAGCTGTGTAACGAAGATGAAATTATCTTCATGTAGCTGTTAAACGAAGATGAAATTATCTTCATGTAGCTGTAAGACGAAGATGAAATTATCTTCATGTAACTGTTAAACCAAGATGAAATTATCTTCATGTAGCAGTTAAACGAAGATGAAATTATCTTCATGTAGCTGAGTAACGAAGATGAAATTATCTTCATGTAGCTGTTAAATGAAGATGAAATTATCTTCATGTAGCTGTGTAACGAAGATGAAATTATCTTCATGTAGCTGTTAAGCAAAGATGAAATTATCTTCATGTAGCTGTTAAAAACGAAGATAACATTATCTTCATGTAGCTGTAAGAGGAAGATGAAATTATCTTCATGTAACTGTGACAGGAAGATATATATATTGTGTTTGTTTTATCTATTTATTTCTATTGATTAATACATATTAAATTACATTTATACAAATGTATATGCTGTTTTCACGTGTTTCTTTTTTATTCGCTCAAGTAAACTCAGTTATGGAAGGAATAGGAGTGTGTGTATTGGACAAAGATCAATAAGTGAGATAAGTGGATCACTGAGTGCAGATATGTGATAAAAAATTCTAAGAATGAGAAAGGTGACATTTTAAACAAAAATGAACAAGGATTCGTTCATTTTGAAAAGATTTATTGTTACAAGCAATGTAATATAGTATCGATCGTTTTTCGATCTATCGTTGATCATATCAGCGCACGCACGCAGCTCTGCGTGCGTTTTGGTTGCATTTCGCTGCTCCCATTATTTTCCCTCACTTTTATTAATTACGGTATATACGTGGTTCTGCGAAACTGAAAATCACTGAAATCAAGCTTTCATCGCGGCAATGCCCACTGTAACGCCAATATTGTACTCTCATCGAAGCATAACTCGTTTTATAATGCTTTATATACTATAGAAACAAAAGGTAAAAACGTATGACTTTCCTGCAAATGGATGCGAGTAATAGCCTTTGGGAACCGACTATATACGGCTCCCGTACATGAATGAGTTTTAGGGAACCGCATATAGCCAGCTCCCGTTGGCAACGGTTAAGCTCAAATTACTTTACAACAAGTAGCATCTGCACAACCAATCTTAGTTTCTTACACTTATTTACTGGTTGTAGCTACATGAACAATTTCAGCAAAGTTAACTCCTTTATGGTTTACTTCTTGTAATAACAAATTAAATCGAATTTGTAATACTTACTTGACTAAATAGAGTAAAGAAACTGACTCCATTGTAACAAGTAATAATAACTTTATGTTATTTTCAGTAGAAGTACTTAAAATAGCATTAAGTTATGAATACTAACAAATTAAGGCAGTTTCTTAACATAATTGAAGTAAGTAAATAGGGCAAATTTTTTTACAGTGTGCATATGGTCCAATAACCATTTGTCCAGCCATCACTTCCTGTAATCACCAGTTCGTTTATGGCCATTTCGTCTCATAGTTGGTCGAATATCAATTTTATTTCCTTAATTTCACCCAATTAACACTTAGTTCAATTACACCAATTGGCATATGGAATAAAAGGCAATTAGAAAAACTTGGATATCAAATGTAATGGCAGTTAGACCATGTACATTGTGGTCGAACTGATGGCAGACCAAATGATAGCAGACGAGTTGGCATTATACCAATTGAAAATAAACCATTGAAACGACAGGACGATGTCCAATGCTATCCATATGCATAGGCGGATCCAGGGGGCGGGCCCTTCGCCCCCTCCCCCTATAAAAAAATATAACAGGGAACAATGAAATTAAGAAAGAGGGAAAAGACAAGAAATCAAGTGAAAAAAAATAAGATGAGGGAAGACATGGAATAAAAAAAGAAACTTTCTAGTCACTATTTAGATTTTCGCACGTGCTTCGCACTCGCATTGCCTGTGAGGTGTTCAAGGGGTGGATCCAGCTCTCGCTAATAAGGGGGGGAGGGGTGGCGGAGTTATTTTTCAGCAATATTTTCCCCCATCGGCCTCTCGAAGATGATTTTTGGTTTCTGTGAAGGGGTCGTCTTCTTAGCTTTATTCTTATAAATCAACATAAATGTAAAATATAATAATCCTTATTTATATAATGTGAGAGCGAAGCGCGAGCAATTTGTTTCCGAATTCTTATGTATTTTTTTCCTAAAATTTGAACATTCTGGGCAATGTTTGTTTTCCTAAAAAACATGTGTATGCAGATAAATAATTACTACGAACGAAAAACGTGAGCAGATATAAGCTGTTGGAAAAGGTACCTGATGAGGACAGCATGCAGTTAGTCATGAAGACGTTGTATAATTTAAAAATCAAATAACGTGAACGCGATGCGCGAGCTGATATTTTTACATTTTTACCTAAAGAATGGAAATTCTAAGGACTTCTTGTGACTTAAACATAATAGGTATATAATAATGCGAGCGCAAAGCGCCAGCTGAAAAAAAATTGACATTTCTGCACACAGACTTAAAATTTCTATTCAATTTTCGTAATCGTGAACAGGATAGCTACATATCTAAACAAATGATGTGAGCGCGAAGCGCGAGTTAACAAAAAAAATAATTAGACCTAAATACGGACACTCTGTTCATGTTTTGTAATTTTTGAAAAGAATTAGTAAATCCTACATAATTGATGCGAGTCCAAAGCGCGAGCAGAAATTCTTCGTGGATATTCGCGATTTGGTCTATTTGCTATGTCCCTTCAGGCCACCATAGAAGACGGCTCTCTTCGTTGAGAGAATCATCCTAGAAATTGAAGACAATCAGCCCATTTAACATTTTTAAGTTGTCTCAAAATTTTTGTAACGCTGCATGTTAAAACTATAGTAAGTGAAATTGAATTGGAATTGTGTTAGCTGACGGATTTGGTTTTAGGCGTCTTTAATCCAATTGGAGTTGAAACTAGATTATTGAATGAAAAGTAAAACTGTCTAATTTTGTTGTAGCAGTATTAAGTGTTAAATGTTTGAACTCTGCAGTATTACAAAGTACCCAGACTTTCATTTAATCTGTTGTGTAATGCATGGAACTGTATAATTTAGAAAAGGAAACAAGTTATGGAATACATATCTAACCCAATATTGGACCAAGAGTGCCAATTTTTTGTGAAAATTAGAATAGAAGTCAATTTAAAAATCCTTATTATTCTTAGATTTATAAAAATCATCTAAAGAGAGAGTTTTAATACTACCACTTTAAAATTTGTATACCAATTTCCATTTTGTATATTAAAATTAAGTATCGGCATAAAAATAAGGAAAAAGTACCAAAAGTGTCACCTTTTATTTCATTTTTTTTTTGCTCTCTTTGAGGAAAACTTTGAAAAAGATCATTTTACGTAAAACTTAAAAAATGATCTCTTCAGGTAATTTTGACCAAATCTGGTGACTTTAATCAATTTAAAAAATTAAATCTTTCTTGAAATATTTTGAGCCAAAGCACTGATGTTTTTATAATTCCCTTTCCATTCTGCTATTTTAGTCTAACCTGAGATAAAAATAACTACATGTCCCATTTCAACCTTTTGGATTGATGTGATCCGTCTGTTTAGCAAAATTTGAGATTTTGGAAAAAAATGAGCAATTTAGAAATATATTGACAGTGATTAACAGATTAATTATCAAATGTTTAAAGCACTTTCTATAGAAATGCAATTCAGGTTGCTAAAAGTAATAGTTAATTGGAAACTTTGTGTATTTTTTTTTTGCAATATTAAGGGGTACCAGGTTTAAAACTCTCTACCCTGACTCCCATTTGACCTTGTTTTCATTTATGGGAACTGTACATTTCAGAAAAGAACGCAGGTCATGTAACGCATTTCTGACCTCAAATTTGACAAGGGTTGTCAATATTTAGTTAAAATTATGAAAGACGTCACTTGAAAAATTAATGCGTTTTTTATTCGTAAATTCATAAAAAATAAGTAACATTTAGTGAAAATCATCTCAAGAGAAAGTTTTGATATCTTCCACTTTTCAAAACTGATCCTAGAACTCTCTCATTGGATGATTAATTTTGTTTTCTTTGTTTAGTTTTTCTGCAATATTTAAGCCAAAACAGTATTTTTTTCATGAGTTCCTTTTCTTTCAGCTGTTTTTGGTTAAATTTGAGGTAAAAAAGTAATTACATGTCCCATTTAACTTGTTGGATTTTATGTGATCAGTCATGTTGATCAAATTCGATTTTTTTAAAGATATATTGGCTACATTTTTTTACGTTTAAATTTGAACAATTAAGAAATAAATTGATACTGATTTACAGGTTGATTATCACATTTTTGAAGCACTTTCTATAGAAATGCACTTCAGGTTGCTAAATGTGATAGTTGAATGAAAAGTTTGTGTAATTTCGTTGTAATACTAAGGGGGTTCCAATGTTTGAACTCCATACCCTGACTCACATTTTACCTTGTTTAATGCATGGGAAACTATACATCTTAGAAAATGAGTTTTGATATTCTCTACTTTTCAAAAATGATCCTAAAACTATCTTTTGGGTAACTACAATTTTTTATCATTATTATTACTATTATTATTTTTAGCTTTTCTAAATATTTTTAGCCAAAAAAGTATTTTTCTATAAGATTTCTCTTAACCCCCCCCCCTCCCACCTCAAATGGTGCTTACTGATAAATTTTACCATGAGATTATCGCATACATTCGTAATTCCGAGGCTTCGTAATTCCGAAGGTCCGGTTATTCCGAAGGTTCGTCAATCCGAAAACGGAATAAGGTTCGTAATTCCGAAGGTTTGTTAATCCCAAAATGAAATAAGGTTCGTAATTCCGAAGGTTCGTTAATCCGAAAACGAAGTGACGTTCGTAATCCGAAGGTTCGTCAATCCAAAAACGAATAAGGTCCGTTAATCCGAAAATCAAATAAGGATCGTATTTCCAAAAACGAAAATAATTCTTTTTTGGTAACAAAAACGATGTCATTACAAGATTACACGATATTATGCAATGATAGTAATAACGATCGATGATACATGCGAGTGTTGTGGCCAAAAGCATGTATTTCATTAAGAATAGGCGCCCTGATCAAGCATACGCTAATTTCGATTTTATCTGAGCAATTGCTGCCTAAGCAAATGGTTAAAGATGCAGGGGATCAAGTGTGTTGGTCGCGTGCGAGTAACCTCTAGATAATAGGACTTGTATTGGAGGGGTGTCATGACAAGCTTCTGCTGGTAATAAAAATAATACTAATAATGCTCCTTGGGAGATGTTAAAAGCGCGAATCGCAAGCTCAAACTAGTAGACATTTCATGTAACAAGACGTGAAGTGAGCATTCGCAGCATTTTTTTTTTTAATCGTGAGAAAGATGTGTATCTTTCTAAAGAAATAATGCGAGGGCGAGCGGTAATTGTGTTTATATACAGACCTGGGCCCATTGCATAGAACTTTCTACCTGAGAAAACTCAGGTTGTTTTTACAAGAGTTTTTGCCCTGTGCTAAAGTCAATGGCGGAAATCAGATTAACCTTAGTTTTCAGTTTTTACCAGGGTTCTTAGGTAAAAAGTTTTATGCAACAGGCTTCAGAAGGTAATCTTTTCAGGACTGCATTTAGTGACTTATGAATAAAATTTATCTCACGAACTGAATAATGAGAGTGCGAACCGCAAGCTTAAAATTTGTGATATTCCTACCTGAAAACTGGACATTTTATACTTTTTTTGTAACCAGGAATAGAATGAGTTCCTCAATAAACAATACTTGATGCGAGCGAGAAACGTGAGTCAAATTTTTCGGATTTTCCGACCTGAAAACTGGACATTCTAAGCATTCTTGTAAAAAAAATAATAAAACACTCCGCTTTTGCGAGAGCGACAGAATCTCGAATAACAGGGATTTGTGTCGCATGACGTATCTTTTAGGATCTCACCGAATAGCTCTCCTGTACAAAGTGAATGGGGTTTTCTGACATACCCTCACTAAAAATTCATATAAAAAAAGCACCACGGTGGCGGATTTTTATTTTCAAATATGTTAAAGAAAACTAAATTTCTCATCTATATTCGAAAAAAAGAGAATTCGCCACCGTGGTGCTTAGATGCTATTGAAGAAAGAAGACACATTTATGATGAAAAATGCAAGTAAAATTCTCGTAAGAGGACGTTAGTCTCTGCGTTCAGCCTTTGTGCCGCGATACTCCGCTGCATGTTGTAGCCGAACGTGTGGGTGTGTGTGTGTGTGTACTGCGTGTACAAAGTGTGCATAGAGCTATGGTACTACCATGCATGGACCTTCCATGACCATGTTGAAAGTTATTTTGGGTACGGCATTACATAATATCTGATAAGAAAGACTTGAAAATAATTCGTTCCCATGGTACAGTATATATATAAAACCTCTAACCTCTCTCCGGCGGTTAGTGCTATCATGGGCTAAATGGAAAATGGACATGCAGTTTTCGATAGTGTTCATAATCTAAACCATTGATCTCACAGTCCTGTTCACTGCTAGCATGGATCATGTCGAATGGAGAATGGTCCATGATCATAATGACATGACATGACATCATGATACTGCTTTTAATTCATCTGAGCTGGACGTTTGGGGGAAGTTGGACATGGATCGAGCTGACAGGCAGACTTTTATAATGCACTTTATTTGGTGACCGCTAGCCCAATACTTTGCAGTATGTTTGTTTGAAGGTGAATACAGTATACTTTTTTCCAATTCGTTTTCTTCGTCAAGCAGCCAATGATTGCATGTTTAATACGACGTACAGACCTGTATTTGTCATGTTTTGAAATTGCATATCGACTTGATAATTTCCATGACTTCCGCCGGCACTAGTGGAAATAATATTATAATGTATTGATCATGGATTGTGCAGCAGATCATAAGCTGAAGATGAATGCTCAGGAATTAACATGAAAGTTGGATATTACGGATATACATGACGGTGGATCCAAAACTATGGTCTAATTACGGCACATTAACGTCCGGATTAAGGGTAAGTGATGAACAAAAATCAAATTGAATGCTTGACAATAAATGAGAGAGAGAGAAAGAGAGAGGGGGAGAGAGAGAGGCACATGTTTTACAGATAACAACAATGCACAGTTGTATACACGCGTACACATTTTCACCGCTCTTACCGAGTGTTTCGCACACATACATAAGGGTCTGAAAACAGCCGAGAAAGACTACACAGGGCGAAGTTTTCAGCGGTGATTCACGCTTCGGTGAACGCAACTATCTCGAAAAAGGGACATTTCAAAAGATCTCGGAAAACCGGGAGTTTCCCAGACTGCCCTATTTGATGAAAGTTGGATCCGCCCGAAGGAGGCAGGGGCCACTTGCACCCAAAAAATGAAATAAAAAACAGGGAAATTACTATTTTCCAAAATGGGAAATTTCCTTTTCAAAAATAAATATGCCGTTTTTCATGTTTTTTTTTAATGAAATACTCTTTTTAAAGTATACAAGTTGAGTGAGGTTTTCAGGCTGGAATATTGCAAATTTCAGCTTGCGCTTCGCACTCTTATTCGATTGGTGAATTATGCATCCTAAAAAGGTCACTAAATGCTTTCTTTAACAGGTTCCCTTTCTGGTAAGTATGTTTAAGCTCGCTTTTGCGCTCGTTTAATTCCTTAGTTAGATGCACATCTTTTTAATGACAGCAGAAATCTGATCGGATTTTTAAAAACTTAATTTTCATTTGTTATTGAAATACCCTAAAGTTTTAGCTTGTGATTCACGCTCGCAACTCCTCGCAATAATGCCATTTTAAGAATAATTGACCCCTAAAAACGTTTTACAACTTCACCTTTAAATTTGTTTTAATAAGCCGCTCTCTATTATACTCTCTCCCAAAAAATAAAGCCTAAATATACATTTTGCGATAATAAGAAGTCCCTTCAAAAAAAATTTTCTCTACTTAATCACTATCAAACACACAATGACTTCAAGCAGATGATAATCTCAAGGTGAAAATATCACCAAAGTGCCCATTTGACGTATGAGTTTCATTTTTTGGCTTTAACCCCCAACGAAAATTCGTTCGGCCGCACTCGCCTTCCCATCCTCATAATAATTGAACTGCAACAATGTCCCCCGCCCCCCTCCCCTTGCCTCTGCTTTCCCGTTTTCGAACCTTATTTCGTTTTCGGATTAACAAACCTTATTTCGTTTTCGGATTTTCGTTTTTGGAACAACGAACCTTATTTCGTTTCGGATAAACGAACCTTCGGAGCAACGAACCTTATTTCGTTTTTTGGATTAACGTACCTTCGGAACAGCGAACCTTATTTCGTTTTCGGATTAACGAACCTTCGGACAACGAACCTGATTTTGTTTTCGGATTATCGAACCTTCGGAATAACGAACCGTCGGAATTACGCCACAAAAGTTCGGATTAACGAACACTTTTTCGTTTTCGGATACACGAACATCGAGGTATAGCAATTTACGTGTTTCAGAATTACGAATCTTCGGAATAAAGAACCTTCGGAATTACGAAGGTTCGGAAATACGAAGTGCAACCGAGATTATCATTTGTGTAAAGCAGTTTTGTGTTTTGTAGTAATAAAGATCAGCAAAGTTGCTTTTTTTATTGATTTCTTATTGATAGATATATAAATAGGTTTTTATTTTTCACGAGCAAGCTGTTTTGGAAAAACAAATCAAGTCTGAAGTTGTAAAACTCGCTTTTTGGTCAATCATTGACCTTATTAATGTTAAATGAGATCCTGCGAGCAAATCACCCGCTCAAGCCTTTGGAAATTTCATGTAGTCCTAATAAGACATATTAATAATGGTAATGATGTTGTAATAATGTTGTAATTATTTACCCAGGCAAGCCATGTAACTTCAGAAAAAAAAATGTTCTCCCAAAGGACCGCGCCACTATTAATACCCCTGCTTTAGCTAGGCTACCTAGGCGACAAAAGGAAGGCAATTTTAATGATTTTGTTTTTCCTACCGGTAAACCATTCACCTCACCTTGTTTGAAAGCAGCACAGTGTTGAAAAAAAATTCTTGTTGAAGAAAAAAAACGGAATGGCTGGAATTTGAACCTGCTATCTTCTTTTCGTGGTCAGAAGACTAATCCACTGGGCCACAAGGCCCAAACAAACATTTGGAGGATTTCTTTGTAATCATAAAAAGAGGATTAACATTGTAAATACTAGGCGCTACGATCAATACTTTGTTTCTAACATTTATATTCCTTATTACCATTTTTATCATAATCATTGTTTGGATTAGTAAAATCATCATAGTATCATTTTTTTATTACCAGCAGAAGCTCTTATCAAAAATTACATCCCTACCCAAACAAATTAATCCTCTTATCTGGAGGGTACTCGCACGCGACCAGCATACTTAATCCCCTCTATCATTAAACCATTTTCTTAAGCAGTAATCGATCAGATAAAATGAAATTACGCCGATGCTAGATCTGGGCTCCTATTCTTAACCCTAAAATGACTGGCTATTTTGGAGGCTATAAAATACTGGGGGGGGGCCTTTTGGGCCCCCCCCCCTTAGATCTCGGCCGTTGGTCGTCCGATCGCAACCAAATTTGGCGCACACATCCTTTGTCATGTCTTCTAAAAGAAAACATAGTCAAAATACTGATATTCATAGTATTTTTAATATATGCATAATTAATATGCGAATATGCAAATTTTTATTAAATCAAAAAATTGAATTTTTCATACTTTGGTACCTGATTTACGTAATTACGCATAAATCCATAACTGTAATCAGCAGTTGAGACAATACTTCTCAAAAAACTGTCCCATGATTTCTAACAAATTACCGTGTTAGATATCGTGAACCACATGGTGTTTGGTATCAGATTAAAGGAAATTATGTTGTCTTTAACATGGTCACAAATATAGCAAGACAAAAATGACTGCTTTTTGGACGCCATCTTGGATTTGGAGGTGTTTGCAACAAATTTTTTGAGGTAGACCTCTGAATTATGTTGCGTCATTAAAAAAAATTGCAATTAAATTCGGTTTTACCCTAAAAAGACTGGGCTATTTTGGAGGCTAGAAAAACTGGGGGGGGGGGGCCTTTGGGCCCCCTAAGATCTCGGCCGTTGGTCGTCCGATCGCAACCAAATTTGGTTCCCCCCACCCTTGTCATGTCCTCTAGAAGAAAACATATTCAAAATTCTGATATTCATTGTTTTTTTAATATATGCATAATTAATTATGCGAATATGCAAATTTTTATCAAAAAATTGAATTTTTCATACTTTGGTACCTATTGCGGTCCATAAATTCCCGTTTCAAGGTTTTCAGCTGTAAGAAGAGGTTGTTTATCATGGAATTGTGTTATTTCGTGCTTGAATTATTAGATATGCTTATGCAAATTAGTAATTACTAAATATGCAAATAAGTACTCTGCACGCGTTATGTAGAGAAATACAACATTTGGCATGTTTCGTTGCTTCACACTCTCTTGCAATGAGCCAAAGCAATCTTGAAGATAAACAAGTGATGTGTAACATGTCCACTCGCAGGTAAAAACAAAGCATAAGAGATATCACATAATTTATGCAAAATATATCATAATTAATTATGTGAAAATGCAAATTTTTATCAAAAAACTTTCGGACATTAGATATTGCATATTGGAAATTCTTGAGTATTTAGATAATTTTGGGTTTTGTAATATATAACTTATTTCATATCAATAATAGCATAGTCAACTAAAGTGTGACATTACTTGTCTATTCAGTGTTTCCTGCACCCAAGAATATAGTTGTGCAAGCGATTCTGGTATTTGCACTACTTTTCTTATGTTTTTCTTTATTTATTATGCAATTTTTTCATTATATTCATATCCTAGAACTGCTACTTAAATTCACAAGTGACATAATATAGAAAGAAACAAATAAAAATGTAGTTAGAAAACAATGTGTATAACATTCATTCAAATACCATACACTTTACACACGAACGAATACAAATTTCAATTTCTTACGTGACATGTGATACGAACATGTTACGTAACTCCGAAACCGCGGCATGGGGGTGTACAAATTTGGTATCAAAAGTTGCGCAAAACTCAAGCAAAAAAAGTCATGAAATGGCGGCGCGAACGCTTCATGTGCAAAAAAGTTATCGCGAATTATGTACGGGGGGGGGGGGCTAAAAGCCCCCCAGTCTTTTTAGGGTTAATGCAATACATGCTCTGGCCACAACAATCACAAGTATCATCGTTCGTTATTAGTGCAACATGTCTTGTTCTCGTGTTATCACAACAGCGTTCTTGTTATAAAAATGAATCAATCTGATTTTCGGAAATACGAATATTATTTAATTTTCGGACTAACGAACCTTCTTTCTTTTTTTCGGACAAACGAACCTTCGCATACACTTACCTTATTCCGGATTCGGACTAGCGAACTCTCGCAATTAGGTTCATCCTTATTTTTCGGATTGACGAGCCTTCGGCATGTAATGATTATAACAATGTTATTAATAATAATAATAACATTAATATTTGTAGGGCGCTTTATATCCGTGATTCAATTACAAACCTCTTCCGTTTTCGGAATTATGAACCTTCGGAATTACGAACCTTATTTCGTTTTCGGACTAACGAACCTTCTGAATGACGAACCTTCGGAATGACGAATCTTCGGAATAACGAAGTTTCGGAATTACCAATGTATGCGTTTTCAACCAGGAGCGGTGGAACATATGGGGCTGTGGAACTTATTTCATAGGGATGGGGGGTGGGGGGGGGGGGGCTTGGCAAATCCAATAAAAAAAGACGTGCTTAAGGATATTTTTCACCATAGATAATCATTGTGTAAAGAAGTTTTGTGTTTTGTAGTAATAAAGATGATTAAATTTTTTTTTCTTCTTATTGATGAGATATATTTAGGTTTTTTTTTCCACGAGCAAGCTATTTTGGAAAAACCAATCAAGTCTGATAATGTAAAACTCGCTTTTTTGGTCAATCATTGACCTTATTAATAATAAATAATGTGATGTGCTAGCGAATCACCCCACTCAAACTTTTGGAAATTTTATGTAGTCCTAATAAGACATATATTAATAATGATGATGATAATATTGTAATTATTTACCCAGCAAGCCACGTAGTTCAGAAAAAACTGTTCTCCAAAGGACCGTGCCATTATTAATAGCCCTGCTTTAGCTGGGCTACCTGGGCGACAAAAAGGAAGGCATTTAACTGATTTTGTTTTTCCTACCGGGTACCCATTCACCTCACCACGTTTGAAAGCAGCAAAGTGTGTAAAAAAATCTTGCTGAAGGAAAATACGAAATGACTGAAATTCGGACCTGCTATCCTCTTTCATGGTCAGAAGACTAATCCACTGGGCCCCAAACAAACATTTCGAGCATTTCTGTGTAATCATGAAAAGAGGATTAACATTGTTAACACTAGGCGTTACGACCAATACTTTTGTTTGTAATATTTATATTCCTTATTACAAATTTTATTATAATCATTGTTGGATTAATACACATATGGGGCTGTGGAACCTATTTTCATACACTCTAAAAACGGAGATCGTACGTGGTTTACTTTAGTGACACTTTTGCCGTGGTTAAAAATTATTAACCACGTTTGCGGTTATTTTCCTCGTATTTTGTCGTATTTTCTTCTTGAAACAACATCAGTACAATTTTGACCGAGCGTAGTCATTTTCGCCGTGGTCATTTGTTGCGATTGCGACTCGTATATTCATTGGTTAATTGAAAACTACGTCAGATCATCGCGCGCGTGTTATATTTGATCGATATCGCGTAATTTGGAAAAAGGACATTAACGTTGACGTGCTTTAAAGAGCGGGTTTTTGAGGAGTATGCCACAGCTTTCAGAGGTAAGTTAAATGTACAATAATCATCTAAATTACACAAAAAAACATTATATATTATTTGTAGGTATAGGTTGGCATGGCATATGAATCGGTTGTACAGATTGAAGTGGATTATCTCAAAGATTTTTCTCTATCTCGGAATTGTGCGGGCTTCCTATCAGTGCTGTACCGTGGGTGCTGTAGAACTTGCCGGGGGGGGGGGGGGAACTTGCTTTGAAATTAGATTTGCCGAGAATGCAGTGAACATGCCACTTATAAGTTATATTAAACGATTTATTTGCATTTTCCTCATAAAACACTGTATCTTGCTGTTTTGTAGTCCTGGTTATCCAAAAAATCGCCTGAAAGTCGCTTTCTAAACAAAAAAAAGGTGGCATTTTATTTTTTTTCACAATAATTTGAAAGTTACCATTTTTTCATCTTGATTCTCGCATTTGTAAAATCGAAACTCAGCAGTTCATTTCGGTAGAAACTCCCACCAATTGGACTGCAATGTCATGGTGCGTTCGGTGATAAAAGATTATCGCTCATCGTCAACGCAGTTTCCAAAGGCGTGATTTTACGTCCGAAAGTTCAATTTATCGCAGTGCAGAAGAACTTGGCCACCGCGCACTGTGTGTATACAAAGTCCAAGGCGCACTGTGCAATGTGACTGGCCAAGTTTCCCCATCACACACGGTATACGATGTATACGTAATGCATAATGCATTGCGGGAGTACGTGCTGGCGATCGTATAGCGCGAAGCGATTACGCTCTGGTCGGGCAAGGTTAGGCCTACATAGCCTAAATCTGGGTATAGATCTACACGAAATCTGCATGCACGCATAGTTACAAAAGAACAGTGGTGGCAAAACTGAGAAAGCACGAATTTGGGCATAAAACCAATAATCATCAATGCTACAGTTACAATGTAACAATGTACATTGTAGTTGAAGTTGTAAGTTGGATAACTTAACTTTATAGTTAAGTAAAAATTCCTATTTCAAGAAAAGAACATGTACCTAACTAGTTAGTATTCTGAAATGGTCAAATCCAAGGCCAAAGATTGTTTTTTTTGAAGGTTAATACTTTGTTTTCATGCTCTTGAGTTGCATATGCACTTTTTATGCTCTTAATGGAATTTTCACTCAATTTCAAATGACATTTTTTTACTGATATTTGACCCAGCGACTGCAGAATAGGCTTTTGAAAACTGGTGGCCACACTCCTCTTTGACAAAACATTAACATTTTGACGCGCCGTGGAATTAGAAACGAGTGGGCTGACTTTTATAACTCTTTTTGCATTAGATCTATGC